>NW_024412587.1:4273-10442 GCF_014898765.1 Herpailurus yagouaroundi
GGATCCCAAAAGACTAGCCTCACTTCAGATCAGCTGCATACAAATTCAAGGGTTCCCATGTCCACCGTCATTTTCAATAATTCACTAGAACAACCCACAGGACTCAGGAAAATATTAGATTTATCATTATGGTTTTATTAGAGCAAAAGGATACATATTACAGCCAGCCAAAGGAAAAAATGCCTAGGGGAAAAGTCTGGAAGAGTTCATGATGCACAGTTTTCTTCATCTTCAGGGACACATTAACTCTCCCAGCACCAAAGTATGACCAATACTGTAAGAGCACTGACGGCTAAAGAAGCTCACCCAAGTTTCCATGCTTAGAGTTTTTATTTGGGATTTAAAATATACACGATTGACGGAATAACTGCCTACATGGTTTCGTTCAGTCTCCAGTGCACATACTTCCCAGAAGTTCATCTGACACCATGTGGTCTGAGGGGCCCACCATGAATCACTTTAAAAAAATTTTTTTTTTCAACATTTATTTATTTTTGGGACAGAGAGAGACAGAGCATGAACGGGGGAGGGGCAGAGAGAGAGGGAGACACAGAATCAGAAACAGGCTCCAGGCTCTGATCCATCAGCCCAGAGCCTGACGCGGGGCTCGAACTCACGGACCGCAAGATCGTGACCTGGCTGAAGTCGGACGCTTAACCGACTGCGCCACCCAGGCGCCCCATGAATCACTTTTTTAACAATACACTACCAAATGTGTCCAAGGGGCCCACCATGACTAACAAAGACACTCATAGCAAGAAATTGCAAGAGTTTAGAGGTTACCTCTTAAGACTGGGGGCAAAGGCCACACTTCTCTTTCAACTTAGGCCAATTTTTTCTTAAACACTCCTATTTGCCTATTCTTAGAAGAATTGTTATTAAGGGCTAGTGAACGAACTAATTGTTTAAATAAATGTTTCCACCCACTGATTTAAGAATAGGTGCTGGAGAGAAAATCCCCAGAAGGAACCATAAGAATAACACCAGGATAATACGTATATAGAACAGACATAATCTTTACTCCACTACAAATGGTCACAAATAGGCCGTTTCATAACCAGCCCTTTCATTTGTTATGTGTGAAGTTTGAAATAAAGCCGTCTTTGACCACCCCCCCAAAAAAAGGGTCACAAATACTACAGTAGTCCCCCCTTAAGCATGATTTTGCTTTAAGAGATTTTAGTTACCCAAGGTCAACTTCAGTCAGGAAGCATATTATCCTCCTTCTGACCAATCATCAAGGTCAGTAGTAGCCTAACACTACATCACAATGCCTATATCATTCACCTCACTTCATCTCATCACGCATGCATTTTACCATCTCGCATCATCCACACGTAAAAAAATGAGTACAGTACAATAAAATATCTTGAGACAGAGACCACATTCGGGTGATTTGTATTATAGTAAATTAAAACTGTTGTATTTTATTGTTTTCTATTGTTGTTTATCTCTTACTGTACATAATTAATGAAACTAAACTTTATCATAAGTATGAATGTAGAAGAAAACACTTTACTTCAGTAAGGTTGCAGGATACAAAACTAATGTACACAAATTTGTTGCATTTGTATACACCAATAATAAAGCAGCACAAAGAGAAATTAAGAAATCTCCATTTACAATGGCAACAAATTAGGGGTGCCTGGGTGGTTCAATCAGTTAAGCCTCCAACTCTTGATTTCAGCTCAAGTCATGATCTCACGGCTCTGAGATCAAGCCCCATGTTGGCTTGCACTGAGTATGGAGCCTGCTTAATTTTCTCTCTCCCTCTCCCCTTCCCCAATTCACATGAGTGTGCACACACTGTGTCTCTCAGAAAAAAAAAAAAGAAAGAAAGAAAAACAATAAACAAAAACAAAGAAACTTTAAAAACAATTGCATCAAAAATCATAGGATACCTAGGAATAAATCTAACTAAAGAGGTGAAACATGTATGCTCTAAAAACTGCAAAACACTGATGAAAGAAATTCAAGACCACACCAAGAAATGGAAAGACATTCCATGCTCATGGAATGGAAGAACAAATATTGTTAAAATGTCTATATTACCCAAAGCAATCTACACATTTAATGTAATCCCGGTCAAAAGACCAACAGCATTTTTCACAGATACAACAATAATCCTAAAATGTGTATGGACCACTAAAGACCCCGAATAGCCAAAGCAATCTTGACAAAGGAAAGCAAAGCTGAGCTGGAGACATCACAATTCCAGACTTCAAGTTATATTACAAAGCTGTCATAATTAAGACAGTATGGCACTAACACAGAAACAGGTGCACAGATAAATGGAACAGAAGAGAAAACCCAGAAAGAAACCCACAATTATATGGTCAAGTAATGTTTGCCAAAGCAGGAAGGAATATCCAATGGAAAAAAGAATATCCAATGGAAAAAAAGAATATCCAATGGAAAAAAGACAGTCTCTTCCACAAATGTTGCTGGGAAAACTAGACAGCAACATGTAAAAGATTGAAACTGGACCACTTTCTTCCACCACATACAAAAATCAATTCAAAATGAATTAAAGACCTAGATGTGAGACCTGAAACCATAAAAAAATCCCTAGAAGAGAACACAGGTAGTAACTTCTCGGACATCGGCCATAGCAACTTTTTTCTAGATAGGTCCCCTGAGGCAAGGAAAACAAAAGCAAAAACAAACTATTGGGACCACTTCAACATAAAAAGCTCCTGCACAGCAAGGAAACAATCCTCAGAACTAAAAGGCAACCTATGGAATGGGAAAAGATATTTATTAGCAAATGACATACCCAACAAAGGGTTAGTATCCAATATAGACAAAGAACTTATAAAACTCAACACCCTAAAAACAAATAATCCAATTAAAAATGGATGGAAGGCAGGAACAATTTTCCAAAGAATGGCCGACAGACACATGAAAAGATGAAAGATGCTCATCTTCATTTATCATCAAGGAATTGCAAATCAAAACTACAATGCAGTATCACCTCACACCTGTCAGGATGGCTAGAATCAAGAACACAAGAAGTAACAGGTGTTGGTGAGGATGTGTACAAAAAGGAACCCTCTTGCACTGTTGGTGGGAATGCAAACTGCTGCAGCCACTACAGAAAACAGTATGGAGGTTCCTCAAAAAATTAAAGATAGAGCTACCTTATGACCCAGTAATTTCACTGCTGAGTATTTACCCAAAGACTACAAGAACACTACTTCAAAGGGATATATGCACCCCTATGTTTACAGCAGCATTATTTACGATAGCCAAGCTATGGTAGCAGCCCGGTGTCCATCAATAGATGAAGAGGAAAAGAAGATATATAATGTCATATTACTCAGCCATAAAAGGAATGAAATCTTGCCATTTGCAACGATATGCATGGAGCTAACGAGTATAACGCTAGGTGAAATAAGTCAGAGAAAGACAAATACCATATGATTCCATTCATATGTGGAATTTCAGAAACAACAAAGGGAGAAAAATAAGGGAGACAGAGAAATCAAGAAACAGACTATTAACTCTTAGAGAATAAATTGATGGTTAGCACTGAAGAGAGGTCGGTGGGGGGATGGGTTAAATAGATGATGGGGATTAAAGAGTGCACTTGTCATGATGAGCACCAGGTGATGTATGGAATTGTGGAATCACTATATTGTACACTTGAAACTAATATAGCACTGCATGTTAACTAACTAGAATTAAATTAAAATAAAAACTTAAGGGGTGCCTGGGTGGCTCTGCCAGTCGTTGGTCTGGCTCTTGATTTCGGTTCAAGTCATGATCCCACAATCTTGGGATCCAGCACAGAGTCAGACTACACACTGAATGCAGAGCCTGATTATAATTCATTCTCTCTCTCTCTCTCTCTCTCTCTCTCTCTCTCTCTCCCAAAAATAAACATTAAGGGTTTTGGGTTTTTTGCTTAATTAAAAAACAAAATAAAACTTCACAAAAATTTAAACATTACCATAGGTATGTATGTAGAGGAAATAACATATCATACATAGGGCTCAGTACTATCTGCGGTTTCAGGCATCCAATGGGGGTCTTAGACTATACCATTGTGGGGAAGGGAGGATTACCATACTTCATTATCCAAAAATTTTTCAGGCTTTAAAAACTAACATGTGTCTTAGGGGAGACAGGAAGAAATGATTCTAAAAAGAACTATCATTAGAAATTAATCATATCGAAATCTAAGTCAAACATTAAGCATACAGTTAAGAAAGCTATTTGAAGAGTTTAGTTGCAATAAATATTTGTCTATAGTGTGAAATTTAAAATTAGGAATACATTTTTCCATTTCTTCTTTCCTTTGAACTCTACTGACAATAAATACAACTGTTGTAATTTGTGAAAGAAAAACATCATTCTGTCAAGAAAACATCAGTTTTCTTATTTACAAAATTGGGTGATTACTTACCTACCATATAGGATTATTCAGAAGATTAGGCAAATGTTTGTAAAATGCCAAGCACATTCTCTGACATCCAACAGATAGTATCAAAGTGAGATCTGTGGCTGTTGCCACTTCTGTGGCTCCAAATTAAAAGCCACAGCTCCCATTTGGCCAGTAAGAGAACAAAATCACAATGATCACTACACCTAGGAAGAGGAGAACTCAGAAGAATCACTTTCCAATGCTTTCCAATGAGAAAGAAGTACATAAAGGAAAGGATTTGAGTTGGGAAACCAAAGCCCTGATTTCGTGCTTCCTTCCCACCACTTTATGTACTCAGCAACTTGGGCAAGTCACTGTACCGGCCTCAACTATTACACATGTCAAGTGGGGATACTAGTACTTAGTTTCCTACCTTACCGGACTCTTCATGGGATTTGTTGAGAAGTAATGCACAAAATGAGTGGCACCAGTTGTTATGACTATTTTTTGCCTTGTGCATATAAGGAAATATTACACAATTAGGGCAAAATATGTAATTTCAATTGCTTGCACAATTACCGTGTCAAGTGAGAAAAGTTGTTCCCACTATTCCACAAACATAAAAGGAACCACACCACATTTTTAAAAGAGCATAAAATGTTAACGATATATCTAGTAATGTATGTTCCCTCAAGGTTATAATTTATGACTAAAAAGATAAGATAGATGGCCATAAACATATATTTAGCAATAATAAAAATAGCAGAACTAACCAATGGCAAACCTGTCAACTAAAATACTGTTACGCAGTACGACAGAGGATGATGAACACCATCTTCTGAATACCCAAGCTCCACGTTCCATGGGAACAAATTTCCCAGGCCACCTAAGATATATTTAATTATTTTACAGATCTTTGATTTAAACAATCACTTTTAGGGGCGCCTGGGTGGCACAGTCGGTTAAGCGTCCGACTTCAGCCAGGTCACGATCTCGCGGTCCGTGAGATCGAGCCCCGCGTCGGGCTCTGGGCTGATGGCTCGGAGCCTGGAGCCTGTTTCCGATTCTGTGTCTCCCTCTCTCTCTGCCCTTCCCCCGTTCATGCTCTGTCTCTCTCTGTCCCAAAAATAAATAAAAAACGTTGAAAAAAAAATTAAAAAAAACAAACAAACAAAAAAACCAATCACTTTTAGTCTGAAAGAGTTAGCAGAATTCTAAATTTCTTAAAAATATTTTCTTTATTTTTGAGACAGAGAGGACAGAGCATGAGCAGGGGAGGGGCAGAGAGAGAGAGAGAGGGAGACAGAATCCGAAGCAGGCTCCAGGCTCTGAGCTGTCAGAACAGAGCCTGACGCGGGGCTCAAACTCAAGAACCGCGAGATCCTGACCTGAGCCAAAGTCGGATGCTTAACCGACTGAGCCACCCAGGCGCCCCAAGAATTAGCAGAATTCTAAGTTGTGACTCAAAAATAATCTAGGCCCCAGCATACGCTTTCTCATTGATAATAACCATCATCCCCTTTACATCTGAAAATGTCAAAGGGCTTTACTGACACAATTTTCCATACTGTCTGAGCATCACAATATCTCAATGAACATTGCTTCAAAGCCAGACTCCCAGCCTGGAAATCTTCAAGCCAACTTTGACCCCTCTATCCCTTCAAGCCCTCACATTCAATCAGTTACTAAATTTCCTGGTTTTTCCCTTAAGGTATGTCTCAAGTTTGTTCCTCTGTCTCCCATTTTTCCTGCCATCACTGCAGTCCACATCATCAACTTTTGCCAATACTCTAGTCTCCAGGG
>NW_024412587.1:10452-11479 GCF_014898765.1 Herpailurus yagouaroundi
TACCTAAAAGGTAAAAGCAAAAAACATTCATTTCATACACAAAAAGTTGAAATCTGATTACTTAATCAGGTATCCTGATCAATTTCAAAGAAAAATAGAATAAAAAATTAAAATTTAATTTCAAATGCCACTGAAAAATATCTGTGACTATATATACATTGAAAATGAATATTATATATGTACAGACTAAAAATTAAATATGAATTTATCTATTCCAGATATTAGTACTTTTAATTCATATCTTTAGTAAGGCACTTAGACATGTTACAAATAGAAAAATGTATACATAAACCACAGTTCTTAACTGACGTCAGTAAACATAGGAACATAAAATCAGAAAAGAAGATTATGCCAGAATCCAATATATCTCCAAGGTATTGCTAAAAGTGCAACAATTTGAACAAGTTGTACTTGAAACCCAGGTCCAACAGACCTGAAATAATGGTGCAAAATGTGCAAAACACAAGAACCATTACAATATTAAAGAGAAAAATATTAAAGCAAGAATTAAATTGAATAATCAAAAGACAAAAAAGCATCAAGTTAATTGTACACACCCATCAAAATCTAAGAGGGAAAACGACCTGTATAATTCTACATTCTCATTTCATGCTTTTCTTAAACTTGAAACTCAGAGTTTCAAAGACTGGTTGTTACTAGAATATCCTGAACAGATGACACCATATCCACACATCCACATTTTAATAGACTGCCACTCTTGAATGACCCAAACCATCTGGGACCAAACACCGAATTATAAAAATGTATTTCCTTTTGCCATTGGTTGAGAACCCTTGCACCTCTGTCCTGCTCAACACTTTCATCATAGGTGTGCAGATAAAGGGAGAAGACATCAGATGCAAACAATGCTGGCACTTCATAACAACTCGCATACAAAGTTTGATAAAGTAGTTGAAATCCACAGTTCATTCTCAAAGCAAGATTTGATTTATGGTTTCTCACTGAAGGGTTTCCTTTCTTTTAACATATATGATTGAATGCATGCTAAGTAGCTATATATTAGAAA
>NW_024412587.1:11489-11658 GCF_014898765.1 Herpailurus yagouaroundi
AAGTGAAAAATTCCCTCTGTCAAATTGGTAGTACTTTTAGGCTGGGAGGAAAGAAAGATATTGTCTTCCTTTTCTCTATTTCCCTGCCATGCCATTTTCTTACCCACCCCTTACCCAGCTCCACATACAAATTTGCCTCTGCTTTCACCAGAGATGGAGCCAGACAAAG
>NW_024412588.1:0-38344 GCF_014898765.1 Herpailurus yagouaroundi
TCCTATTTTCCACACTACTACAGGGGAGGGTATTACCAAACTTTGCTAGCACTTGGTAATGTGAATCACTTTCTCTTCAGCCTCCAAGCACAGTCCACCCTGTCCTTCAACAAAGCTTTACCTACAGATGCCTCAAAGCCCTTACAGCTTCAGCAACTCCTGGGGCCAGGGTCAATGCCATGTACTTTACATTTCTCTTATGGAAGGACCACAGTTCCAGCTTCCACTCTTTGCTCTGGTTATCTTTTGCTACATGGCATAAGACTTTGAAATGTTGTGACTTAAAGCCACAACCATTTAAATTTGCCTCACAATCTTGTGGACCAGCAATTCTGGCAGAGGTTAGCTGGGTATTTTTTCTGCTTCATGTGGCATGGACTGGAGTCCCTCTGTGGTATTCAACAGATAACTGAGGGGTCTACAGGATTCAGGGCAGCTTCATTCCTATTCAAAGTGGCTTGGAAATGGTGACTGGAAAGAACCCACCGGTCCCTCTCCCTATCCAGTTAAATGTAGGACCACAGTCAGGATAGTCAGACTTTTAAAATTTAAGTATAAGTTGGTTAGCACATAGTGTAATAGTTTCAGGAGTAGAATTTAGTGATACATCACTTACATATAACACCCAGTGTTCATCCCAACAAGTGCCCTCCTTAATGCTCATCACCCATTTAGCCCATCTCTCCACCCACCTCCCCTCCAGCGACCCTCACTTTGTTCTCTGTGTTGAAGAGTATCTTATGGTTCGCCTCCCTCTCCATTTGTATCTTATTTTTCCTTCCCTTCACCTATGTTCATCTGCTTTGTTTCTTAAATCCCACATCTGAGTGAAATCATGTGATATTTGTCTTTCTCTGACTGACTTATTTTGCTTAGCATAATACACTAGTTCCCACCACATTGCTGCAAATAGTAAGGTTTCATTCTTTTTGATCACTGAGTAATATTCCATTATATATATATATATATATATATATATATATATATATATAAAATATATATATATATATATATATTCCATTGTATTCCATTGTATATATTCCATTGTATATATATTCCATATATATATTCCATTGTGTATATATATATTCCATATATATGTATATATATATATATATATATATATATATATATATATATGCCACATCTTCTTTATCTATTCAGCAGTTGATGGACATTTGGGCTCTTTCCATAATTTGGATACTGTTAGAAACGTTGGAGTGCATGTGAACCTTCGAATCAGTATTTTTGTATCCTTTAGATAAATACTTAGTAGTGCAATTTGCTGGGTTGTAGTGGAGTTCTATTTTTAATTTTTTGAGGAACCCCTATACTGTTTTCAAATTGTTGCACGATTTTGCATTCCCACCAACAGTGCAAAAGTGTCCCCCTTTCTCCGCTTCTCGCCAACATCTGTTGTTTCCTAAGTTGTTAATTTTAACCATTTTGACAAGTGTGAGGTGGTGTCTCTTTGTTGTTTTGATTTGTATTTCTCTGATGATGAGTGACGTTAAATATTTTTCATGTGTCTGTTAGCCATCTGGAAATCTTCTTTGGAAAATTGTCTATTCGTGTCTTCTGCCCATTTCTTCACTGGATTATTTGTATTGGGTGTTGAGTTGGGTAAGTTCTTTATAGATTTTGGATATTAACCCTTGTCCGATATGTCATTTGCAAATATCTTCTTCATTCCATCAGTTGTCTTTTAGTTTTGCTGATTAATGAATCTTTATCTATGATCCTTATGATCTAGTAAATGCAATATATAACTAAACGTATGTGAAGATCAAGATGCTCAATGGAGCCCATTGTAAGCCAGGGAAAATGAGTAAGTGTGGAAGCCCTCAGAGATTTGATGTACAAGCAGGCTCCTCTCGGAAAATAATTTGTTTCTTATAGAAACAGTTACTCAATTGACCCTGGAATGAAATTAAGGGACTGAATTAATGAACTGAAAATCATTATGATGTCAGTTGACATAGATTAAGGCTTTGATAAACAGCATCCACTGCGACCCAGAGTCCGGAACTGTGATTAGCTATCTTTTCAACAATTGCAGTGTTAACCTCAGTGACTTCCCTCATCCCAGGGCCTTCTGCCTCTGAGCCTCAGGATTTCATAAACAGAGATTCTAACAGCTAGAAGAAAGACCTCCTTTGCTGAGGATATGATTGGATATATAAGCCTGAGACCGGTTCTCCTTTAATGCCGGCTTAAATATGACTTGCCTTACCTAAATCTTTCCTGCTATAAACTGACAATTTATCATTTGTTTAACTTTTTTTTCTGTTTAAATTATATGCTTTTCACATATTTGACTGTCTGTGCCCCTTTCTTGGCAAGAACCAAGTCACTCTTTCTCTAGAGATTGTTCTAGGGGAGAAAAACTGTCCAGAAGTGTTTACTTTATTTGAATTTGTTGCACATATTCTAATAAACTAATTTATAATAACCTTACATTCTCTTTCATTAAAAACAGTAATGACATAGAAAGCCATAGGCTGTGTCTGCACATAGTAATGGGAGGATTATTTTCCTGATACACTGGCCCAAGAGATTTCTGACAACTCAAATATCTGCGCAGGCTGGAGTTTTTGTTAATTACCTAGATGGTTTTTTGTTATATTTTCCTGTGTATAAATATCCCTCATTACTTGTATGAGGGAAGAGCCCTTACATATGGAAGAGCCCAATTCTCTTGGATGAAAAGTGGGGAAAGGTAGAAACATGTCTTCCGTTAGGGAAGAAGTGACCTTAAGGATACGTATGTTTTGAATGAGTGAACAGGTAGAGTTCTCTCTCACCTGAGAGACTGCTCAGTCATTGGTCTTCCAGGAAGCAAATTCCAGAATTTTTGTTGTTAGGCACAGAGACATGTTAATGTACAGAGACATAAATGTTATCCCAATCCTCAAAAGAAAATTTTTTGTTGTTGTCTCATCATAAATGTCTAATAAGAGATTTATTTAACTAATTTGAGGTTATAAAATTTTGGGCATTTTTATGTTGACAAATAACAGGCTTGTCCAAGTTAATTTCTACTAATCAGGATAATTTTTGTATGGCCTTTTGGACATAGCAATTTTGTTTTGCTTTGAGGTCATTTTCCCAGCAAGTGAGACTGTTCAACTATATTTGCACAGTAAATATGTTGTATTTATGTGTCTTTATAACCTAGACATCCACATTGGATAATTCTACACTTATCTGAAAGACTGAGACGTTGGGGAACCTTCATGGAAATGTAGAAAGTGTGGTCACTTGGAACTGTTTTTAGATGCACTGATCAGGCATATATTATTATGTGTTCTATGGTCACCCACAGTTATGTGAAGTATCTACAATTACTCACAGTGAGAGAAGCACTATTTTAATGACCAAAGAAACGACCCAAGAGGTGAGTCCTTAAAACAACCAAGGGATATGCGTTGAAAATTCATGTAATATATTTTATGTAGCTAATGTCTTAAATACCATATATTTTCATTGGAGAAAGACTGGATTGAGGAAATTAAGCTAGCAAAACTGAAGTTAGCCAGTGTATCTAAAATGTATTTGGTATTAGTATTATAACCTGACAGATTTTTATTGTCCATTTAGCCAAATAACAAAGAGGAACACATAATGCATTTGAAATAAACTAACGGAATTATAAAGTAGGTTCATGGGCTATTTTACATAGCATGTTAATATTTGTAATTACTGTTAGATATATAAATTAGAGAATTTAAAATTGTATATCATATCAAGTGTGTTAGAATATAGAGGAATAAATAAATGCCTATTCTGTTCTGGAAGCTTGATGTGCACTGTTATGTGTGAATCTTAAAATTTTCATTGGTACTATGTTCCTGCATATTCATGAAGAAATTCATGCTCGTGAGTAACTTTTGGCCATTGCGAGAGACACAAAACTGTAATTTGTAAAATACTATAGTATTTTTGTTACCATGGGATTTTAATTTATCTTTTAAAAGATATATTCATAACAAACTATGTAAATTATATCTTTTAAGTAGAGCTGTGTTTACTTAATGGTTTCAGTTATTAAAGCCTAGTAAGTCTATCTGTCCGTTTTTATAGTATGAAATCTTTGATGACTTAAACTCTGGAGAAGAGTTTATATGCCTCATTCCTACATGTGAATAATTTAACTGGCTAGTAGAAGATTTATCTTGGTGAAATCCAAAGTGGGGATTAATAAGAGTGAAGAACACTATTTCTTGCAGAAAATAATGAATGAAAAATAAGAATTATATATAGACTGCCTTGTAGTGTTATGTTCTTGAACAGGAGTGGCTCTATCAATCTAGAACTTCCACGATGATAGCACCCCCCAATAAAATGGAGTAACAATGTGAATGAAGCATGGAGATCATTTGTCACACCTGGCTTCTAAGGAAAGCTCAAGCTTTTTCTTCACGTGTCCTCCCCTCCCAAATCCATGGGATTGGAATCAACTTGTCTACATATGAGGTTTAGTTAATTCTTTAATTTCCTTGAGCACTGAATAACCCAAAAGTTTGGGCTTGTGTCTGTGTACAATTCTTCTCTCATTTAATTTTGTTCTTCCCTTCAGATGTAGGGTCTCTAAGGAATCAGTGCTTTTATTCTTTTTGAATTTTTTTTTCCTTACCAAGAAGTGCTCTGTGTTTAATTGCTATGACTTCCCAGGATGCCTCCTGAGTGACCCCTGGAAGGCTCAGGGGATTTGCCTTCTGGCACTTCTAGCACTTCCTCACTAAAGGAAAACTTCGAGAATAAGATTTTTTAAAAAAGTTATTTACTTATTTTGAGCGAGAGAGTATGAGCGAGGGAGGGGCAGAGAGAGGAGAGAGAGAGAATTGTAAACAGGCTCTGTGCTCTCAGTGCAGAGCCTAATTTGGGGCTCGATCCGACCAACTGTAAGATCATGACCTGAGCTGAAAACAAGAGTTGGATGCTTACTGACTGAGCTTCCCAGGCATCCCTGAATAATATTTTTAAATGAATACTAACCTCACTTAATTATCACATTAATATTCTTTTTTACCTGAGGATATTCCTATCTTCAATATAATTTCTCCTCTCTGATTTGATACTTCCTTTCTTTCATTTTCTACCTTTTTTCTCTAGTTTTCTGCTTGCTTCTAGACAAGTCACATTTCATCATATGTAAATAATACTGTTCATATGTAATAAAATAGTTAATTCCTAAGGCATACAAACCTATCCTATGCACAGCAAGTAGTTCATGAGTTAGAGGTGCAATATTCTGATTACCTGGGACTATGTCTATGATACTTACTAAATTGACAAAGATTCAGATGATTTGTTCTGATACAACTTAATAGTGAAACATTCAAGAACATTAATCGTAGTACAATTTACTGAGCCTTTAAGTAGGTGCCAGGCAGGTTCTGGATGCTTTATTTGTAATAAAACAACAAACTTAAGAAGTAGAAACTGTTGCTCTCCCCATTCTACAAATCACGAAACTGGGACACAGAGAGGTTAAGTTGCCCAACATTGCCCAGATGGCACATGGCAGAGCTGGGATTCTAACACAGGCAATGAAGTTCCAGAACCCACACTATTCACCACTGCACTACGCTCCCTCTCCAAGGATGTTTTGGGTCTTAACTAGGTGCACACTGAATGAGAAACTTGTAGTCATGATTTGCTCTTGGTAATGATCAAGTCCCAGTTGCCACTGGCTAGCCTTTCTCAAGTAACAGTAACAAGATTGGAAATTTTAATGTAATTATAAAAATATGAAAATAGAAGGAAATGTCAGCGGAATAGAAGTAACTATTTCTTCTAACTGTGTCAGCAGAATAGAAGGGGTGGGGCTGCACAAAGGTCTCACAGAGCACTGGACTGGAAAGGATTCTGAGGTGGATGAGTTTGACCCCCTTAGTTTCCAATGAGCAAGCTGAGACAGGCTTGTAAGACATTTAGAAGGTGACTCAAACCCATGCCTTCTTACACTGAGCTTGGACTTTTCCCCCGAGGGTGCTGTTTTTTGCAACCTGGGCAACGAAGTTGTATTTTTGAGTGCTCTCAGTACCTAAGAAGCATTATAAGTGAAACCATGTCCCATTGTACCCTACCCCTCTTTTCAGCGTCTGTTTCTCTTCCCTCAATACCTAGCTCATGCCAAGAGTTTTGAAAAAAAAAAAAAATACCAGGTGCTAATGTAACAATTTGTGAAAATCGCAAGTCTCTCCAGTTCAGTTCAAATGTATTTGCTGAAAATCTAGAGAGTTATTTGTGTTAAGATATTGTGGGGTGGGCAAACATTAAGTGGAGAGAACTCCAACTCCTTACAAAGCTGATCGAGAATCATACCAAGTCATTGTAATAGGGAACAATGTGCTAAATAGTTTTGCAGTTATTTGATACAGTTAAATCTAGTCTTTACCTCAGAGTCTAGTCTGAACATCTAATAGTGGAATGTCATAGTATTATTAAGTGAATTATTACACAAGAGATGCTATTTTTGGTGCTGGATACATCACACTGTAAAGGTACTCACTGCAACTACGTACTACCACCTCAAAAGTCTGACTCTATGCTGATTTATGTAGCGTTTATTGCCACCAGCAGAAAGTAAGTTTCTGGAGAGCAGGGATCCTTTCCTTGTTTGTGACTGCTGACTTCTGTGCCAAGAACAGACATAGTTTAAATAAGGCTATAATAAATCTATGTTGATAGCTGAGCTTTTGATTACTCCTCTCTATAGACAATCCCCTAAGACTTAGAGATAGAACTTCTTTCTTGTAGGCCAACAAGATCATCTGAAGACAAATAGGACCATCAAGGGAAGGTGTGACAGGCATTTTGGAAGAACTCAATAGTTACCACTAACTGTTTATTGTGTATAAACCGCTGTAGAAAAGACTTAATGATGAAGATGTGCTCTTAACAATGGACGTACTTATAGTCATGTTCACGATTCCATTACAGATTGCATTGTCCTGAGCTCTCATCCCTGAAACAGGCCATATAGAAAGAGGAAATGGGAAATGGTAACAATGTGACGGAATTTGTCCTCCTTGGCCTCACCCGGGATCCTGAAGGGCAAAAAGCATTATTTGTCATGATTTTACTGACCTACATTGTGACAATAATGAGCAACCTGCTCATTGTGGTGACTGTTTTTGGCAGCCCCTCTCTGGGCTCCCCCATGTACTTCTTCCTCACTTATCTGTCACTCATGGATGTTGTTTATTCCACTGTCATCTCTCCCAAATTGATTATAGACTTACTCCGTGGCAAAAAGACAATTTCCTTCCCAGCTTGCATGGGCCAGCTCTTCCTAGAACACTTTTTTGGGGGTTCTGAGGTCTTCCTCCTGATTGTGATGGCCTATGATCGCTATGTGGCCATCTGTAGGCCGCTGCATTACTTGACTATCATGAATCGACAGGTTTGCATTCTGCTGTTGGTGGTGGCCTGGGTTGGAGGTCTTATGCACTCTATGGTTCAACTTCTCTTTGTGTACAGCCTCCCGTTTTGTGGCCCCAATGTCATTGATCACTTCATCTGTGACATGTACCCATTACTGGAACTTGCCTGCACTGACACCTACTTAATAGGCCTCACTGTTGTTGCCAATGGTGGAGCCATCTGCATGGTCATCTTTATCCTTCTGCTCATCTCGTACGGAGTCATTCTAAATTCTCTTAAAAGTCACAGTCCAGAAGGGAGGCGCAAAGCCCTGTCCACCTGCAGTTCCCACACCACAGTGGTTGTCCTCTTTTTTGTTCCCTGCATTTTCATGTATGTTAGACCTGTTTCCAACTTGTCCATTGATAAATCCATAACTCTGGTTTATACAGTTATCACTCCCATGTTAAATCCTTTAATATACACCTTGAGAAATTCGGAGATGAAAAATGCTATGGAAAAATTCTGGTGTAAAAATGTAACCAAAAGTAAAATAAGCATGTGTCACTGACACTGAACACATTTATGGTTAATTCTGAAGCAATAAAAAGGTACTAAATTCTGACAATGGATTTAGTAAATTCAGTGGATTCTCTAGAGATGTTTCTTTTTATTTACACAAAGTCATCAAGAAGTGGAATGGATTGTCTTTTGAGGTAATAATCAACCTAATAGGGAAATTCTGGAGGTTGAAGAAAATTTGTCCCATTACAAGTAAAAATACAATTAATTTCACCTCGTAGCCTTATTTTTCTTGGTTTATATTGAAATGGAACTTTAGAAACAATAGTTTTTAAATTTAAAAAAATGTCTTTTTATTTTGAGAGAGAGGAGAAAGTGAGCATGAGTTGAGGAGGGGCAGATAGAGAGGGAGAGAGAAAATCCCCAGCAGGTTCTGCACTGCCAGCAAGGAGCCCAATGCAGAGCTTGAACCCATGAACCATGAGACCGTGACCTGAGCTGATATCAAGAGTCAGACGCTTAACCAACTGAACCATCTAGGCACCCGAAGAGTTTTAAAATTTTAAATGTGAAACAACCTACTTTTGAAAATTTACTTTCACCCAAACTAAAGAGAAAGTAATTTGGCTAATACTTAGAACAAATTACTGGGGCCAAAAGAGTGGTGTATAAATTTTAATGCTCATTATTCTATCAGCACAGAAACTTTCTGTAGCTGCAATATGCATCTTGTCCTTAAGATGATTTCCATTCCTCAGGTCAATGCCTATGCTTTTGCAGTTCAGGACATTTAAATGGGAGATGTTATTGTGTTTGGTTAGATGCTATCATCTGCCTCTTCCCAGAGGTAATCTTAATGCTGAATTTTGGATAATCATAGTTAGAAACAGTTTAACTACATATGTATGTATCCTGAACATATATTGTGTAGAGTTTTCCTGCCTTTATTGAAATTATACTAAGTATTGCATAGTTTTCTGAATCTTACTTTTTTAATTTAAGTTTTTAATTTTAATTCCAGTATGGTTAACATACAGTGTTATATTAGTTTCAGGTGTATGAGATAGGGATTCAATATTTCTACACGTTACTCAGTGCTCATCATGAGAAGAGTACTCTTTAATCCCCATTACCTATTTCACCCATCCCTCCATCCATTTCTCCTCTGGTAATCCATCAGTTTGTTCCTAAAGTTGAGTCTGTTTCTTGGTTTCTCTCTCTTTTTTCCTTTGCTCATTTCTTTTGTTTCTTAAATTCCACATATGAGTGAAATTATATGGTATTTGTCTTTCTCTGACTTATTTCACTTAGCATTATACTCTCTGGATCCATCCATATTGTTGAAAATGGCAAGATTTCTTTCTTCTTCTGGGTGATTAACATTCCATTGTGTATATGTACACACACACACACACACACACACACACACACACACACTACTTCTTTATCCATTCATCTGTTGATGGACACTTGGGCTGCTTCCATAATTTGGCTATTGTAAATAATGCTGCAATAAACATAGGGTGCATGTATCCCTTTGTTTTAGTGTTTTTGTATTTTGGGGGTAAATACCCAGTAGTGTGATTACTGGATTATAGGGTAGTTCTATTTTTTAACGTTTTGAGGAAAACATTTTGTTTCCCATAGTGGCTGCAAGTCTGCATTCCCACCAACAATGCATGAGGATTCCCATTTTACCACATCCTCACCAACACTTCTTGTTTTTGTGTTTCTGATTTTAGCCATTCTGACAGGTGCGAGGTGGCATATCATTGTGGTTTTGACTTCTATTTCTCTGATGTTGAGTGATGTTGAGCATCTTTTCATGTGTCTGTTAGTCATGTGGATATTTTCTTTGGAAAAATGTCTATACGTGTCTTCTGCCCATGTTGTAACTGGGCTATTTGTTTTTTGGGTGTTGAGTTTGGTAAGTTCTTTATAGATTTTTCATACTAACCCTTTGTCAGGTATGTAATTTGCAAGTATCTTCTCCCATTCCATAGGTTGCCTTTTAGTTTTGTTGATTGTTTTCTTTAAAATCCCAATAGTTCATGTTTGCTTTTGTTTCCCTGCCCTTGGTGACATGTCTAGTAAGGAGTTGTTGCGGCCGAGGTCAAAGAGGTTAGTTATTTCCTGTGTGTCCTCTACGATTTTGATGGTTTTCTGTCTCACATTATGTCTTTCATCCATTTTGAATTTAGTTTTGTGCATGGTGTAAGAAAGTGGTCCAGCTTCATTTTTCTGCATGTTGCAGTCAAGTTTTCCCAACACCATTTGTTGAAGACACTGTCCTTTTTACATTAGATATTCTTTCCTGCTTTGTTGAAGATTGGTTGACCACACAGTTGTGGGTCCATTTCTGGGTTTTTCATTCTGTTACATTGATATATGTGTCTATTTTTGTGACAGTACCATATTGTCTTGATGACTACAGCTTTATAATATAGCTTGAATTCTGGAATTGTGATGCCTCCAGTTTTCTTTTTCTTTTTAAGGATTGTTTTGGCTCCTTGGGATCTTTTGTGGTTCCATAGAAATTTTAAGATTGTTCTAACTCTGCGAAAAATGCTGGTGGTACTTTGATAGGGGTTGCACTAAATATGTAGATTGCTTTGGGTAGTATAGACATTTTAACATTTGTTCTTCCAGTCCATGACCCTGGAATGCTTTTCTACTTTTTTTTGTGTCCTCTTCAATTTATTTCATCAGAGTTCTATAATTTTCAGAGTATAGATTTTTTTTAATGTTCATTTATTTTGAGAGAGAGAAAGAGAGACAGAGAGAGAGAGAGAGAGAGAGAGAGAGAGAGAGAGAGAGAGAGAAGGCACTGGTCAGGGAATAGACAGAATCCCAAGTAGGCTCCGTTTTGTCAGCACAGAGCCCGATGTGGGGGGAAAAAAAGCTCTCACTTTGAGTATGATGTTAACCTGGGTTTTTCACATGTGGCCTTTATTATGTTGAGATATGTTCCCTCTAAATCTACTTTATTGAGGGTTTTTATCATGAATGGATATTGTACTTTATCAAATGCTTTTTCTGCATCTATGGAAATGGTCATATGATTTTTATCTTCTCTACTGTTGATGTGATGTATCATATTAATTGATTTGTGAATATTGAACCACTCTTGCAACCCAGGAATAAATACCACTTGGTCATGGTGAATGACTTTTTAAAATGTATTGTGGATTTGGCTTGCTAATATTTTGTTGAAGATTTTTGCATCTATGTTCATCAGCCACATTGGCCTATAGTTCTCTTTTTTTTTGTCTTTATCTGGTTTTGGTATGTCTTTATCTGGTTTTGGTATGCTGGCCCCATAGAACGAATTTGGAAATTTTCCTTTGTCTTCTATTTTTTGGAATAGTTTAAGAATAATAGGTATTAACTCTTCTTTAAATGTTTGGTAGGAAAAAAATAAGTGTTTGGCAGAATTCACCTGTGAAGTCATCTGGTTCTGGACTTTTGATTGTTGGGAGTTTTTTGATTACTGATTCAATTTCATTGCTGGTAATTGGTCTGTTCAAATTTTCTATTTCTTCCTGATTCAGTTTTGGGAAGTATTTTTTCATAGGAATGTATCCATTACTTTTATATTCTCTATAACCCTTTGTATTTCTGTGGGGTTGGTTGTTACTTATCCTCTTTGATTTCTGGTTTTGTTTATTTGAGTCGTCTCTCTCCCCCATCCCCTCTTTTTTTGATGAGTGTGGTTAAATGTTTATCAATTCGAAGAATGTGCTCCTGGTTTTATTGATATTCTATTTTTTAAATACAAATACACACACATACACAGAGGAAAGTATGGCCCATTCAAAGAAACAAAATAAAACAGCAGAAATTGTCCCTATAAAGCTCTGATGACTGGACAAGGACTTCAACACACCATCTTAGAGATGTTCAAACAAGTAAAGGAAGGTATGGCAAAGCTCAAGGAAAGGACGCTAAGGAAAGAGTCAAGGCCAAATATCAAAAAAGAGACAGAAAACTTCCATATCAATAAACCTCAGTAAAGAAATAGTATTTTTGGGGGGAGCCTGGTGGCTCAGACAATTCAGCACCTGGCTCTTGGTTTTGTCCCTGGTCATGACCACACAATTTTGTGAGTTCAAGCCCCAGGTCTTCTTGGGATTCTGTCTCTCTGCTCCTTCCCCTGTCATGATGCCTCTATCTTTCTCAAACTAAATAAATAAACATAAAAAAGAAGTAATACACTTTTAAAATCATGTGTAGAGAGTTTCAAAGGACCTGACATTGTTATATAAAAGGCATCTGAATATCCAGTTTCAAATATTTCTAGGTTTAGTTTCTATGGTTTTTTTTTCTTATATTACTTTGTAATTGTCTCTTTCAAATTATATATCCATACCATCTATCTCTTATTCTTTTTAAGAAAGATTCTCTTCTTTGGGGCAAAACTTCTCAGTTGGAATTTTATATGTGGGTTTTACCTCCTCTGAGTTAAATGGAAACTTTTAACATTGATTACCAATAATCTTGTGCCATTCTTATTAAGTATGTCTTTTTTATACAAAGACTTAAGATTTTTACTTCACTCAAGTGTCTTCTTCAACTTGAGAATTTCAAATATATACTGATGAATTGAAAATAACGAATTGTTGGGGTGACTAGGTGGCTCAGTTAGTTGAGTGTCTGACTCTTGATTTCAGCTCAGGTCATGATCCCAGGTTGTGGGATTGAGCCCTGCCTTGGGTTCTGTGCTGAGCATGGAACCTGCTTAGGATTGTCTCTCTCCCTATGCCCCTCTCCCTTACTCTACAATAAAAAAGGGGCACCTGGATGGCTCAGTTGGTTGAGTGACTCTTGACATTGGCTCAGGTCATGGTCTCATGGTTCATGGATTCAGGCCCCACATTGAGCTCTGAACTGATAGTGAGGAAGCCTGCTTGGGATTCTCTATGCCCCTCCACTGCTCATGCTCACTCATGTGCTCTCTCTTTCAAAATAAATAAATAAACTTAAAAGAAATCAAATTAAATTAAAAAAAAAGAATTCTTGTTCATGCAATCTTGTATTTTTGGTATTAATAAGTGACGTGTTCCTTGCTTTTAGATTGCTGTTTTTTTCTACTTAATTTTCCTGAAGTGATTGGCTAGAAGCCTCTGAAAACATGGATCATGTAAAAGGTCTCAGTTCTCTAGAGCATGATTCCTCAGTGAGTTTAATTTTGAACAAGCAGCCTTGGGGACAAAATGTTTTAACAACTCCACGAAGTAATTTGTTGCTCATTGTTGATTAAGTGCCCAGTCATATCTTTCCTTACCTGGGAGAATATTTCTCTTTGGGGGGTAATGTTGCTGTCAAGATGTAAAAAAAAAAAAAGCCATTACTTTACTGGGCATGGGCCATATTAAACCAGTCATGCGAATGCTTTCAGAAATATTCCAAAGAATCCAAAACATCCACTGCATTATGGACTAAAAATGCTATTAAAGGTTGATTTAATTAATTTGGTCAGTTAAACATAATGATGTTTTACATTTAATTTTTGGTACATAATCTCGATGGCGACTTTCAAATTCAATGATTCATCAATCATATCAACTATACATTCTTGAAGCCAACTCTGTATAATCCCATAATCCAAACTATTAAATGTCTGTGAAAGTTGAAGAAGATGGTCATGCTTTGTGCAGGCAGAGAAAGAGAAATCCTTATGTGACAAAGCATTTCGATGTCACTAGGTGCACCCTGACATTTTTTCTGTAGTCACATTGGGGTTGATGTGTTGGCAATCCTGACTCATTTTCATGCAACTAAGTGGTAATCTTTCAGGACCAAAGATAGAATTGCAGAAGCCTGGATTTGGAACAAGTGACCAAAGAGAAAAGAGAAAACAGAAAACAGAAAACCCAGGTAATGTATATACCTTAAACATATACCTTATACGTATACATATATACCTTATACGAGGGATCCTATAAAATATTTTCCCTTTTATGTCTGGCTTATGGCACTTATCATGGTGTCTTCAATGAGTTTTATCCATGTTGTAGCATGAATCAGCATTTTTTCCTTTTTAAGGCTGAATAATGTTCCATTATCTATATATACCATAATTTATTTATGCATTCATTAGTTGAAGGACATTTGGACTGTTTCCACTTTTAGGCTACTGTGTATAATGCTTATATGAACATTGGTGTGCAAATGACAGTTTGAATCTCTGCTTCCTATTCTAGTGTGTATATACACCAAATAACAGTTTGATATGTAAATTAATATCCCTTTAGTACAAAGGGAAACTCAGAACTTACAGTGTGAAAACTTGAGGTCATAGAAATTTAGTTACTTGTTAGATTCATTAACCTGTATGTGTACCTTATTAGAAAGCAAACTTTAGTGTCTGTGGAAATAGAATTCATGAGTTTTGTTAGATATGAGATGTATAGAATATTAAAGAAAATGCCACTATCTGTTTCTGCCTATGGGTTAATTCCATGGATATTTTCTCATTTTTAGGATCTTAAAAATATTGTGAATAAAATTGGCACATTGTATTATTCACCCAGTTGACCTCTTATTTATAAAAATAAGGCCCCTTTGATTAAATTTATTTATTTTTTTTTTCCAACGTTTATTTATTTTTGGGACAGAGAGAGACAGAGCATGAACGGGGGAGGGGCAGAGAGAGAGGGAGACACAGAATCAGAAACAGGCTCCAGGCTCTGAGCCATCAGCCCAGAGCCTGACGCGGGGCTCGAACTCACGGACCGCGAGATCGTGACCTGGCTGAAGTCGGACGCTTAACCGACTGCGCCACCCAGGCGCCCCATGATTAAATTTAGATTTAATGATACAATGCAAAGAGGAGACTGAAATGTTGAGAAAAACAGAGG
The DNA here is from genome assembly GCF_014898765.1 of Herpailurus yagouaroundi. Taxonomy (NCBI): domain Eukaryota; kingdom Metazoa; phylum Chordata; class Mammalia; order Carnivora; family Felidae; genus Herpailurus; species Herpailurus yagouaroundi. The sequence goes on from NW_024412588.1 coordinate 14,754, forward strand.
CAAGGGCATTTGTACACAGTAAAGCAAATGGTAAGGAAAGGACAGCATCTGTAATTGTGTATGAAAACTACCCAGTCAGTCCCTCCACCCCTCAGGGAATGCTCCCTTGGGTAATGGGAGAAGACAGTGGACTTTGGGGAAACTCATCTAACACTAGTTCTAAGAGATGTGGCACTAAAATTACACAGGGAACCAAATAATGATAAATAATATCTTGAATTTATTTAGGGCTTCTTAATTGTCAGGCAGGTTTTGGATAACTTTATTTGCATTATCATATTTAGTCTTTAAAACCATCATATGTGTTAGAAGCTGTTATGTTTCCTTATGCAGATGATGTTGAATAATTTGCTCAAGATCGCACAGTTGCTAAGTATAGATTCTGAGGATTAAATTCCAAACCAGAATTTAGAACCTGAGTTCTCATAAAGTGCATCCAGGACCACCCCTGCAAAATTATAAAACAAAAGTCACAAAGATTATATATGGGAGAGGCAATCCACCCTCTGTGATTGGTGTTATTCTCTGTTTGTCCCCAAAGTCTGTTCAGCCACATTCAGATTTTAAAGTAGCATTGTTACCTCACTATGAAGAAACTGACTTGGAAAATGTGTTATTTCTTTAAAGTATATCTTTTAAAAAAATCTGATGAGTGTTTATTGGGACCTCAAAATGTTTGCTGCATAATTTTTATGGTCACTGCTCAATCATTAAAAAATGATGGCTTATGTGGGGAATAGATTTTAGTAATCAGACAGTTAAATAGAAACATATGTTTCTAACCATTGGCTTGCCATCATGTTTCTTCTTCTTCTTTTGTTTAATGTTTTTTTTTTTTTTTGAAAGGTAGAGAGACAAATTGTGAGTTGGGGAGGGGGTGCAGAGAGAGAGAGAGAGAGAGAAGGAGACAAAGACTCTAAAGCAGGCTCTGGGCTCCGAGCTGTCAGCACAGAGCCGATGCAGGGCTGGAATCCATGAACTATGACCTGAGCTGAAGTCGAACACCCAACTGACTGGGCCACCCAGGTGCCCCGCCATCATGTTTCAAAAGGATCTGGACTGTAGCTCAAAATTTCAGTCTATAATTTCCAATAGCTTGCTGATTTGAGAGTGTTTCCCAGTATTTTACAACTTGCGTGCCGTATATGTGGTTTGTTTCTTCTGCTTTATGTTGTGGAATTTGGCATAGTGGAGATCTTCTTAATTTATCTTATTTTAATTCACATTGTGGGACAGTTATTGATTTCAGGTTTTGGAGCACTCCTTAATTATTTATTTGTTCTCATTGAATGTGGTAAGAAATTTGAAGTATCTAATGAATGTTGGAAGCAGATATATTTATTTTTAATAAAATATTGTATAGGTAAAGTATAGAATTTTGTATCATTCTGAGTCAAATCACCATTTTTCAATAGTCTAGAGTAATAATTATGTTCATAAGCTCATTTAAACAGTCAAATATTCATTGATCCCTTAAAATGCGTAAGGCACACATATGGATTCTGGTGATACCATTATTAAAAAGATGTGTGTCTATGTTCACTCTCCTGGCAGATCTAACAGATGTTGGGAGAAAACACAACTATAAACAAATGAGTGCTGTAAGTTCTCAACAGGACAAGGGGTTGGACCCTCCTACTGGAAGCTGTCTCTTGAATGCTCAGGCAAACCCCATGACTTGTGAGTATTTGTCATTATAAATGCAGACATAGCTTCATAATTGTGCGTGAAGATATTTAATTTTGTATGTATGCAATGAACTGCTGGAAGCCCCAAAGATGGAACCCCTTTAAGCAGCTTGTCTCTTCTGATATATCTTCGGATATATCTTAAAGTTCAGAATCTGGTTTTCTGGAAATATGAAAAGCCTGAGGGGTGAGTCCTGGTACTGATGCTGGGGGACCCTCCAGTCTAATTCCAGGTTGAAAACTCAGGAAATCTGAAATTCCTCTACTTCCAGTTCATTCAGTCCACCCAAATCAAAATTCATCAATTTCCAAGCGTATTTCATTCAGCTTATGGTCTTTGCTGAGTGCTATCTTCCTTTTTATGTTTTCTCTTATTTTCTCTCTTCTACATTTTTATTCTCCCTCTGATTTTGAGTACAAATTGGCTTGCTTAGAAGCAGAAAGAATAAAATAATCTCCTTTCCTTCACAAATGATGGTCTACAAATGTACACATTATAATGGAGCACATTTCAAATAATTCTGCCAAAAAAAGTTGTACACAATACATGCAAAATTCGTTGTGGATCATATCTGAGAGGCCCAATGGATAATTCATTTTCCTCAAGTGAGAAAGAATGTCTTATATTCCACACAGACTCAGATAGTCAAGAACTAACAATGAACAAAACAGCTGGTCTAATCTACTCATTACTTTAATAATCATATAACCTTTAACACATGAAAATTCACCCTGATTATTAAAAAGATGGTCTGCTGTCAAATGCTAGATAAAGTTTTCAATAACAAGAATTCAGGAACTCAGGAATCTGGAGACTATAACCTTTCCAATAGAAACATGGGTTGGAACATGATTTTCCCAAGATGACTGGGCAAAATCAAATAACATTTTTAGATTTTTAGTATAGAATTATTTCTACTATACCATGATTCTGCCTAAAATCTTTATGTTGGCATTCTAAATTGAGCTATGGTTAGCAATAATCAATTCTAAACAGTTTTTGAAAGTAGGAAAAATATCTATGTAGTGCCCATTTACTTAAATTTGTACTACCCATTTTTCTCCCCAATAACCTAGGTTGTAGTAAATGTCCACTCAGTTTGTGTGTGTGTGTGTGTGCGTGCGTGTGTGTATTTTCAAACAACATGTCGCTCTTATTGTACTTTCTTGGGTGGGAAGAATTTAATATATTGATCTCAGTTGGTTTCTTACATGTTTAAAATTCAGCTAAAATAAATTTTATAAACATTTTATTTTATTATTAAAAATTTTTATGTTTATTTTTGAGAGAGAGAGAGCCGGGGGGGTGGGAGAGGGCAGAGAGAGAAGGAGACACAGAATCCGAAACAGGCTCTAGGCTCCGAGCTGTCAGCACAAAGCCCTGTGAGTGGCTCGAACCTATGAACCTGAGCCACAGTCAGACACTCAACCGACTGAGCTACCCAGGCGCCTCTTATAAACATTTTAAAGGGCACTTATGCTATGTCTGGTTCTTTCATTGCTTCAGGTGACTTATTTTTTCAGTATTTGGAGCTCATAGTGAAGTAACTCAGAAAAGCAGTTATCTAAATGTCAGGTTATCAATTTATGCTCCACGTACTAGGTATTACATTGTAAGTAAGCTATTAGAGATGAGATTGTTTTCATGGTGAACCTCAGAAGGCCAAAAAGAATTCAAGAAAAAAAAAAAGAAATGACATATAATGTCAAAAAATGCAGTCCTTGTGAATTTCTAGAGAAAGCTTCTTCCTTGTTTGGTAGATCATGTCACAGATATGCCCACTCACATGTACCTCCTAGGTAGAAAACTGGTCTCCTCATTGTAGTTGATGCAAGGAACTTGTGGGTGGAGATTCTAAACTCTCATTTTCTAGAAAGTCACCCTGTGTGAGACCCTTTGGGTCAAACATTGTTGAGTCAACAATGTTATGTCAACACTTAGTTTGTTGACATACAGCTTGTGATCCTCTCAAATTCATTTTGGCCATTTTGTTTGCAGCCTCTGAGGCCTGAGTTCAATGCCTTCAGAAGAACGTATGGAAAATAGACACAATGTGACAGAGTTTGTCCTCCTGGGGCTCACACAGGACTCTGAGGGGCAAAAATTTCTCTTTGTCCCATTCTTACTCATCTATATTGTGACAATAGTGGGCAATCTGCTTATCATGGTGACCATCATGGCCAGTCCGTCACTGGGTTCTCCCATGTACTTTTTCCTGGCTTATTTATCATTTATAGATGCTATCTATTCTACTGTCATTGCTCCCAAGATGATTGTAGACTTGCTCTATGAGAAGAAGACTATTTCCTTCCAGGCTTGCATGACTCAAGTCTTTCTGGATCACTTATTTGCTGGTGCTGAAGTCATTCTTCTGGTGGTGATGGCCTATGACCGATATGTAGCCATCTGTAAACCACTTCATTATCTAATCATCATGAATAGGAGGGTATGTGTTCTTATGTTGCTGGTGGCCTGGACTGGAGGCTTTCTGCACTCGTTGGTTCAATTCTTCTTTATTTATCAGCTCCCTTTCTGTGGCCCCAATGTCATTGACAACTTCTTGTGTGATATGTATCCCTTATTGAAACTTGCTTGCACCAATACCTCCCTCATTGGGATTTCTATGATAGCTAATGGAGGAGCCATTTGCACTGTCATCTTCTTCATTCTCCTAGTTTCCTATGCAGTCATATTACGCTCTCTTAAGACTCATGGTTTGGAAGAGAAACGCAAAGCCTTCTACACCTGTGCATCCCATATAACTGTGGTCATTTTATTCTTTGTTCCCTGTATCTTCCTGTATGCAAGGGCTAATTCTACCTTTCCTATTGATAAATTCATGACTGTGGTTTTAACATTCATAACCCCCATGCTGAACCCTTTAATCTATACCCTGAGAAATAAAGAAATAAAAAATGCCATGAGGAAGCTTTGGAGTAAAAATCTGACCTTTGCTGGAGGAACGTTGTACTGCTTGTGCAGAACATGATATTCATTCTTTCACAGAATCAAGGACTCCTTTCACTATCAGTGATTACATTAAAAAAATTTTTTTTCAACGTTTATTTATTTTTGGGACAGAGAGAGACAGAGCATGAACGGGGGAGGGGCAGAGAGAGAGGGAGACACAGAATCGGAAACAGGCTCCAGGCTCCGAGCCATCAGCCCAGAGCCTGACGCGGGGCTCGAACTCACGGACCGCAAGATCGTGACCTGGCTGAAGTCGGACGCTTAACCGACGGCGCCACCCAGGCGCCCCTTGTGATTACATTTTAAAAATCATCTCCTTTGCATTATTTAGCCTATTTATTCTGAAACAGGTCTATAAATTAATCTTTATCTAAATGGGGTATGTTATATCCCTTAGAGAGCATGAGAATTGTGTCAATTTAATCCCTGATATATGTAATCAAACTGTGTTAAGATTCTTTAGTGGGAAATAATTTTTGGTTTTATTTCAAGTTCTTGTTTGTGGGGTATGACACCTCCATGGTATGTAAAAATATTATCTAGTAGAAAATTTAAAATTAAAAATTCATCTTGTTAAAAAATAAAACCTGGAGAGAGAGGGAAGATGGCGGTGTAGGAGGACGCTGGGCTCACCGCGCGTCCTGCTGATCACTTAGTTTCCACCTATACCTGCCTAAATAACCCAGAAAACCACCAGAGGATTAGCAGAACGGAGTCGCCGGAGCCAAGCACAGGCGAGAGGCCCACGGAAGAGGGTAGGAAGGGCGGCGAGGTGGTGCGCGCTCCACGGACTGGCGGGAGGGAGCCGGGGCGGAGGGGCGGCTCGCCGGCCAAGCAGAGCCCCCGAGTCTGGCTTGCAAAAAGCGGAGGGGTCTGACGGACTGTATTCTGACAGCAAGCGCGACTTAGCGGCTGGGAGGTCATAAGTTAACAGCTCTGCTCAGAAAGCGGGAAGGCTGGAGGACAGAGGGAAGGAGAGCTGCTGAGCCCCCGGACGACAGAGCTCAGTTTGGTGGGGAACAAAGGCGCTCGCCAGCGCCATCTCCCCCGCCCATCCCCCAGCCAAAATCCCAAAGAGAACCAGTTCCTGCCAGGGAACTTGCTCGCTCCGCGCAAACACCCAACTCTGCGCTTCTGCGGAGCCAAACCTCCGGCAGCGGATCTGACTCCCGGCTGCTGCCACAGGGCCCCTCCTGAAGTGGATCACCTAAGGAGAAGCAAGCTAAGCCTGCCCCTCCTGCCCCTGTGCACCTTGCCTACCCACCCCAGCTAAGACGCCAGATCCCCAGCATCACAAGCCTGGCAGTGTGCAAGTAGCCCAGACGGGCCACCCCACCCCACAGTGAATCCCGCCCCTAGGAGAGGGGAAGAGAAGGCACACACCAGTCTGACTGTGGCCCCAGCGGTGGGCTGGGGGCAGACATCAGGTCTGACTGCGGCTCCGCCCACCAACTCCAGTTTTACACCACAGCACAGGGGAAGTGCCCTGCAGGTCCTCACCATGCCAGGGACTATCCAAAATGACCAAGCGGAAGAATTCCCCTCAGAAGAATCTCCAGGAAATAACAACAGCTAATGAGCTGATCAAAAAGGATTTAAATAATATAACAGAAAGTGAATTTAGAATAATAGTCATAAAATTAATCTCTGGGCTTGAAAACAGTATAGCTGACAGCAGAGAATCTCTTGCTACAGAGATCAAGGGACTAAGGAACAGTCACGAGGAGCTGAAAAATGCTTTAAACGAAATGCATAACAAAATGGAAACCACCACGGCTCGGATTGAAGAGGCAGAGGAGAGAATAGGTGAACTAGAAGATAAAGTTATGGAAAAAGAGGAAGCTGAGAAAAAGAGAGATAAACAAATCCAGGAGTATGAGGGGAAAATTAGAGAACTAAGTGATACACTAAAAAGAAATAATATACGCATCATTGGTATCCCAGAGGAGGAAGAGAGAGGGAAAGGTGCTGAAGGGGTACTTGAAGAAATAATAGCTGAGAACTTCCCTGAAGTGGGGAAGGAAAAAGGCATTGAAATCCAAGAGGCACAGAGAACTCCCTTCAGACGTAACTTGAATCGATCTTCTGCACGACATATCATAGTGAAACTGGCAAAATACAAGGATAAAGAGAAAATTCTGAAAGCAGCAAGGGGTAAACGTGCCCTCACATATAAAGGGAGACCTATAAGACTCGTGACTGATCTCTCTTTTGAAACTTGGCAGGCCAGAAAGAATTGGCACGAGATTTTCAGTGTGCTAGACAGAAAAAATATGCAGCCGAGAATCCTTTATCCAGCAAGTCTGTCATTTAGAATAGAAGGAGAGATAAAGGTCTTCCCAAACAAACAAAAACTGAAGGAATTTGCCACCACTAAACCAGCCCTACAAGAGATCCTAAGGGGGACCCTGTGAGACAAAGTACCAGAGACATCACTACAAGCATAAAACATACAGACATCACAATGACTCTAAACCCATATCTTTCTATAATAACACTGAATGTAAATGGATTAAATGCGCCAACCAAAAGACATAGGGTATCAGAATGGATAAAAAAAACAAGACCCATCTATTTGCTGTCTACAAGAGACTCATTTTAGACCTGAGGACACCTTTAGATTGAGAGTGAGGGGATGGAGAACTATTTATCATGCTACTGGAAGCCAAAAGAAAGCTGGAGTAGCCATACTTATATCAGACAAACTAGACTTTAAATTAACAGCTGTAACAAGAGATGAAGAAGGACATTATATAATAGTGACAGGGTCTATCCATCAGGAAGAGCTAACAATTATAAATGTCTATGCGCCGAATACCGGAGCACCCAAATATATAAAACAATTACTCATAAACATAAGCAACCTTATTGATAAGAATGTGGTAATTGCAGGGGACTTTAACACCCCACTTACAGAAATGTAGATCATCTAGACACACGGTCAATAAAGAAACAAGGGCCCTGAATGAGACATTGGATCAGATGGACTTGACAGATATATTTAGAACTCTGCATCCCAAAGCAACAGAATATACTTTCTTCTCGAGTGCACATGGAACATTCTCCAAGATAGATCATATACTGGGTCACAAAACAGCCCTTCATAAGTTTACAAGAATTGAAATCATACCATGCATACTTTCAGACCACAATGCTATGAAGCTTGAAATCAACCAGAGAAAAAAGTCTGGAAACCTCCCAAAGCATGGAGGTTAAAGAACACCCTACTAACGAATGAGTGGGTCAACCAGGCAATTAGAGAAGAAATGAAAAAATATATGGAAACAAACGAAAATGAAAATACAACAATCCAAACGCTTTGGGACGCAGCGAAGGCAGTCCTGAGAGGAAAATACATTGCAATGCAGGCCTATCTCAAGAAACAAGAAAAATCCCAAATACAAAATCTAACAGAACACCTAAAGGAAATAGAAGCAGAACAGCAAAGGCAGCCTAAACCCAGCAGAAGAAGAGAAATAATAAAGATCAGAGCAGAAATAAACAATATAGAATCTAAAAAAACTATAGAGCAGATCAATGAAACCAAGAGTTGGTTTTTTGAAAAAATAAACAAAATTGACAAACCTCTAGCCAGGCTTCTCAAAAAGAAAAGGGAGATGACCCAAATAGATAAAATCATGAATGAAAATGGAATGATTACAACCAATCTCTCAGAGATACAAACAATTATCAGGGAATACTATGAAAAATTATATGTCAACAAATTGGACAACCTGGAAGAAATGGACAAATTCCTGAACACCCACACTCTTCCAAAACTCAATCAGGAGGAAATAGAAAGCTTGAACAGACCCATCACCAGCGAAGAAATTGAATCGGTTATCAAAAATCTCCCAACAAATAAGAGTCCAGGACCAGATGGCTTCCCAGGGGAGTTCTACCAGACGTTTAAAGCAGAGATAATACCTATCCTTCTCAAGCTATTCCAAGAAATAGAAAGGGAAGGAAAACTCCCAGACTCATTCTATGAAGCCAGTATCACTTTGATTCCTAAACCAGACAGAGACCCAGGAAAAAAAGAGAACTACAGGCCAATATCCCTGATGAATATGGATGCCAAAATTCTCAATAAGATACTAGCAAATCGAATTCAACGGCATATAAAAAGAATTATTCACCATGATCAAGTGGGATTCATTCCTGGGATGCAGGGCTGGTTCAACATTCGCAAATCAATCAACGTGATACATCACATTAACAAAAAAAAAAAAAGAGAAAAACCATATGATCCTGTCAATCGATGCAGAAAAGGCCTTTGACAAAATCCAGCACCCTTTCTTAATAAAAACCCTTGAGAAAGTCGGGATAGAAGGAACATACTTAAAGATCATAAAAGCCATTTATGAAAAGCCCACAGCTAACATCATCCTCAACGGGGAAAAACTGAGAGCTTTTTCCCTGAGATCAGGAACACGACAGGGATGCCCACTCTCACCGCTGTTGTTTAACATAGTGCTGGAAGTTCTAGCATCAGCAATCAGACAACAAAAGGAAATCAAAGGCATCCAAATTGGCAAAGATGAAGTCAAGCTTTCGCTTTTTGCAGATGACATGATATTATACATGGAAAATCCGATAGACTCCACCAAAAGTCTGCTAGAACTGATACATGAATTCAGCAAAGTTGCAGGATACAAAATCAACGTACAGAAATCAGTTGCATTCTTATACACTAACAATGAAGCAACAGAAAGACAAATAAAGAAACTGATCCCATTCACAATTGCACCAAGAAGCATAAAATACCTAGGAATAAATCTAACCAAAGATGTAAAGGATCTATATGCTGAAAACTATCGAAAGCTTATGAAGGTAATTGAAGAAGATTTAAAGAAATGGAAAGACATTCCCTGCTCATGGATTGGAAGAATAAATATTGTCAAAATGTCAATACTACCCAAAGCTATCTACACATTCAATGCAATCCCAATCAAAATGGCACCAGCATTCTTCTCGAAACTAGAACAAGCAATCCTAAAATTCATATGGAACCACAAAAGGCCCCGAATAGCCAAAGTAATTTTGAAGAAGAAGACCAAAGCAGGAGGCATCACAATCCCAGACTTTAGCCTCTACTACAAAGCTGTCATCATCAAGACAGCATGGTATTGGCACAAAAACAGACACATAGACCAATGGAATAGAATAAAAACCCCAGAACTAGACCCACAAATGTATGGCCAACTCATCTTTGACAAAGCAGGAAAGAACATCCAATGGAAAAAAGACAGTCTCTTTAACAAATGGTGCTGGGAGAACTGGACAGCAACATGCAAAAGGTTGAAACTAGACCACTTTCTCACACCACTCACAAAAATAAACTCAAAATGGATAAAGGACCTGAATGTGAGACAGGAAACCATCAAAACCTTAGAGGAGAAAGCAGGAAAAGACCTCTCTGACCTCAGCCGTAGCAATCTCTTACTCGACACATCCCCAAAGGCAAGGGAATTAAAAGCAAAAGTGAATTACTGGGACCTTATGAAGATAAAAAGCTTCTGCACAGCAAAGGAAACAACCAACAAAACTAAAAGGCAACCAACAGAATGGGAAAAGATCTTTGCAAATGACATATCGGACAAAGGGCTAGTCTCCAAAATCTATAAAGAGCTCACCAAACTCCACACCCGAAAAGCAAATAACCCAGTGAAGAAATGGGCAGAAAACATGAATAGACACTTCTCTAAAGAAGACATCCGGATGGCCAACAGGCACATGAAAAGATGTTCAGCGTCGCTCCTCATCAGGGAAATACAAATCAAAACCACACTCAGGTATCACCTCACGCCAGTCAGAGTGGCCAAAATGAACAAATCAGGAGACTATAGATGCTGGAGAGGATGTGGAGAAACGGGAACCCTCTTGCACTGTTGGTGGGAATGCAAATTGGTGCCGCCGCTCTGGAAAGCAGTGTGGAGGTTCCTCAGAAAATTAAAAATAGACCTACCCTATGACCCAGCAATAGCACTGCTAGGAATTTATCCAAGGGACACAGGAGTACTGATGCATAGGGGCACTTGTACCCCAATGTTCATAGCAGCACTCTCAACAATAGCCAAATTATGGAAAGAGCCTAAATGTCCATCAACTGATGAATGGATAAAGAAATTGTGGTTTATATACACTATGGAATACTACGTGGCAATGAGAAAAAATGAAATATGGCCTTTTGTAGCAACGTGGATGGAACTGGAGAGTGTGATGCTAAGTGAAATAAGCCATACAGAGAAAGACAGATACCATATGGTTTCACTCTTATGTGGATCCTGAGAAACTTAACAGGAACCCATGGGGGAGGGGAAGGAAAAAAAAAAAGAGGTTAGAGTGGGAGAGAGCCAAAGCATAAGAGACTGTTGAGAACTGAGAGCAAACTGAGGGTTGATGGGGGGTGGGAGGGAGGAGAGGGTGGGTGATGGGTATTGAGGAGGGCACCTTTTGGGATGAGCACTGGGTGTTGTATGGAAACCAATTTGACAATAAATTTCATATATAAATAAAAAAATTAAAAAAAATATCTGCCCAAAAATAAAAGTCCAGGGCCAAATGGCTTCCCAGGGGAATTCTACACCACACTTAAGCAAGAGTTATATCATTCTTCTCCAACTGTTCCACAAAATAGAAATGGAAGGAAAGCTTCCAAACTCTTTTATGAGGCCAGAATTACTTACCTTGGTTCCTAAACCAGACAAAGACCCGACTAAAAAGGAGAGTTACAGGCCAATATCCCTGATGGACACGGATGCAAAAATTCTCAACAAGATACTAGCAAACTGAATACAACAGTACCTTAAAAGAATTATTCACCACAATCAAGTGGAGTTTATTCCTTGACTGCAAGCGTGTTTCAGTATTTGCAAATCAATCAACATGACACACCAGATTAATAAAGGATAAGAACCATATGATCCTCTCAATATATGCAGAAAAAACATTTGACAAAAACAGCGTCTATTTTTGATTAAAACCCTTTATTAAAAGTAGTGATAAAGGGAACCTACCTCAACATAATAAAGGCCATATACAAAAGACCCATAGTTAATATTATCCTCAATAGGGAAAAACCGAGAGCTTTCCTGCTAATGTCAGGAATAAGACAGGGATGTCCATCCTCACTACTGTTATTTAACATAGTACTGGAAGTCCTCAGCTCAACAATTGGACAACAAAAAGAAATAAAAGGCATCCAAATCAGCAAGGAACAAGTCAAACTTTTACTCTTCACAGACCATATGATATCTATGTAGAAAACCTGAAAACCTCCACCAAAAAATTGCTAGAACTGATACACAAATTCAACAAAGTTGAAGGATACAAAATCAACGTGCCAAAATCTATTGCATTTCTGTACACCAATAATGAAGCAGCAGAAATTGAAATCAAGGACTTGATCCCATTTATAATTACACCCAAAAACATAAGATACCTAGCAATAAACCTAATCAAAGAGGTAAAATATCTGTACTCTGAAAACTATAGAGCACTGATGAAAGAAATTGAAGATGACACAAAGAAATGGAAAAACATTCTATGCTCATGGATTGGAAGAGCAAACATTGTTAAAATCGCCATACTACCCAAAGCAATCTATACATGTAATGCATTTCCTATGAAAATACCACCAGGATTTTTCACAGAACTAGAACAAAAAATCCTAAAATTTGCGTGGAACCACAGAACACCCTGAATAGCCAAAGTAATCTTGAAAAAAAAAAAAGCAAAGCTGGAGGCAATTACAGTTCTGGACATCTAGTTATATTACAAAGCTCTAATCATCAAGGAGGTATGGTACTGGCACAAAAACAGACACATAGATCAATATGGATCAATGGAACATAGTAGAATACCTTGAAATGGACCAACTGTGACATGGCTAACTAATCTTTAACAAAGTAGGAATGAATATCCAATGGAAAAAAAAGATAGTCTCTTCAACAAATGATGTTGGGAAAACTGGACAGTGACATGCAGAAGAATGACACAGGACCACTTTCTTACATCATACACAAAACTAAATGCAAAATAGATGAAGACCTAAATGTGAGACAGAAAACCATCAGAGTCCTAGAGAAGAAAACAGGCAGCAATCTCTTTGACATAAGAGGTAGTAACTTCTTACTAGACATGTTGCTGAAGGCAAGGGAAACACAAGTAAAAAAGGACTATCGGGATTTCATCAAGTTAAAAAGCTACTGCACAGAGAAAGAAGCAATCAACAGAACTGAAAGGCAACCACAGAATGGGAGAAGATATTTGTAAATGACATATCAGTTAAAGGGATGCTTTCCAAAATCTATAGAGAAATTATCAATCTCAACACTCCCAAAACAAATAATCCAGGTAAGAAATAGGCAGAAGATGTGAATAAACACTTCTCCAAAGAAGACATCTAGATGGCTAACAGACCATGAAAAGATGCTCACCATCACTCATCATTGGGGAAATACAAATCAAAACTAAAATGAGATATCACTTCACACTTGTCTGAATGGCTAAAATTAACAACATGGGAAACAGCAGATGTTGGCGAGGATGCGAAGAAAGGGAGACCCTCTTAAAACTTTGGTGGGAATACAAACTAGTGCAACCACTCTGGAAAATGGTGTGGAGGTTTCTCAAAAGTTAAAAATAGAACTACCCTAAAACCCAGTAATTGTTCTAGTAGGTATACAAAAATCTGATTTGAAGGGACACATGCACCCCAATATTTATAGCAGTATTATCAATAATAGCCAATCATGGAAAGAGCCCAAATGTCCATCAACTGATGAATGAAAAACAAGGATGTGGTATATACATACAATGGATTATTAGCCATCAAAAAAAGAATGAAGTCTTGTCATTTGCAATGACTGGATGGAGCTAGAATGCATTATGTGAAGTGAAATGAGTCAGAGAAAGACAAATACCATACAATTTCACTCATGGAATTGAAGATGCAAGACAGATGAACATAGGGGAAGTGGGGGAGAAAAGAGAGGGAGGCAAACCATGAGACTCAACTCTAGAGAACAAAGTAAGGGTTGAAGCGGGTTGGGTAGATTACGGATGGGCTAAATGAGTGCTGAGTATTAAGGAGGTCACTTGTGATGAACAATGGGTGGTATATGGAAGTGATGAATCACTAAATTCTACTCCTGCAACCAATATTACACTATATGTTAACTAACTGGAACTTAAATAAAAACTTGAAGCAGTAAAAATAATTTCCCAGTGGTAAAAATACAACAAAATTTAGTTTTAGTGGAGGAGTGTTGCTCATCTTTTCCTAAGTATTTTTGTTTTCAGATACTAATGTAAAGGTGTTTAACATTTTGTAAGTTTTCAATTGTTATGGATACTAATATATAGAAATGCAATTGAACATTTTATTTGGACCTTGTGTTCCTGAAAACTCACTCAATTCACTTATTATTTCTAGTAATCTCTGTAGATTCCTTAGAGTTTTCTATAACACAATCATGTTTAGAAAAAAAGGACAGCTCATTTCTTGGAGATATATAGGAGTATTTATTTTTGAGTCTTTATTTTTTATTTTTGAGTCATTTTCAGAAGGTTTTGTTTTTCCTTTATTTTATCCATTTTATCTAAGGTATCAAATTTCTTTGAAAAATTTTTTTCATAAGAACCATTTATTATCCTTTTAAAGTCTGCAGTATTTGTATGATTTTATCTGCTTTTTAATTTCTGATATTGGTAGTTGTCTCATCACTCCTGCTAGAAACTTATCAGTTGTATTATAAAAGTACTTTTGGCTGTTTTAGTTTACTCTATTTTATGTTTTCTATTTTATTTATTTTTGATCTTTTCATTACATACTTTTTTATTTTCACTTTGTCTTTAATTTAGTTTTCTTTTTTTCTAGCTTCTTAAAATAAAAGCTTAGCTGCTAGTAGAGCTTTATTTTTAACACAAGCATAAATCTATACATACATTTAGGTCAGCTGAAAACCAGCAACTTTTGGTGTGGCTTAGCATGTTAGAAAGTTCTTTGGATGGTTCATACAGGTATTAAATGACTCTTTATCAATGATCCTTATGACCTAGAAAATGCAATATACAATTACACATATGTGGAGACAAAGATGCTCGATAGCGCCCACCGTAAGCCATGGGGAAATGGGTAAGTGTGGAAGCCCTCAGCAATTTGATGTACTACCAGGCTCTTGTTGGAAAATAATCTGTTTCTGGTAGTTGCAGTTAATTGCTACTGGACTGAAATTAAGGGACTAAATTAGTGAACTGAAAATCATTATGGTGTTAGTTGACATAGTTTCAGGCCTTCATCAACAACATCCGTTGCAACCCAGACTCCGGAACTGTGATTACCAATCTTTTCAAAAATTGCAATGCCAACCTCAGTGACTTCTCTCATCCCAAGGCCTTATGCCTCTGAGCCTCAGGGCCTCTGGAGCAAAGATTCTAACAGCTGGAAGAAGGACCTCCTTTGTTGAGGGTATGATTGGGTAAGTCAGTCTGAGACTGGTTCTCCTTTCACATTGGCTTAAATATGACTTTCCTTACCTGAATGTTTCGCATTACAAAACTCAAAATTTATTTGCTTAACTTTTTTTTTTCTATTCAAAATAGAGGCTTTTCACATATTTGGCTGTCTGATACTTTCCTGGCAAGAACTAAGTCATTTTTTTCTCTAAGGATTGTTCTAGGGGAGAAAACTGTCCAGAAGTAGTTACTTCATGTGAATTTGTTCCACGTATTCTAATAAACTAATCTGTAATGACATTACACTCTCTTTCATTTAAAAACAGTAGAAAGCCATAGGCTGTGTCTTCACATAGAATGGAAGGATTATTTTCCTGATACAATGGCCCAGGAGATTTCTGACAACTCAAATATCTGCCCAGGCTGGAATTTCTCTTCATCCCCTAGATGTTTTCTTGTTATATTTTCCTGTGCATAGATATTCCTTGCTGCTTGTACAAACATGTGGAAGGGCCCAATTGTCTAGGATGAAGCTGGAGAAAGGTAGAAATGTCTCTTCCATTAGGGAAGAGGTGGACTTAGGGATACATTTTGAATGTCATTTTGAATGACTGAACAAGTAAAGCGTTCTCTTACTACCTGAGAGAGAGTTCAGTCATTGGTCTTCCAGGAAGTTAAATTCTAGCATTTTTCTTATCAGGCAAAGAGACAGATTTATGTCCATAGACATGAACATTATGCTAATCCTCTAAAGGACTTTTTGATTGCCTAACCATACTGACCAAGAAGAGATACATTCAAATAACTTTTGAGGTTTTTAAATTTTTTTAAAAAAAATTAATAGTAGGATTGGCTAAATTTATTTCTACTAATTAGGCTACTTTTTACACAGTCATGTGAAGGCTATTATTAGGTTATTATATTGTCCTCTTATTTGTTGTCTGACCTTATGAGAAATAAAGTCCATGCAGGAAGGACTTTTCACGTGATTTTTGCCCCTGTTTTATTAATTGGTATGTCCTCATTTATAGCATGGTTCCTGGCATTAAATAGATGCTCTA
This sequence comes from Herpailurus yagouaroundi, assembly GCF_014898765.1. Lineage (NCBI taxonomy): Eukaryota > Metazoa > Chordata > Mammalia > Carnivora > Felidae > Herpailurus > Herpailurus yagouaroundi. Next base: position 30,935 of record NW_024412588.1, read on the forward strand.
ATATAAAAGCAATAATTAATAATTGAATAGTTAACACATCTAATTTGATAAAGAAATATTTAACATATCCAATCATACTTTAAGGCAGATGATAAATTGAGTGTTAACTAAAATGAGAAGAAACTTGCTACGGCAAGTGGGGGAATACATGATAAAGTAACCTTCACTTGCACAAAATGACGTGGCTGATATTTTTATTCTTGACTGGCAATAGTCTCCTAATGGTTCTAAAAATTGTTTTTCCCTTCATGTTACATCCTTTAGAAATTAATTATGTGATCTGGTCTACAAAGAGATATTTTTAAAAAATTTTGTGGGCAATCCCAGTGAATTTAATTAAGCAAGCATCAGTCTTGGACAGTTTCCAATTCTGACTGAATGACAAATGGTGGTTAAAAAGGATGAAATGTCTAGTGATCTCTACCCCTATCAGGAGAAAGATGCTCTCCTCTCCAGAAATGATAAATTTATTAGGAGGTCTTTGTTGGCTGAATGCACTACCCCCCCCCCAAAGAAAAGCACAATAATTTGTGTCAAAATTTCAAGTCAACTGGTGTGGTCACACCAACACAAAAGAAGGAGAAGGACTAACCGAGTGAATGGTTTTTTTCTATTTTGAAGTTAGTAGGAAAGAGTTGAGAAAAATCTCCCTGGAAAATGGCTGGTTGCTATCTTTTTATGTAAAATTAGGTTGCTTGTCTTTTAGATAAATTATCCTAAGGTAATAAAGTTTTATTGTATGTATGGATCATAGAATTCCTTTTACATAATCTCTAGTGCAGATAAAAGCAATCTTCTGAATAATTGGAAGACCCCATGAAGAACATGGACTGATATCCAAATGAAATAAAATATATCCTCAAATAATAATGCAGATTTTTTCTTTCTCTTGTCATACTGGATGAAAAAAAAATTCCAGTCCGACAAATGATTAAAAACTCTTCCTTCAGATTCTGGACTTGTCTTCACGAGGTAAGACTAACAGTAAATATTGGGAACCAGGTTTGCAATTGTGTGAATTTCTTTATTATGTAAAAGTGAGATCACTAAAGCAAACTGTGAAAAATAGGTGACCTTGGGAAAGTTAATTAGATGTTCTGAGCCTCTGCTTGTCCACTTATGAAGTGAGGATTATAGTTCCTCTTACTGTAAATATGAACTATGATACATGAAGTTGTAAGTGTGTGATTGGAATCCACCGTAGGCATTGTGAGCTGTGGAATGATAGATCAGAATCAGATTTTATAAATAAATCATTTGAACTGCATGAGGAGAACATACTGATGTAGGCCAGAATGAAAGGAGAGGGACGTGGCAGGAGACCAGTGCAGTGGCTCAGTAGGGAAGCGGTGGGGAGGGAAATGATAAAGTTTGTGATATATTTTAGAGGGGTTAATAAGATTTGTTAAAGGTAACAATACGTGATATGAGAGCAAGAAAGGCATGAATGGCATGGTGATATTTCTTGTCTGAGCAATGACATGGAAGGTGGTACCATTTAATGAGATGGAAACACCTATGTTTATTGCTGAACATTAAAAATTTAGTTTATAAGTACTGAATTGATATCCAGTTGGAGATGTCCAAATTTGGAGATGTTGCATGTGTGAATTTTTTTTTGAAGAGAGAGATGTGTAATTTATTTTTGTATTATTATTTTTTAATATATTGTCAAGTTAGCTAACATAGAGTGTATACAGTGCACTCTTGGTTTTGGGGGTAGATTCCCGTGATTCATCGCTTACATACAACACCCAGTACTCATCCCAACAAGTGCCCTCCTAAATGCCTGTCACCCATTTCCCTCCTTCCCCACCCCCCCATCAACCCTCAGTTTGTTCTCTGTATGGGTCTCTTATGGTTTGCCTCCCTCTCTGTTTGAAACTATTTTTTCCCCTTCTCTCCCCACCATGGTCATCTGTTTAGTTTCTCAAGTTCCACATATGAGTGAAAACATATGATATCAGTCTTTCTTTGACTTATTTCACTTAGCATAATACCCTCCAGTTCTGTCTACATTGTTGAAAATGGCAAGATTTCATTTTTTCTCATTGCCAAGTAGTATTCCATTGTATATATAAGTCACATCTTTATGCATTCATCAATTGATGGACATTTGGGCTCTTTTCATAATTTGGCTATTGTTGAAAGCCATGTGCCCCTATGAATCAGCCCTCCTGTATCCTTTGGATAAATTTCTCATAGCGCTATTGCCGGGTCATAGGGTAGTTCTATTTTCAAGTTTTTGAGGAACCTCCACACTGTTTTCCAGAGTGACTGCACCAGTTTGCATTCCCATTAACTGTGCATGAGGGTTCCCATTTCTCCACATCCTCGCCAACATCTCTTGTTTCCTGAGTTAATTTTAGCCACTCTGACCGGTGTGAGGTGGTATCTCAATGTGGTTTTGACTTGTATTGCCCTGATGATGAGTGATGTTGAAGTTGATCATCTTTTCATGCTTCTGTTGGCCACCTGGATGTCTTCTTTGGAAAAGTGTCTTTTCATGTCTTCTGCCCATTTCTTCACTGGATTATTTGTTTTTCAGTTGTTGAGTTTGGTAAGTTCTTTATAGATTTTGGATACTAATCCTGTATCTGATATGTCACTTGCAAATATCTTCTCCCATTCCATCAGTTGCCTTTTTGTTTTGTTGATTGTTTCCTTTGTGGTGCAGAAGCTTTTTGTCTTGATGAGATCCCAGTAGTTCATTTTGCTTTTATTTCCTTTGCCTTTGGAGACATGTTGAGCAAGAAATTGATATGACTAGGGTCAAAGAAGTTGTTGCCTGTTTTCTCCTCTAGGGTTTTGATGGTTTTCTGTCTCACGTTTAGGTTTTCATCCATTTTGAGTTTATTTATGTGTATGATGTAAGAACGTGATCCAGTTTCATTCTGCCAGTTCTCCCAGCACCATTTGCTAAAGAGACTGTCTTTTTTCCATTGGATACTCTCTTTTGTTTTGTCAAAGATTAGTTGGCCATACATTTGTGGGTCCAGTTCATCGTTTTCTATTCTATTCTATTGGTCTATGTGTCTGTTCTTGTGCCAGTACCAGACTGTCTTGATATGAAGGTTAAAAATTAAGGGAGAGGGGCGCCTGGGTGGCGCAGTCGGTTGAGCCTCCGACTTCAGCCAGGTCACGATCTCGCGGTCCGTGAGTTCGAGCCCCGCGTCAGGCTCTGGGCTGATGGCTCAGAGCCTGGAGCCTGTTTCCGATTCTGTGTCTCCCTCTCTCTCTGCCCCTCCCCCGTTCATGCTCTGTCTCTCTCTGTCCCAAAAATAAATAAATGTTGAAAAAAAATTAAAAAAAAAATTAAGGGAGAGACACAACACTGGTGTGCTTCCCCATTGATTGGCCAGGAAAAGGGGGCATATCCAACCACTGAGAAGTATCAGTGAGGGAAGACACAATCCTTCAGTGACCTATTCCTAATTTGACCTACTCACATTGAATATGTCAATTACACTACATTGGTCTCAAGTATTTCACTTTTGTGACTTTATAAACTATGCACCTTTTCATGGAATTCCCTTGCCCTCTTTTCTTGTCCTTCCACTTTTCCTTTAAAACTCAGCTAAAGCATTGCACCTCTGGGAAGACTGACTCCTGTCTGGTAGATATATTCCTACTCTGTGACCTTCACATTGTAGGGCTGTTTTTATATTGTCACTTTTTGGTGATTATTATGTATGCTATCACTAAATGTAGGAAACCATGGCTTATTCAACTTGGAAATCACAATGTCTATAAAACATTTGACACAAGCAGTCACTCTTTCACATTTTTTAATTGAATGAATCAATGAAAGATTACTCTTATAATGCATTTAAAAGTTTTTTCCCTTGTTTTATAGATCTCCTGCTTCTAACATGAGAAATCACCTCCTATGCAGATTAGATGGAAGCAAGAAACAATGTAACTTACTTTGTCCTCTTGGGTCTCACACAGGATCCAAAGGAACAGAAGGTCCTTTTTGTTATGTTCTTGCTTTTCTATATTTTCACCATGGTGGGAAATTTGCTCATTGTCATGACTGTAACTGTCAGTAAGACCCTGGGCTCGCCTATGTACTTGTTTCTTGCTAACTTATCATTTATGGATGTCACTTATTCGTCTTGCATTTCCCCCAGATTGATTTCGGACCTGTTCTTTGGGGAAAACACCATATCCTTCCAATCTTGTATGACCCAACTATTTGTAGAGCACTTTTTTGGTGGATCAGAGGTTTTTCTTCTGCTGGTGATGGCCTATGACCGCTATGTGGCCATCTGTAAGCCCTTGCATTATTTGGTTATCATGAGACAGTGGGTGTGTGTTGTGCTCCTGGTAGGGTCCTGGGTTGGGGGTTTTATGCATTCAGTAATTCAAGTTAGCACTATTTATGGGCTCCCATTCTGTGGCCCTAATGTCATTGATCATTTTTCCTGTGATATGTACCCCTTACTGAAACTGGTCTGTACTGACACCCGTGTCATTGGCCTGTTAGTGGTGGCCAACGGAGGACTGATCTGCACAATTGTGTTTGTGCTCTTGCTCATCTCTTATGGTGTCATCTTGCACTCCCTAAAGAACCTTAGTCCAGAAGGGAGGCAGAAAGCGCTCCAGACCTGTGGTGCCCACATCACTGTGGTGGTCTTCTTCTTCGTGCCGTGTATTTTCATGTACATGAGACCTGCCAAGACCTTCCCCGTTGACAAATTATTGAGTGTGTTTTATACAGTCATAACCCCCATGCTGAACCCCCTGATCTACACTCTGAGAAATTCTCAGATGACGAATGCTATGAAGAAACTCTGGAGGAGAAATGTTATATCTCTCAGTAGATAAGTGTATGATCCACGATGAAGAAAATAATTTAACATTTGTGCCCATCTCCTCAAATGTTAACGTCTGTTTTACTGTAAATGCACTTACAGTAGGAGTCAATAAATAATATGTAATTGAGTAGTCAATGAAAGTTTTATAGTTACACTAATTGTTATGTATTTATTTTTTTATTCATGTAAAATTAACATAAAGTGTTATATTAGTTTCACATGCACTATATAATGATTTAACAATTCTATACATAGTGCTCATCATGAGAAGTATACTCTTAATCTCCAGATGTAATGAAGTAACCAATGACATTTTTGTAGTTCCACTAATATTTCTTTCAAAAAATTTTAATGCTTTATTTATTTTTGAGAGACAGAGAGGGAAAGTGAGGGGGGGAGGGGCAGAAAGAGAAGGAGACACAGACTCCAAAGTAGACCTCAAGCTCTGAGCTGTCACCTTAGAGCCCTACGTGGGACTTGAGCCCATGAATAGCAAGATCACAACCTGAGCCCAAGTTAGACACTTAACTGACTGAGCCACCCAGGTGTTCCTAGTTACATGAATTTTTAATTATTGGCTATACTTAATTTATTACTTTCATTCGAATTCTTATTTTTATATTTAGTTGGATTGATTTTCTTCTTTAGCATACAGTGTTTTATTAGCTTCATATGTGCAATGTAGTGATTCAGCAATTCCATTCATCACCTGGTGCTCAACATAATACGTGCATACCTTAATCCCCATCACCTCTTTAACCCAACCCTGCTTCTCCTCTGGTAACCATCAGTTCTCTATGATTAAGAGTCTATATCTTGATTTGTATCTCTCTCTCTCTTTCTCTCTCTCTCTCTCTTTTTCCCTTTGCTCATTTATTTTGTTTCTTAAATTCCACATGAGTGAAATCATGTGGTATTTTTCTCTCTCTGAATTATTTTGCTTGGCACTATACTCTCTAGCTTCATCCATGTCATTGCAAATATATATATATATATATATATATATATATATATATAGAGAGAGAGAGAGAGAGAGAGAGAGAGAGACCTTTATCCATCCCTCACATAGTCCCAGGTCTTCTTACATACATAGTTATTGTATTAAGATTGTTATTGCTTCTAAAATTGGTCTATTAATAATCTTTGCTAATAAAACATATGTGTTCATGTTTATGTCCTTGTGTATAACTTTTACATTTACTACTCAGCCTCCTGAAGTCCTTTCCACACCTGTTTTATAGATGTAACCCATTCTCAGGTTGCTCATACTGCTTAAAACTTCTTTATGAAGATACGGTAAAATTAGTGTTTCCAGTCCTTGCCATATTTTCCCCAATTTTTTTTGTTACCTATAGCTCTGCAATGAAGTCTTATTGAAATTGTGTAAGTATGAGTTTTTAGAAGTGGAATTCTTGGATCAATTGGTATACATATTTAAATGTTGATGTTTGTTCTTATTCCCCAAATACTGTCCATAAGCTCATACCAAACTACACTACTTCCATAAGTCTAAAAATGCCTGTCCAGCTTCATAGATTTGTCTATATATGAACACAGAGGTCTGTATCTGACAGCGCATGGGTCAGTATCTGACTATGCATATGAATGCTTATGTGTATGTATATGTATTTGATATGATCACACACAGGTTTGTATGTATTTACACACAGGGCTATATCTTGTGACACACAGGTCTGAATCTGAGCACATATGAATTTTGGCAGGACTTGACTGAACAATTTTTCTGTTCCATGTGGCATGGACTGAGCTCCCTCAGCTTTTGGGGTGTATTTTGGATGACTTTACTCCTGTGAGTGGTGCCTTGGCAGGGATAGCTAGAAGACCAGGCTCTTCTGGCTCCTTCTCCTTGCATGTAGCCTGTCTCTCCAGTGAGTTTGTCAGACTTGTAAAATGGCAGTTCAGGACTTTGGGAGGGAGGGCACAGAAAGTCTTAAGCCAGTGAAGATCTCATCCCATCCTGACATCAGCTTGAAATTCAGGATCTCAAGTTCTAGATCCAGACTGCATCTGACCAAATGAAAAGACAACCTAGGAATGGGGGAAAATATTTGCAAGTCTCATACCTCACAAGGGGTTAATATCCAAATTGTATGAGGAACTTATACAACCAATAGGAAAAACAAAACAAAACAAAACAAAACTGACTAAAAACTAGACAATGGATCTGAATAGACATTTTCCAAAGAAGACATACAAATGACCAATGGGAACATGGAAGGGTGCTTAATATTATTAATCACTATGGAAATGCAATTCAAACTACAATGAGATATCGCCTCATACTTGTTAAGATGGGTGTTATCAAAAAGAGAAGAGATTACATTTGCTGGTGAGGATGTAGATAAAAGGGATCCTTAGTTCACTGTCTTTGGGTATATAAATTTTTCAACCACTCTGGAAAAAAGTATGGAGATTGCTCAAAAAGTGAAATAGAACTACCATATCATCCAGAAATTCCACTTCTGTGCATATATCCAAGATATGATCAGAATCTTGAGGAGATATCTTCACTCTCATGTTTGTGGCAGTATTTTCACAATAGTCAAGACATGGAAACAATCTAAGCATC
>NW_024412589.1:0-3034 GCF_014898765.1 Herpailurus yagouaroundi
TCTCTGCTTTGCATGGGTTTATGATACATGGGTTCATGATGATACTAGGTTGATCCAGAAAATATCTCTCTACAATACAACACGACAATAGAAATGGTGTCTCTTCATATTCATGGGTTGTCAGCTTTAAGGTATGGACCGTTGGGGGCTTTGTTTTTTTTTTAGAATAATGTCTACCACATTCTGTTTTTTAAGAAAAAAACAGCTGTAGAACCAATATATAATATTTTCACCTTCTGAATTAGTAAGATTCAACAGAGAAAAATTCTGTTTCTCATATATATATAATATATATTGTAATATATAATATATTTATATTTATTTACATTTATTTATATTTATATATTTATGAATGTTTTATTTATTGTTTATTTATTTATTTATTTATTTATTTATTTATTTATTTATTTATTTATTTATTTATTTATTTATTTATTATAAGAAATTGGCTCCCATCAATGTGGACGCTGACAAGACCCAAGATCTTCAGGATGTGTTGGCTAGCTGGAAACCCACGAGATCTGATGGCATAGTTCTTGTCCAATGGCTGGCAGGCTTGAATCTCAGGTAGAGCTGCTGTTTCAGTCTGAATCTGGGGAAGAGGCCAATGTCCCTTTTTAAATACATTCAGGCAGGCAAGAGTAATTCCCTAGTATCCCTGGGAGAGTCATCCTTATTCTATTCAGGGCTTCTCACTGATTAGATAAGGCCCACTTACATTGGGAAAATAATCTGTTTGACTCACTGTACACACTCAAGTATTTCCCATCACAAAACACCAGAAAAACGTTTCACCAAGCATCTGGACCTCTGTGGCCCAGTAGTGTTGACACATAAAATTAGCCATCATATCTTCCAAATTTCATGCAAGCGCATGAAGAGGATGCACCTAAGCCCTATCACGAACCCAAGCTACAGAGGCACCAGGCAGCTTGATAAGGTGCATTAGCACAGCGTCTTTCAAATATTTTATCCCCAATATACTGTAAGGAACACATATTTCTCCACAGCCCAGTATAAGCATACACATACACATACACATAGATATAAATAAATGAAATCAACAACATTTCATGAATTATTGGTTTCCGTACTAATGGTAAATGTACTTTTATATTTTCTTATTGGTTCTATTTAATTTTAATCCATTCTTCCCTTGATCCACACCTTCATGACCTTCCAAAAACAAGGCATCATTAGTAAGGTGTACTGATTTTGAGGGTGAATCTTTGGGAAGTAACATTCCTTCAGTTATATGTTTCACAATGTCTGACATGCAATACTCTCTTTGTTAAGTTGAATTCAATACAGAAAATGAGCTTCCAATTCAGTCTTAAGACATACTAAGAAAATTCCGAATCCTTTTACCAGGGTAGATCCATAACTATCGAACAAAATGAAACAACAGGTACCAAGAGATACCCTTTGGATGTCTCCAACCTTATTCCAGAAGGCGAAGTTTACAAGCCCACTGAAACACAGGGGACCATTTCTTTCTTGGGGAAAATGACCAAAACGGAATGTTCACGTGCAAACAGCAGACAGGACTAATTATTACAAAGACGTGTTGAACCATGTAGAAATTGTCCACTTCTATGCCACTTATAACTAGTGCTTGTCTCCCTCGGATTATCATGTCAATGCATAAGGCACAGTTAGAGAAAATTGTTACCCAAAATGGCAGCTCTCAGGTTTCATGTTTCTGTTATACACCCCCATAGGTTGAACTGTGTCTCTGCAATAGTTAAGGCTCTAGAGAAGAATTCACCCACTTTGCACCACTCACTCTCCCTGATTAAGCTGTTCTGCAGGGAAACGGCTTACTTTTTAAATGCTTGCTTTTGTTCCTTGGATAAGCAGCAGACAAATTTCTGAGTGCAGCATTTCTATTTAACTGTACTCATGCCCTAAAAAGATTCTAGGGATCAGCTCAGGGAGTCCACTTGAATTGATCTTCTTCATCTCTATTGCAACATTACTGGCAGACGTTCACAGTCAGATTTCATTCTGTCTGACTGAGAGAAACGGAGGAATTTGGCTTTCTGAACCAAGACCACATTATGGAATTGTCTGCACGCAGTTGCCAAAGATTGTGAATGAGGAGGAGACAGGGGCATTATATGATCCAGGATGGGAGTTGTAGGGTTAGCTTATGGTGGTTGTAACCAAACCTTAATATTGTGTGGAGACTAGACAACCTTGAAATCCCTATAATGTGATGGTCTGGGGACTGTTGCCATATAGATTGTCAAAAATCTTGTTATATGTCCGATACAGAAGCAATAGAACTCATTCACTTAATATAGATTTAATGAGCATATACTATGTGGTATTTAGAGCTCTACTCTTGTTGGAGAAGTGAATAAAGTGCTCCAAAGATGGTCAACGGGGCTCATACACACTCTGGTCTCTAGCTTGGAGACCTCGCTTCTGGGTTCTTCTTCCTTTGTTTGGTGTATGTGCGAAAACCCCCACAGATATGGAAGCTGACGACTATAAATTACCATCCCCACTTGACTCTACGCTCAGACGTTTGGTGAGCCAAACTCTGTGAGTGCCAGTTGGTTTTCCTCCAGTGTTCCAGCCTGGTTCCATAACATACTAGATTGCTGACCAGGAAACCCAACCGCACTGGCCCATTGTTGCCCTCGGTTTGGGATAACGGCGAGGTGGTGGCAAAGCAAAGGCTCGAAAGGGAGAAAGTGCATGCTCTACCTGAACTTCTGCAGCCTACTTCTCCGTTGTCTTAGGCAGGTCCTGCTCCAAGGAACTGGTAGGGCCGGGGCCCCGAAGTGTCAGGCATACACAAATGAGCGGAAGGGGGACATGATCAATCCCCAGAGGACGTAAAAAGTGTCCCAGGTAGAAAATTTTGTGGAAGGAAATGTAATGGACTCTGGTGTGCGTGTGTGTGTGTGTCTGTGTGTTTGTGTGTGTGTGTCTGTGTGTGTGTGTCTGTGTGTGTGTGTGTGTGTGTGTGTCTGTGATAGGGACAGAGAGAGAGAGAGAGAGAGAGAGAGAGAGAGAGAGAGAG
>NW_024412589.1:3134-13073 GCF_014898765.1 Herpailurus yagouaroundi
ATCGAGGGCGGTATCGGATCCGATTCCCATCACAAGTCACAAGCCGAGTCCACTATTGTCAAACCTCACCTAAAGTTTCCCTCAGGAATGCGTCCAGAAGAGTATCTGAATAGGCCTCTCATCTGGCGGTATATCCTAACTTTGTCTGTCTTGTGAAACCAAATATGAGAAAGAAATTAATAATGGGATGAAAACAGAGTAAGCCTACGATTTTAGACGTAGTGATCAACAAAATGTTAAAAGGGGTTTTCAGGTTACCATGGGGTGACAACGACACCAAAGTAGTTAAGGAAAGTTTGTGAACTAGAATAGCCCACATTCAATGTAGGATGGCCTCCAGAAGGGAAGTTAGATGCTCAAATAGTGCAGCAGGTTTGGCTAATAGTCACTGGGAACCCAGGCCATCCTGATCCATTTCCGTACATCGACTCCTGCTTTGAAATTGCCCCAAATCTACTGCCTTGAAGGTGATTCATCATTAGCAAACAGAGCCAGGCAAAGGTTTTAGCCATTTTATCTGGAGACTCACCCAGGGAGCCAAAGAAGCGACTCACTGCTCCTCTAATATTTGAAGGATATATGGAGGAAGATATTGTCTTTCCACCTCCTCATGACTCTTCAAGCTCCCTCCCCCGTCCCCTGAGATTGAGACTCCTCCTGCATCTGTCTCTCCAGCCACAGCCAGAGTCAGTGCAGTTGCCACTGCAGTCAGTGCCGCCCATCACCCCGCCGCTCTCAGACCCAGATAACCCACCCCAACATGGGACAGCAGCCAGACTGCGTCCCAGACCCAGACCTTAAACTCTCCGAATTTATGTAACGGAGACGAGAGAGCCTGAAAGCAGAATGAGGATGGACCAGTCCAGACCAGCCATTCCATGATGTGTTATCTACCTTTCTCTACAACCGACCTCCTCAATTGGAAACACAACCCTCCACCATAGTCCGAAAAGCCACAAGCAACGGTTGACTTGATGGAGTCCCTCTTCCCGACCTACTGACAGACTTGGGAAGATTGTCAACAGTTACTCCACACATTGTTGAATTAAAAATAAGGATGACAGAAACATGACAGTACCTAGAAGATCACACATCTCCAGGAATCAATGACCCTACTGTCTGGGCTCAAGCTGCATGCCTGAAGAACACCCAACATGGGATTTCAGCACAGAAGGAGGACAGGGCCACGTCTGAGGATACCAGGAAGCCCCCCTTCAGGGAGTCTGAGCTGGAGTCAACAATCCCATGAACATGACTAAAGTATCATCAGTCACACAGCACCCTGGGGAGTTTCCCGGAGACTACTATGAAAGAATTTCTAAAGCGAACCGTGTATACGTTCCGTTTGACCCCGTGGCACCAGACAGTCAACAGATGGTAAATACCACTTTTGTGGCACAGGCTGCCCCAGATATCCGACGAAATCTCCAGAGGTTGGAAGGCTTTGCCAGATGAATATCACTCAGCTGTTAGAGGTCATCAATACAGTTTTCAGGAACAGAAATTTGAAGCTGAAAGAGAAGTGAAGACTAAAAAAGAAGGCCACCTTTCTCACAGCAGAACTAAACAAAAGATGCTGCTGTTTTTTAGCAGCATCGAAAAACCCCAACCACAAAAATGGGGGAAGGCAATAGCTCCCTTGGCAAGGTACCAGTGGGCAGACTGCAAAGGCAAGGGAAACTGTAAGAATGTCCGAATTGGATGGGGACCTCAAAACCCAGCCAATATGTGGAGGAACCTCGAGGTGAGAACCCTCTTGATCAGGTTGGGGTAGCATTGGACTGAGGGGCACCAGACTGTTTCTTTCTTGGCCCCATGAACCCACGGCTGAATTGAGGTGGAGGGCTGAAGAATAACTTTCATAGTTGAAATACATTTCAACTGGGGCTGAATACTCCTTGGTTACTTCCCTGCTAGCGCCCATAGGCCAAAAGACAGCAACCATACTTGGGGCTACTGGGACACAGGCAATGCAATAGCCCTTCTGTCAAGCTCAACAAGGTGCACTTGGGGGTCACAAGGTCCGGCATGAGTTCCTCTACTTACTTTACTGCCCGATTCCTCTCCTGGGCCGTGATCTACTCTCCAAACTTGGGGCCCAGATACCTTTTGACCCCACTGGACACACTAGCCTCCAATTAAACCCAAACTGGAAGGAAACTCTGGTCTTGGCGATACCCCTGCCAAGGGAAGGAGAATGGAGACTGTTCTGTGCCCAGGACTTACATTGTCGCCCCTAATTATTCAGGCTTACGTTCCCCTCCCGATGGGCTGATGATAACCCGCCTGAAATAGCTTGGAATCGGGTCCCTTTCATTGTCGACCTGATCCTTGCAGCTCAACCTCAGACACCAAGGCAGTGCCCCCTTCCACTAGAGGCTAGAATGGGCATAGAAGAGCACCTGACCAAGCTCAGAGAAAGAAGTATTCTAACTGAGTGCCAATCAGTTGGGAATACCTCACTCTTGTCAGGCAAGAAGCCAGGAGGAGGACACCAACCAGTACAGGATTTGAGGGCCATTAGCAAAGTGACTGTTTCCTTACACGCAGTCATTCCGAACCCTCAGTATACTCTCCTCAGCCAAATTCCGTGGTCTGCCAGAAGGGTTGCCTGCTTCGACCTAAAGGATGCTTTCTTCTGCCTCTTCCTGGCTCGGCGAAGGCAATAATTGTTTGCCTTTGAATGGACTGAACCCGTTACAGAGCGCCAGATGTAGCTGACCTGGACACTACTTTCCCAAGGTTTCAACAACTCGCCCATTCTTCTGGAGGGAAGCCCCAGGTTGAGTCTCGCTGACTTTCCATAAGAAACCGGAGGGTATGTCCTTCTGCAATATGTAGAGGACCTCCTTTCCAGTGACACCCAGGAAGACTGTATGAAAGGTACACAGGCCCTCTTACAGCTCTCATCCTACTTGGGGTACCAGGCCCCTTGGAAAAAGGCACATATTCGTAAGCAGCAGGTCCAATACTTTGGCTCCCTCCTCACAAAAGGAGAAAGAGAACAAGGACCGGAAAGGAAGAAAGTGTGGCACCACACTGCCACATCCCCAAACAAAACGAGGCTTGTGTGAATGTGTAGGGGCCAGAGGGTTCTGTCGCATTGGGAATCCTCAGATGCTCAGCCATAGTCAGGTCCCTTTATGACCTGTTGGGAGGACCAAACTGGGAGCTCCTCGCATGGACTGAGGAGGTGAGGGCCGCTTTCACAGAAATAAAGTAGGCTCTGGGACAAGCCCCAGCCCTTGGTTTGCCTGACATAGACAGACCCTTTAACTTCTTCACACACGAAAAGGAGTGCTCACTCAGAGCATGGTGCCTTGGCAATGGCCAGTATTCTAACTGTGAAAAAAAAAAAAAGTTGATCCTGTGGCTGCAGGATGGCCCCTGTGCATCAGAGCTCAGAGCCACAGTTCTGCTCATCAAGGTTGCAGACAAGCTCACACTGGGCCAAACATTTAATGTTAAGGTCCCACACACGGTCGTGTGGCTCACAAGCACCCAAGGATATAATTTCCTCTCCATTTCTCAGATGACACAATCCCAAGGCCTTCTCTATGAGAACCAAAGTCTCGCTCTCGAAACAGTGTAAGAACACTAAACCTGGCCACATTCCTTCCCACAGAGGAGGGAGAACCTGACCATGACTGTTCTGGAGAAGTGGATGAAGTCTACACCAGCTTCCCAGACCTCAAAGACCAGGGTATAACAAGCCCAGGGATCTCCCTGTTCAGCGATGGGAGCAGCTATTTAGAGGAGTGCAGCCAAAGAGCAGGGTATGCGGTTATCACAACCACAGAAGTCGGGAAGCCAAGGCCTTGTCGGAAGGATGGTCGGCACAATGGGCTGGACTCAGTATGCCTTAACCTGAGCCATCATCCTTAGCAAAGGTAAATGAGTTAATATCTACATCGATTCCCCGTATGGCTTCGCTGCTGTGCATGTACATGGGGCCATCTATAAAGAAAAAGGCCTCCTTACCGCTTCAGAGAAAACTATTCAAAACCGAGGAAGAAATACTAAAGCTTCTTGAGACCATATGGCTTCCAGACAAAGTAGCTATCCTACACTGTGAGGGGCCTCAGAAATGAGATGACCCCATAAATCAAGGAAATCACCTGGCCGACAAAACAGCCAGAGTGGCTGCCTCAGGTGACCTAGGTGAAGCCCCTACCTACACTCTGACTCTTGCGCCCCAGAAGGAAGCCTCCCCACCCATGGACACAAGTGAAGAAAGAAGTTGTGCCTCGACAGAAGTGGGCACACTAAGCAAAGACGGATGGTGAGTCTTTTCCCGTCATCTGTGTGAAAGCAACTAGTGAAGGAAGATAAGTAACTCACCCTCTTAGGGAAAACTGCTCTAGAGGTCCTCTTCAAAAAGAACTACGACAACAGCCAGCTGCCGGCATTATGCCAGGCTGTCAGTGAATAATGTGTAACATGTGCCAAAAACAATGCATGCTCGGCCCCACGGCCCCTGCCTGGCTCACAAAGGATGGACAAGTTATGGGGAAGGCACTTGACTTTCCTAGGTCTCAATTTCCTCACCTGGAAATTGGAATAAGGACTGCCATATGCAGGGCCATTGTGAGATTCAATGAGATGATGCATGTGCCAGTTTTACAGAGCCTAACACTTAATATTACATGCAAGGGTCTGTGTATTATTTAGGTAGAGGGAGAGATTTTCATTTTTTTTCATTGGAAGGAAAGAGATGAATATACAACTGGACTATCCAATAATAGGTGGATAGAGGACTGGCTTACTGGTCTACCTCCTTGTACTCTTTCAGCCATCCTGGCCCTGGGCTCCCTCCAAATTAAAGAGCCAGTGTCAGAAGACCTGAGATTCCCCCATAGGTATCTGACCCCAGACAGAATATTAGCCTGTCTTAGCTGTTCAAATGAGGCTAATGATGGCTATCATCTGTGGATCACTTGTTCCCTGTTGTCAGGTGTTGGATTAAGGACCTTTCCAATAGTGTCATTTAATCTTTTTGACCCTTTGTTATTATTTCCATTTT
Organism: Herpailurus yagouaroundi; assembly: GCF_014898765.1. Taxonomy (NCBI): domain Eukaryota; kingdom Metazoa; phylum Chordata; class Mammalia; order Carnivora; family Felidae; genus Herpailurus; species Herpailurus yagouaroundi. The sequence continues at coordinate 8,158 of NW_024412589.1, forward strand.
ATAAATTAGGCAACTGAGTTTCAGATATGTTAAGTAATTGGTCCAAGATAACACAAACACGAGTGGGGTGGTTGGGATGGGCACCAACTCTGCTCCTATGCCAACATGCATGCTCTCACCCATGTTACACTGCCTTCCCATGAGCGTGTTAAGGGTTTGGAAAGCTAAGGGCCACCCCTGATAAAGTAACATGGAGTATGTTGGTGCCCTAGCTAAGATCTTTTTCCTTTCCTTACCGAAAACATTTTCATATCAACTGAAACACTAGTCCCTGCACTAGACAACTTTCCTCGAATTTCTCTTAACGCTGTACACTGGTCAGAATATAAAAAGCAATGACTTCAGAACTTGAAAGTTAGCAATAGGAGGTGAATGACGGAAGGGAAACAAAACAAGAATGACCTTGTGATGGTTATTGTTACGTGTCTACGTGAGTGGGCCGTGGGGTGCCCAAGACTAAACATTTTTTCGGGATATTTGTAGAGTGTTTCTGGGTGAGATTAGCGTTTGATTTGGTGGACTCAGTAAAGCACTATCGTCCCCAGTGAGTGTGGGCAGCATTCAATCTCCTGAGGTCCCGAAGAGAACACAGGGTAGAGAAAGGAGGAATCCATGTCCCACTGCTTCTTTTCTCAGCCTTAGAAGGTGATCCCGCTTAGAGGCAGAGCAGTGGGTAGGGGTAGGGTTGGTTCCCTGGAAGTGCCTTTGGTCCAACCACCCACAGTGATGTGATTTCCCTGCAGGACTGAAATGAGGGCCCATGTGCCCTTATGGGTCAGGGCTAGCGTGGGAAGGGCGGAGCCAAACGTATGGGTGGCCAATCTGAAATTGTCTCAGTATCTCCTCCTCCAACTCCATCACGGCCGTGGAAATGTCATGGAGAGAGTTTGACTTCCAGTCAGGATTTTCCCCAATGGTAATTGGCCCCAATCTGTTATGTCTTTTAGACGTCCATGCTAGGTGCCTTTAGGGCCAGAGCCCAGGCCAGCGTTAGGGTTAGGTCCTAGCTACCTGCATGTAGACTTCCTGGTTTCCCAATACCATTTGTTGAAGAGACTGTCTTTCCCCCATTGTTTATTCTTTGCCTCCTTTGTTATAGGTTAATTTACCACATAAGCATGGGTTTATTTCTGGGCTTTCTATTCTTTCCCATCGACCTATGTGTCCGTTTTTGTGTCACTACCCATACTAATTGGTTTACTTGAAGCTTTGTAGTACATCTTGAAATCTGGGATTTTGATACCTCAGCTATGTTTTTGTCTTTCAAGATTATTTTCACTATTCAGGGTCTTTTGTGGTCCCATACAAATTTTAGTATTAGTTGTTTCAGTTCTGGGAAAAGTGCCTTTGGTATCTTGATAGGGATTGCATTGAAACTGTAGATAGTTATGAGTAATATGGACATTGTCATGATATTAATTCTTCCAGTCCATGATCATGGGATATCTTTCCATTTGTTTGTGTCATCTTCAATTTCATCATTGACTTATGGTTTTCACACTACAGGTCTTTCACTTCTTTGGATAAGTTGAGTCGTAGCTATTTTACTCTCTCTCTTTTTTTGGTGCAATTATGAACGGTGTTGTTTTCTTAATTTCTCTTTCTATGACTTCATTATTATTATATAGAAACCCTAGCAATTGCTGTGTATCAGTTCCGTATCTGCAACTTTCCTGAATTCGTTTACTACTTCCAGTAGTTTGGGCGGAAAGTTTTAGGGTTTTCTATGCATATTCTTATGTCATCTGCGGATAGTGACAGTGTACCTTGTTTACAAACGTAGATGACTTTAATGTCTTTATTCTTATCTGATTCCTGTGGCTAGGACTTCTAGTGTTATATGAAACTAGAGTGGCAAAAGTAGACATATTTATCTTGTTTTGGTCATAGAGGGAAAGCTCTCAGTTTTTCACCATTGAGATGTTAGGTGTGAACTTTTTAATATAAACAATATATAAAATAATATTTTCATGTGTTGAGGCATGTCCGCCCCCCCGACTTTGTTGAGAACTTTTACCATGGATACATGTTAAATTTGGTCGGATGCTTTTTCTGAATTTATTGGTATAATCATATGATGTTTACCCTCCGTTTTGTTGAGGATGGATATTATGTTGATTGATTTGATGAGCCATCTTTGTTTCCCTGGAATAAAAGCCACGTAATCATTTTAGTGTGTTGTTGAGTGGAGTTTGATAATATTTTATTGAGGATTTTAAAGTCTATTTGGTTTGATATAGGTGTTGCTACCTGGTTCTGAGGTTTTGTTGTTGTTTGATGTTATTTTTGTTGTCCTTGTTGTTGTTTGCTTTCATTTGCACGGGAAATGTATCTCCATCCCTTCACTTTCAGTCTGTATGTGTCTAGGTCTGAGGTAAATCTGTGCTAGGCAGCATATGGATGAGTGTTGTTTTCTATCCATCCTGTTACCCTATGTATTTTGACTGGAGCACTTCAGCCGTTTATATTTAAAGTAATTGTTGACCGTTATGTACTAATTGTAATTTTGTTCTTTGTTTTCCGGTTGCTTTTGTAGTTCTCTGTTTCTTTTTTTCCGTACTCTCTTCCTTTTTCATAGATGAATTTGTGTTGTGCTTTACTTGGCTTTCTTTTTCCTTATTTTTCGTGTATTTTGTGTTTTGAGTTTGTTATCATAAGGCTTACATATAAAATCCCAAGGAAACAGCAGTCTATGTTATTTAGGTGCTCTCTTAATTATAAACACATTCGAGAATTTTAAGAAGACTAACCTTTGAGGCAACTGAGTGGCTCAGTCAGTTAAGTGTGAGATTTCGACCTCACGTCATGATCTCACAATACGTGAGTTTGAAGCGCACGTTGGACTCTGTGCTAACAGCTCAGAGCCTGGAGCCTGCCTCAGATTCTCTGCCTCGCCCACTCTCTGTCCCTCCCTGCTAACACTCTCTCTCTGTCTCTCTCTCTGTCTCCCTCTCTCTGTCTCTCTCTGTCTCTCTCTCTCTCTCTCTCTCTCTCAAACATGAAATAAAACATATATTTTTTAGTAAAATAAAATGCAAACTAACTTTTTAAGTCCCTCCTCCATATTTTATGTGTATGTTGTCATATTTTACATCTTTTTATTCATAATTATGTAATATCTAATTATGATTTTCCCAGTTAACATTTCTTGCATTGCTGATTAGTGGTGATAGAGTTCTTTATCTTCTGTTTGAGAAACTCTTTATCTCTTATTTTTCAAATGTTAATGATAATCTTTCCAGGTAAAGATTTCTTGGTCGTGGGTTTATCCTTTCAGGCCTTTGAAGATACCTTGTCACTCTTTCCCAGCATGTCTAATTTATGCTGAAATGTCAGGTGACAACTTTAGGTGTTTGTTTGTTGAGATCTGTTTTTCAAATCATAGGTAACTTTTGCTTATCCCTTACATCTTTTGAAATTCTTTATTAATCTTTAAACATTGACATTTTAATTATTATGTGTCATAGTGTGGGGCTCCTTGGTTTCACATGTTTGGAACTCTGTGCTTCTTGTCCTAGATGTCTGTTTTCTTCCCTAGTTTTGGAAAGTCTTCAGTTATCTTTTCTTCAAATACTTTTTGTACCCCTTTTCCTTCTTGTGGAATCCCTATTATGTGGATTTTTGCTCACTTGATATTTCAAAGTATCCCTTAACTTATCCTCATTAGAAAAAAAAAATCTTTCTGCTGTTTGTTTTGGGTGCTTTCCCTAAATCTGTCTTCCATATCCACTGATATGTCCTTCCTCATGCCGTCTTCTACTGTTGATTCCCTCTGGTGTTCTTTTTTTTTCCAGCTATTATCTTCTTGAACTCTGATTTTGTGTGTGTTTGCTATCTTTTAATTAAGGGTCTCACTTAGTTCTTGTCTTTCTTCTGCAGCCCGACGAGCATCTTGACCATCATTAATTTATATTCTTTATTTAATTGAGGCAAAATGCTTACCTCCGTTTCAGTTCGTTTCTGGGTTTTTTTAAAAAAATTTTTTTTTCAACGTTTATTTATTTTTGGGACAGAGAGAGAGAGAGCATGAATGGGGGAGGGGCAGAGAGAGAGGGAGACACAGAATCGGAAACAGGCTCCAGGCTCTGAGCCATCAGCCCAGAGCCTGACGCGGGGCTCGATCCCCAGACGGCGAGATCGTGACCTGGCTGAAGTCGGATGCTTAACCGACTGCGCCACCCAGGTGCCCCGTTCCTGGGTTTTTTATTGTTCTTTCTTTTGGAGCATATTTCCCTGTCTCTCCATTTTGCTTCTCTTTCTGCATTTGTTTCTATAGACTGGCGGAGCAGCTACTTCTACACTTGAAGGAATTGTCTTATACATGACTGTCCCCATGAGTAGACCCTGTGTGCAAGTTGCTGACATTTGCTGGCTGGCTGAAGCCATGGCTTGCATGGACCGGGGATCCTGGGGCTTTCTACATAGCAGGCACCCTGTCATGATACTAAAGCTGAAGTGAACGCAGACTGGGGTGTCCCAGGATTCTGTGTGTTGAAGGTACCCTGTCAGGACAGCTGAAGCTGAAATGAATGTAAGTTGAGGCATGCTGGGGTGCTGTGTACAGGTACCCTGTACCGGGTGGCTAGATATAAGCAGTCTGGGGGTCAGGATGTCCTTGACCTCTCTATGCAGATGATTTCTGGGCAAGATAGGTGAAGCTAAAGTGCGTACAAGCTGAAGGCACCTGGGGCTATACATGCAGAGGATACCTTGCCAATATAGTTGAAACTAGGGTGTACCAATACTTTCCACGAAGAGGGAGGCCTGAAGGGGCCGTGTGAGCTGAGGTGGGTTACAGTCCAGGAATGGCTCTTTTTATATGCTAGTTGCTCTTTCAACTGCATTGATTAAGGGGGAAAAAAGCATGTCGTGTGTGTGTGTGTGTGTGTGTGTGTGTGTGTGTGTGTGTGTGTGTG
>NW_024412589.1:13083-31965 GCF_014898765.1 Herpailurus yagouaroundi
TGTGTGTGTGTGTGTGTGTGTGTGTGTGTGTGTGTGTGTGTGTGTGTCCAGTGCAATTCGGGCTGACGTGTATTGTGGGCCTGGAACATACTGAGGCAGCAGGCCAGCTACAGCAACTGGACCCTGCTCTGGTGTATGCATTTAAGGTGGAAGAAGAATGTGGGGCAGCTGGGTGGCTCAGTGGATCGAGTATCTGACATCAGCTCAGGTGGTGATTTCACTGTTCATGAATTTGAGAACCACATTGGGCTGGATGCTGTCAGTGTAGAGCCTTCCCTGAATCTTCTGTCCCCCTCTTCCTGCCCCTGCTCTGCTTGTATTCTCTGCTTCTCAAAAAGAAGTAAACAGAAAAAAAATGTGGATGTAAAATGTACCCCTGCCACTCTCCCGTCTCTATCACCCAGAGAGAACTCCTGTGGCTCCTCTCACGTTGACAGACTTCTATTGCTCTCTTTTATATGACAGTTGTTCTTTTCAAACTGCAGTGGTTTTTTTTTTTTTCCTGTTTTCTGCCCAAGGACTGAAGAGTCTGTTTCTGGTCCTTCCCAACTGCCCTTGGCAACGTTAGGGGTGAGCGTTTCCTTTGTTACTGGCTCACTGTCTTGCTGTTGTCTTTTGATTTTCTATGTTTTGTTAGGCACCATCTGTGCAGTCAGTCCTCAGCTCCTCAGGAGGAATTGTTATATCAATAGGTGCTATCCCCAAGGAGCTGGACAAATTGGAAGTTCACCTTCTGCCTGGTTCACCAGAAAATGTAGTCAGGGAGTTCAGGCACAAGAGCACCTCACTCCAGGAGACGCAAAAAAAGGTGAGGTTTGGCTACTCATTACTGATAAAATCGCAATTCAAAGGAACTAGTGGAGGTGAAAAATAATGGGGAACTTATTCAGAGGCCGACACCAGAGATACAGCAGACTCACATCAAAGACTCTCTGTAAAGTGCTGAAAATACCTCCAGGTTTATGTAAGAAAATGTGGGACAAAAAGGTAGGTACACACAGTGGTCACTAAGGTCAGGTTTGTCATTGTCTTGGGCTTGAGGGTGGAGTCTTATTGGCTCAGGGAGTCCTTATTGCCAGAGCGGTGCTTTCAGTTTCCATGAGGTGATACTTTGCTTTCAGGATCCTGAATTAAGAGATAAGCTGAGAGTGGGGAGGGGGCGCTTCGGTGGCTCAGCTGATTAAGCATCCGACTTCAGTTCAGGTCATGATCTCATGGCTCCTGGGTTTGTGCCCCGCATTGGGCTCTGTGCTGACAGCTCAGAGCCTGGAGCCTGTTTCAGATTCTATGTCTCCCTCTCTCTCTGCCCGTCCCCCACTTGCGCTCTGTCTCCCTCTGTCTCAAAAATAAAGAAACATAAAGAAAGAGATAAGCTGGAAAGAAAAATTGAATCAATTAGAAAGTTTAAGGTCGATGTGGAGGTAGTTGAAAGCTTCTTTCACCTTGGAGGAGTTGAGTTCAAGGCCTTCCTACACAGCCATCTTGAACCGAAACTAGAATAGGGTCCCTCTGAATCCTATTTTGATTGGGGAAAGTTTGGCAGAAATCCAAGGAAGGAGACAACAAAAGCAGGGAATCAGCCAGTTCTGTGTACAAATCGACATAAACACCAGTACCTCCCCTGATGACAAGCGTGGCATGTGCAGAAACGGGCACAGAAAAGGCCTTCGCATTGGAAAAAGTAAAAATAAAAAGTATCTCGATTCATTTATTTATTGATTTTTCAATTCGTATTTTGGAAAGAGAGAATGAGCAGAGACGGGGAGAGAAAGAGACAGAAAGAAAGACAGAGAGAGAAGCTTAAGCAGGCTCCAACTTAGCACAGAGCCCCAAACGGGGCTCAATCCCCTGACCATAGGACCATCACCTGAGCTGCTGAACCCAGCAGTCTGGTAGTCAACTGATGGAGCCATCCAGGTGCCCTGAAAACTGCCTCAACTCTTAAATCATGTGATTATCAACATGAAACAAATTGTAAGGAGTATACATTAGTTTTCTACAACTCAAACATAATTAAATAAGCCTCAGAATACACGGTCAATATATAAAACTCAGACTAATTTTTATACATGAGCAAAGAACTATTAGAATATGAACTGTTTTTTTTAAAGAACCATTTAATACTTCACCACACATTGAAAAACTTACATTTAAATCTAACAACCATGCACAGGATCTGTACGCGAAAAGCCACAGAAGGCTGATTGGGTAAAATCAAGGAAGATATAAATAAATGTAGAGATATGCCATATCTATCCATGGAAGCCTCACTACTAAGATGTGAATTATCAACTTGATCTAGAGATAGAACATAATCCCAGTCGACATCGCAGGATTTTTTTGTGGATTTCAGCAAGCTCATTCTAAAATATGTGTGAAAAGACAAAGGAACGAGAACAGCCAAACAGCTCTGGGAAGGGCAAGAACATCCATCCATGGCAACTTAAGGTGTTTTAACCCCTGTCAAGATAGTGCAAACCTCCAATTACTTCATTTGGTACTTCAAGGAACACATCAAAGCACACCTCGTGGGATTTTCAAAAATCACTCTGAGATGAGAAATCAAACAACAAAAGTCATAGCAACACGAAGCAAGTAACACTTTACAAAACACACGTCCTGAAGGGCCAGACCATGGAGAGGGTATGAGCCCACTTTAATGTAGCGGTGCTCTCAGGTGCAGAGCACATAAAACAAAACAAAGCAAAACAACAACAACAACAACAACAACAACAACAACAACAACAACAACCACGTTAAAACAAATAAGGGATAGAAAACTATGCAAAATGAATGAAACGGAAGAATTCACCTCAGACGAAATTCCAGGAAGAATTGACCGTTAAAAATCGATCAAAATAGATAAAAGCAGTATAATAACAAGAATGTAGAATTATAGTCATAAGATTAATCACTGGGCTTCAAAAAAGGTATAGAAGACAACAGAGAAGTTTTTATTGCAGTGATAAAAGAACTAAAATATAGCCATGGTTAATTGAAAAGGCAATGATCTAGAGATTCATTTTCATCACTGATACCAAAAGAGATAAGCTGGAACCTTGGATTTCCATTACCCAAGTTAGTAGTTATGCCATTGTAGCAAAAGCTAATTTAAAATAAAACCATTAAATAATGAAAAACAGGAAGCTAAAATATGTCAAGGTTTAAATACCTAGCATGAGCCGTGCAGCTGTATAGTTGTTTAAAATTCTAGGATATGAAATATTATGTGATAGCCATTGTAACACATGCAAAGTTCACCATGTCGACCTTTGCTGTTCTAAATGTGGAGTAATAAGTTATTAGGCCTTGTAGAATGTCTGAAAAATGAATATTAAAAAGTTTTGAAAGTATATGTTTCTAGTGAGTTTGGTCATGTCAAATAAAGTGTGTCATTTCCAACACCTATTCACGTGCACTCTTATTATGGCTAGAGTCCATAAAAAGTTATTGCACCATTGCAATAAACAGGATTACCAGTGCAATCTATTTGTTTACTTCCATTTGTTCATTTATTTGAAAGCCGGAATAGAGCATGGAGAATGTACCATCTAGGTTCTGGATTCTCTCGTTGATTCCAAATATCTTATTTGGGCTGCTACCATAAAGACGGTAAAAGAATATTACATGTACCATGAACATGTAAAATTTGGCACACCTCACTAGTATTACAAGTTTGCTGTTTAGCATATGTGTTTTCAAATACACATGTGTGCACTTGGTGAAGTTAGAGGTTTCATACTCCTATCCGTATCATGAGAGATTCAATATGTTCTAAAGAGTTGGATTCCAGTTACCAATTCTAATGTGGGATAACATGCACAGTTCTTGCATATTTTTCACTTATTGTGCAATTATGAAGTTAACATAGATCCCAAAGGGTAAATTCTTTTTAACTACACTTAGCTGAACATATATCATTGAAAGTCAAACTTTGGCCTTTCAAAGATGACATCAGCCTGAACGCGGAGATCCCAAAAGATTCCAAGAAAACGCTGCTAGATCTGATACATGCATTGACCAAACTCACAGGATACAAAATCAGTGTAAAGAAACTGATTGCATTTCTATACACCAATAAGGAAGCAAAAGAAAGAGAAGCCAAGAAATCAATGCCAGGTACAAATTGACCAGGAACCTTAAAACACCTATCAAGAAACCTAACAAAAGATGTAAAAGATCTGTACAGTGAAAAGTATAGAAATGTATGAAGGAAAATGATGAAGACACAACAAAATCAGAAAAATACAAAACAAAACAATCCATGCGTATAGAGTGGAAGAATGAATACTGTTAAAATACCAATACTACCGAAAGCAATCTACACATTTAATGCAATACCAATCAAAATTGTACCAACATTCTTCTCCAGACTAGAGCAAGCAATCTGAAAATTTGCACGGAACAACCAAAGAACCAGAGTAGTCAAAGTTATGTGGAAAAAAGAAAGCCAAAGTGGGAGGCAGCCCAGACTTTAGCCTCTCCTAAGAAGCTGTAATCCTTAAGATAGTATGACATTGGCACAAACACAGGCACATGAACCAAAGAAACAGCATAGAGAACCCAGAAGGGGCCCCACAAATGTATGGTGAACTAATCTTTCACATAACTGGAAAGACAATCCAATGGAGGGAAGACAGCCTCTTTACAAAGGGTGCTGGGAGAACTGAACAGTAACATGATGAAGAATAAACTTAATGACTTTCTTACAACGTGCACAAAAATAAATGCAAAATGGATGAAAGCCTTAAATGTGAGACAGGAAACCATCAAAACACGAGAGGAGAAAAGAGGAAAAAAAACCCTTTGACCTCACTGCAGCAATTTCTTCCTTGGCATGTCTCCAAAGACAAGGGAATGAAAAGCAAAAATGAATGATCAGGACCCGGTCAGGATAAAAATCTTCGGCACTGCAAAGGAAACAATCAGCAAAAATAAAAGGCAACCGATGGAAGGAGTGAAGATATTTGCGAATGACATATTGGATAAAGGGTTAGTATATAAAAAGTATAAAGAACTTACCCAAGTCACACCTGGAAAATGTAACACAGTGAAACAATGGGCAGAAGGCATGAATAGACACTTTTCCAAAGGAGACATCCAGATGGCCCAAACACACATGAAAGGATGCTCAACATCACTCATCATCAGGAAAATACACATCAAAGCCACACTGAGATGCCACCTCACACTAGTCAGTGTGGCTAAAATGAGCAACTTAGGAAACCACAGATGCTGGTGAGGATATGGAGAAAGAGTAACCTTCTCTCATTGTTGGTGGGAAAGGAAACTGGTGCACCACGGCAAGCATGAAACCTACAGACATCACAATGACTCTAAACGCATATCTTTCCATAATAACACTGAATTTCAATGGACTAAATGCTGCAACCAAAATCATAGCATAACAGAATGGATAGAAAAAACAAAACAAAAAACAGAACAAGACCCATGTATTTGCTGTCTACAATGGACTGATTTTAGACATGAGGGCACCTTCAGATTGAAAGTGAGGGGATGCAGAACTATCTGTCATGCTACTGGAGGTCAAAAGAAACCTGGAGTAGCCAACTTATATCATACAAACTAGAGTTGAAATCAAAGGCTGTAACAAAAGATGACGAAGGGCTTTCTATATTAATTCCAGGGTCGCTCCATCAGGAAGAGCTAAAAATTTTAAATGTCTACACACCAAATTCGGAGACACACAAATATAGAAAACGATTAATTAAAAACATATAGAACCTTGTTGAGAAGAATGTGGTAATTGCAGGGCCATTAAATTAAACACAGAAAAAATATGGAAAATCTCCAAAAGCATGGAGGTTAAAATACATCCCACCAATGAATAAATGGGTCAACCAGGCAATTTGAGAAGAAATTAAAAGATATAAGGAAACAAATGAAAATGAAATACAACAATGCAAACCCTTCGGGATGCAGCAACGGCCGTCCTGACAGGGAACAACACAAACAAACCAAAACACAACAACAACAACAACAACTACAATAACAATAACAAACGTTGCTATCCAGGCCTATCTCAAGAAGCAGGAAAAATCCCCAATAAAAAATCTAACACCACACCTAAAGGAACTAGAAGCAGGACAGCAAAGACACCCCAAAGCGAGCAGAAGAAGAAAAAGTATAAAGATCAGAGCAGAAGTAAACAATATGGGGTCTAAAGGAAAACAGTAGAGCACATCTATGAAACCAAGAGTTGTGTTTTTGAGAAAATACACAAAATTGAGAAACGTCTAGCCTGGCTTCTCAAAAAGAAAAGAGAGGGACCCAAATAGGTCAAATCACGAATGAAAAAGGAATTATTACAAAGAATCCCTCAGAAATTCAAGCATTCATCAGGAAACACTATGAAATCTTCTATGCCAACAAACTGGACAACCTGGAAGAAATGGACAAATGCCTCCATCCCCACACACTTCCAAAGCTCAAACGGGAAGAAATAGAAAATGAGAACGGACCCATAACTAGTGAGGAAATTGAATCAGTTATCAAAAATCTCCCAATAAATAAGAGTCCTGGTCCAGGTGGCTTCCCTGGCGATTTCTAGCAGACATTTAAAGCAGAGAAAATAGCTATCCTTCCCAAGCTGTTCCAAAAAATGGAAATGAAAGGAAAACTTCCAGACTCATTTTATGAAGCCAGCATTACAGTGATTCCCCAACCAGACAGAGACACAGAAAAACAGGAGAATTATAGGCCAATATCCCTGAAGAATAGGGGTGCAGAAATTCTCAACAAGATACTAGCAAATCACGTTCAATAGCATATAGAATGTATTATTCAACACGATCAAGTGGGATTCATTCCTGGCCTGCAGGGCTAGTGCCATATTCACAAATCAATCATTGTGCTACATCACATTAATAAAAGAAGAGATAAGAACCATAGTACACTGTCAATAGATGCAGGAAAAAAAACTATTTGAGAAAATACCACATCCTTACTTAACAAACCCTCAAGACACTTGGGATAGAAGTAAACTACTTTAAACATCATAAAAGCCATTAATCAGAAGCCCACAGTAAAGATCGTCCTCAATGGGGAAAAACTGAGAGCATTCCCCCTGAGTTCAGGAACAACACAGAGATGTCCACTCTCTCTCCGGTTGTTGAACATAGTGTTGGAAATCTTAGCATCAGTAATCAGACAGTAAATGAAATTAAAGGTATCATCATTTGCAACGATGAAGTCAAACTTCCACTTTTTGCAGATGGCATAAGACTATACATGGAATTTCCGACAGATTCCATCAAAAGTCCTCTAGCACTGATACATGAATTTAGCAATGTTGCAGGGTACAAAATCAATGTACAGAAATTGGTTGCATTTTATAAACCAATAATGAAGCAACAGAAAGAGAAATAAAGAAACGGATCCCATTTACAATGCACCAAGAGTCATAAAGTACCTAAGAATAAAGCTAACCAAAGAGGTAAAAGATCTGTATTCTGAAAACTATAGAAGGCTTGTGAAGGAAATTGACGAAGATACAGAGAAAGCAAAAACATTCCATGCTCGTGGATTGGAAGAATAAATATTGGCGAAATGTCAATATGACCCAACGCAGTCCTCACATTATATGCAGCCCCAATCACATTGCACCAGCATCCTTCTCCAAGCTGGAACAAACAATAATAAAATATGTATGGAAACACAAAGGACCCTGAATAGCCAAAGTAATACTGAAAAAGTAAACCAAAGTCAGAGGCACCACAATGCCAGACTTTAGCCGCTACCACAAAGCTATAACCATCAAGACACCACTCACAAAAATAAACTCACAATGGTTGAAGGACGTGAATGTGAGACAGGAAACCATCAAACCCTGGAGGAGAAAGCAGGAAACATCCTCTTTGACCTCGGCGTCAGCAAGTTCTTAGCTGACACATCTCCAAAGGCAAGGGAATTAAAAGCAAAATGAACTATTGGGATCTCATCATAATAAAATACTTCTCCACAATGAAGGAAACAATCAACAAAACTAAAAGGCAACTTACCGAATGGGAAAAGATGTGTGGAAAAGTCATACTGGAGAATTGGCTAGTACCCTAAGCCTGTAAAAAGAACTCACCAACTCCACACCCGGAAATCAAATAATCCAGTGACGAAATGGGCAGAACGCTTGAACAGACACTGTTCTAAAAAAGACATCCAGATTGTCAAGAGACACATGAAAAGATGCTCAACAGCACTCCTCGTCAGGGAAATCCAAAGCAAAACCGCACTGAGATACCACCTCATGCCAGTCAGAGTGGCTACAATGAGCAAACTAGAAGACTATAGATGCTGGTGAGGATGTGGAGAAACAGGAACCCTCTTGCACTGTTGGTGGGAATGCATCCTGGTGCAGCCACTCTGGAAATCAGTGTGGAGGTTCCTCAAATCATTAAAAATAGATCTACCCTAATACCTAGCAATAGCACTGCTAGGAATTTAACCAAGGGGTACTGAGTGCTGAGTACTGAGTGCTGAGACATAGGGGCACATGTACCCCAATGTTTATAGCACTACTTTCAACAACAGCCAACTTATGGAAAGAGCCTAGCTGTCCATCAACTGACAAGTGTATAAAGAAGTTGTGGTTGATGTATACCATGGAATACTACTTGGCAATGATAAAGAACGAAATCTGGCCATTTGTAGCAACGTGGATGGAACCGGGGGGTATTATGCTACGTGATATAAGTCAGGCAGAGAAAGACAGATTCCATATGTTTTCATCCACGTGTGGATCCTGAGAAACTTAGCAGAAGACCATGGGGGAGGTGATGCGGGGAAACAGTTATAGACAGGGAGGGAGGCAAACCATAAGAGACTCTTCAATACTGATAACAGACTGAGGGTTGACGTGGGGTTGGGGAGAGGGGAAAGTGGGTGATGGGCATTGAGGAGGGTACCTGTGGGGATGAACACTGGGTGTTGCGGGGAAACCAATTTGAAAATAAATGACATTTAATGAAAAAGCATATCCAGGGGTTGCTCTTACTGAATATGAGGATAGCTTTCCATTTTCAGTACATTTTGAACGTGAGGTAGTACTGGCTTAAGCTGCCTAGATGAAAGTTTGGTTTGTGTGTTTAAGAAAAGGAGTTGAGTAAACACAGAGGCCTCTCACATGTATCACGTTGACCTTGGCAAGTGTCTCTTCTGTTCGTTACCATGACTTATCCCTTTTATTGATTCACAATAGTTTGGTGTCATCCTTTCCTGAGGAAGTGGATTTCAATTGATCATGGTAGGTTGTCCTTGTAATATTTTGTGAATTATTTGTGTATGTGGTGATGATGGATGGACCATGCTGGTTTCTTTCAAAAGCACTTACACGGACGGTGTAACACGTTTTCTACCCTTGGAATACCATACGGTCTTTTACTACCTTGTGTGGGACTTACCTGAAATATCATGAATTGGTAGGTACAGAATAGGTTTTAGTGGCACTGAATGCCGTCATGGCCACTTACACAGAATTCATTGGCGCTTTGCTCTTAAGCACACAATGACTCGGTCTTCCGTAAGCTGCGTGAAAGTGAGCATGCATCCTAACTAGGCAAGCAAGTGAAGAACACAGCAGCAGCAGCAGCAGCAGCAGCAGCAAGTGAAGAACAGCTTCCTGAACTGTGAGCTATACCCACACACATATGGAACCCTAAGCAAGGCACAGTATATCTGTATTCTTTGAAAGAGTAAGTAGTTACTTCAATTTGGCTTTCAGTGCGTTGCATGACAAGGCATTTAATTAGCTAAAACACTCTTACCGTCATGTTTGATTGCAAGTTGTGTGTACTCTCCACCACGAAGTGTCATCTCATGTTGGATGGAATTAATGGAGGCTGAGGCACCAGTGCATTCACGTCGAGTACAACCCTCTTGAACTCATCAAGAACTATGGGCCTTCTCAGGTAAGATTACGTGCAGGTGTTTCTCAAGGGCATAATCTTAAACATAGCCCAACCTAAGGCAGCTTTGGGCAGCCGGCAGTGATAGGATACGCAGACATTGTGACCTCACAAAGTGCCTGGTCTCCTAGCAACTGCGGTGTAACTCTCACAGCCTGCTGCCTGATTTGGCTTCTGGTAGGAAATTCATCAGGGCCTGGAGGCGGCGGCGAGACCTGGCAAGCGCGGGCGGCCCCTAGCGGCCTCACCTCCTGAGCCGCATGAAGAGGCGGCGGCGCAGGCCCCGGGAGGCCCTGGCCCCGGCCGCCCGGGGAGGAGCTTCTAGCGCTGCAGAGGGGCCGTGCTAGAGGCGCCTGAGGAGAAGATGGTGTACACGCAGTGGCAACCATCGCCACTGTCGCTGGCCAACAGCAGCAAGGCGCTGATCGACGCTTTCAACCTATTCGTGCCCGGCAGCACGGAGTTCATGAGCACAGACGCGGAGCTCTGGAGCTACCTCTGCAGCCTCAAGCACCAGTTCTCCCCCCGCATCCTGCGCAGCAAGGACGTCTATGGCTACTCCTCTCTCCTGGCCCAGGTTCCGGACCCCCGGCACCAGCCCCCCGAGGCCCGCCTCCAGACGCGCCGGCGAGCTGCCAGGAGGAGGCGCCACGGAGCCCGGAAGGTCGCCGCCGGCCAGAGGAAGGTGCCGCCCCGCCGCCGCCGTCCCGCGAGGACAGCAGCCCCCGCCAGCCCACGGCCCCCGGGCCAACCTCCGGGGGCCGCACCCTGGAGGAGAGTGGGAGGGCAGCCACCCCAACGCTGACCACCTCGCCCAGCTTCCGCGTAGTCGGCGACGTGTGGGCCGAGAGCAGCGTGGCAGAAGCGCGGCGCCAAGCGCGCCTAGTCCTGGAAGTGAACCTGGAACCCATGGTGAGACTCCGCCGCGTCCCAGTGCCTGGGCGTGAGATGCGGGCCACAGCCCCGGGACCGGTTGTGCCTGGAGGGATGAACCAGGGAGAGCCGGGCCCGCATCCCCTAGTGCACTTTAACGGCGAAGAAGCACCACACGGTCCCGGCCCGCGCCTCCGGGATGCGGCGCCGCCTTCTGGGACTCCGGGGCAGCTGTGCCCTCTGCAGCCTCCCAGCACCGGGTCTGTGGAGGGAGGCGACCCCTGGACCGCAAGGGAGGTCCCCTTTCTTCCTAACCCCAGATTGAGAGGTCTCCAGGACTGTAGGGGCAGATCCATGATCTCTCTTGTTCCCTCATTGCTCTGAAGTCGTCCGAAGAAGCCATTCCACCCCCACCATCTCCAAAGGAATTTGGTTCCATGCTTGTGTAATAAAGCTAGAGTTTCTTTGCCATTCACCCACCTCCGGGCTCCTCCCGCCGATTTCTTTCTTTCTTTGTGTGTATGTGTATGTATATATATCTTCTAGGATGATTTAAAGTACATATTCTTTAAATGTTTAGAAGAGACAGTAGAGAAAAAAGGGTGTGACTTAGGGGTCTGCACCCAGGTTAAAATAAGATTACTGAAGTATAGTATACATTCAAAAGGACATATATTATTTTTTTCATGTTTGTTTATTTTTGAGAGAGAGACACCGTGTGAGCAGGGGAGGGCCAGATAGGGAGCCACAGGATCCAAGCAGGCTCCAGGCTCTGAGCTGTCAGCACAGAACCTGATGCGGGGCTCGAACTCACAAACCATGGGATCATGACCTGAGCCAAAGTTGGACACTTAAGTGACTAGCCACCCAGGCACGCAAAAAAGAACATATATTATTAAATGTATTCTGAGCACAGCTTGATGAAATTCAGTTCAATATACTTGTGGAATCAGCACTCATTAAAAAAGGTACCAGGACCCCAAGGGACCACCTGTGCCTCTTTCAGTCACGGTCTATCTCTCCTTTGGGACGGCAATTATTCTGACTTCTTGCAGAATATACAACCTTTGCTTGTTTTTGGACTATATAGAAATGGAATATTTTGTGCTACACCTACCTTCTTTCACTCAAACTTATGTTAGTGATATTTGTTATTCATCGTAGTGCCTGCGCAGTGCCTGTGAGCTCTGAATACTTGACAGCCTTGCCAACACTAGCTAATATGGTCTTTTTCATGTTATCTATACTGGCAAGTGTCGAGATTTTTTTTTTTGAGAAATATCAATCCAAGTATTGTATACAAATAGTTAAAAAAAAACACAACATCCAAAATGCAGATCAGGGTTTGCAATAAAAATCAAAAGCTTGGTTTCCCCCATGAACACCTCTTCCCCAGAGGCAACACTTTCTTTCCTTTTTTATTTTTTTTTTAATCAGGGTTTTTTTAAACAGACCATTTTTTAGGACAATTTTACATTTAGAGACAAATTGCACAAAAAATACAGGTTCCTCACCCCCAGTAGCTTCTATAGTACCTTGCACTAATGTGGATACATTAATTATAAGTGGTGGATGAGCCATTCTTGACTGACACTTTATCATTAGACACATTATCATTTACTAACAGTTAGGGTTCATTTTGTGTTATATAGATTCATAACTTTTGAGAAATGTATAAAAGTATGTATATACAGTATACTATTGCAGTATCATACAGAATAGTTACACCACCCTAAAGTGCCCTGTGCTCCAACTAGTACCACTTCCTCTCTCCCCCTAAACCATAATAGCCACTGGTCTTTTTACAGTCTCTGAAGGTGTTTTGTTGTTGCTGTTGTTGTTGTTGTTGTTGTTGTTGTTGTTGTCGTCGCCGACATTGTCCTTGTTTTGTTTTCTTTTGTTTTGTTTTTCCAGAACGTTATCATAGTTGGAAATGTAAAGCAAATGGCTTTTTCGTATTGGATCCCTTCACTTAGTAATCCACACTTAAGTTTCCTCCATGACTTTTAAGTAGCTCCCTTTCTCCCTCTTTCCTTCCCTCCTCTTCTGTCTCTCTGCCTCCCTTACATTGCGGGAGTTCATTTTCTAAAACAGCTTTTAAAAAGCTGGTTTACAGAAAAAGACTGGAAAGTGCAGAGTTCCCCTGTTCTCCGTCCTACCCCCCAAAACATAGTTTTCCCTATTGTAGAATTCTTGTGTCAGTGTAGTGCATTTGTTACAACGGATGAGCCCATATGAAAACTATTATTAACTGAAGACCGAAGTTTACCTTAGCATTCACTGTGGTGTGCAGTTTGGTGAGTTTTGACAAACGCACAATGCCATGATTCAAAGCATTTCACTGTCTTACAAGATGTTTCACTGCCGTAAATATTCCCTGTGCTTCATCTATTATTCATCTCTCCCTTCCCCCCTGAGTTCCTGGCAACCACAGGTCTCTTTACCGTCTCCATTATTTGAGGCAACACTTTTAACTGTTCCAGATTTATATTCTTTTGTTAGCAATCTTCATGAAGATAAGTAATATAGTATACTGCTGCTTATTGATTTCTTAGTTTTAAGTACCGTCTACTGACTTCCTATGTGAAGTTGACGTATAGATCGCTTAAGCCACCTGTCTTCTCTCTCCTCACCTTCCGATATATTCCCGAACTTCTATCTGTATACTGTTTCAGTCACGTCCAGCCAGCCGGTGAGTCACTATAGGTATTTTAAACAGTTACACACGTGATGGGAAATCCCAGAAGCCAAACAAAGGATGGCGAAGTAATCAGGAATTAGTATCATCAGACAGCTGTTTCCACCCGCAGAGCTAGAGCAATTCAGAACCGTATCTAGCAGGAACTGAGAACATGGGAGAAGAGACTTTTGGAAAGAAGCTAGAATTTGGAGGATATAAAATCACTGGTAGGAAGTGGAGCGGGAGAGAGAAAAACCTCTGGGCTTAGACCTTCCTCCCTTTCTGCCATCAAACACCCATTTGTCAAACCCCTCTGGAAGCCAGTTGGCAAGGAACCAGGAATCACAGTCTGTAGGAGAAGTGCAGGAACCGGATCTGAGGGCAAAAAGACATAACGGATGAAGTTACATATAGGTACTAGTAAGGGTTCTCCAGAGACTCAGTATCAATGGGAATTGGTTCACAGGATTACGGAGGCTGAGAAGGGCAGACCCAGGAGATCCAGTAGTTTAGTTCCAGGCAGACTCCACAAGCCTAAAAATCAGGAGAGCTGATGATGTATGTTCCATTGCAAGTCTGAATCTGAAGTCAGGAGACCAATATCGCAGCTTGAAGACAGTCAGATAGACACAGTGGATTCTCTCTTACTCCGCCTTTTGTTCTATTCAGGTCTTCAACCGATTAGTTGAGGCCACCCAGTGTTTGGCAAAGCAATATGTTTTGCTTAGTCTACTGATATACAGATGTTTATTGTACTAAGAAATGTCCTCACAGACTCACAAGAAATAATGTTTAGCCATATATCTGGGTACCCTGTGGCTTAGCCCAGTTAAAACATGAAATTAACCATCACTCGATATAATTTTATGTTTATATGTATATATGTATGTACGTATGTATGTATGAATGTACCTTATTTGAGTGAGAGAGAGAGAGAGAGAGAGAGAGAGAGAGAGAGAGAGAGAGAGAGAGAGAGAGAGAGCGCTCAAGCAGGATAGGGGCAGAGAGAGAGAATTCTGAGCTGTCAGTGCAGAACCTAAAGCTCATCTTAGTCTTATGAACTGTGAGATCATCATCTGAGCCAAAATCAAGTGTTGGATTCTGAACCACCGAGCCACTCCGGTACCCCACAAGATGTAATGTTAAAATAGAGACCTAGTTCCCTTACCTGTACTATCATTTTTCATTCCTTACAGTGTAAGATAAAGGTCTTCCTTAACCTTGCTGAACTTTTTCTCTGTCTCCCATCAGCTTTGGGCTTCTGTTTGTCATTGTTGTTAACACTGCTGTTATGCTATGCAATCAAGTCTCTTTAGAGGGTTCAAGGTTGATTGTAAAACTTGAAAACTAATGAATGGTTTAAATTATTGGGATTATTAAATATTATGCAAACAGTAGAATTACTACTCTTTTCCTGGAGTCCTTGCACCTGCTGAATGAGGACATCTCTAGCATCAAGGTGAAATGGATCCTTTCTCTTTGTATTCCATCAGTGCTTTAAATCATGCCATGTTTCACTTGGCTCATTCAGACTAAGGCCGTCTTATGGATATTTTCTGGTTCTCCTTAATTTTCTAAGTTCACGTCTTTGTTTTATTGCACTCTATCAGTGTTCTCAAATCATGCCACTTATGACATCTTCCTGGTAACCTCTTAGCGGTCTCTCACTGGACCCTTCTCTTTTCCTGCCTCATTTATGTGGTGACTCAGTAGGCCTGCTTCATAGCTTCCTTCCTGTGATTTTCCTCTGCTACGCTCCCAGTTTGTTTCCATGCTTTCATGGTAATATGGCTATCTGGGAAGTTAGGCAGCAATTAAAAGCCTGGGATCTTGAGCCAGAAGGCCTGGGGTTGGACTTTACATGTTCCACTTCCCAACTGTGTAAGTTGGATGTTGGATGTGTTATTTGGCTTCCTTATAACCCTGTTTCCTCCTTTCGAAGATAAGAATGGTAATTGTATATACTTTATAAGATTGTTGTGTGGTTCATATGTAATAATATGTGTAAATAACCCATAACAGTGTCTGGCACAAAAATAAACACTCTTTTAATGTTGCCTATTACTAAGTATATTTTTTCTTTATTTTTTCTCTCCTTGTTTTGCTGGAGTACACCTTCAGATAATTCCTAATGAAGAATGATTAGAATCAAATGTTCTGTTTCTTTGCACGTCTGAAGATATCTTGAGTCCACTCTCAAATTCAATTGATAATTTTGATAGTGTAGAATTCTAGCTTCTTTTTGTAATTGATGTATTTTTTATTTTTTTAAAGTTTACCTCTAACTTAGTTAGCATGTAGTGCATCAATGACTTCAGGAGTAGATTCCTCAGTGCACCTTACCCATTTAGTCCATCCTCCCCTCCCACAACACCTCCAGTGACCCTCAGTTTGTTCTCCATACGTATGAGTCTCTTCTGTTTTGCCCCATCCCTGATTTTATATAATATTTGTTTCTTTCGCTTATGTTCATCTCTTCCACTCATAGAATCCTAGCGTCTAATGGCCAGTTGCCCCTTCCATCGATTTTCCCCTAATCACAACCCCATTGGAACTACAATATCTGCTCTTTACAGTGTTTTTAACTCACTATCACTTCCGCCTTCTTCTAGTTTTCAAAATTATTCAGTACGTCTGGCCTATGCTTAAGGAAAAGAGAATGGAGGTCCCCCTTTTGAAGGGCTTCAAAGAGAATTTATGAACATATTTTAGACTGCCACAGCCTGTCTGCTGGCCTCCTATTATTAACTCTCATCCTGCATGAAAAATATCCTCAACTTTCCCCAAGAATCCTGGCTCTTAAAGACCCAACCCTTGTAACATCAGCTCAAAGTCCAGGATATTGTTATCTAAGTTAGGTCCAGGTGTGAATGAGTCTCCTTGGGCACACTGGTCCTCGAATACACTTTCAATCTGAAGACCTATGAATGAAGACCTATGAATTCAGCATACAACCAACATGGGCATGTGATAACCAGAAAACACACCAAACACACACACACACACACACACACACACACACACACACACACACACACACACACACACACACATAAAAAACAAAAAAAACAACAAAACACAAACGTTGCTGTTCCAAAGTAAGGAAGGAAGTTATTATGAATGAGTCACTGGTCCATAGCAATCGTGAAGTTCAGCTGGTACAGGTAGGCAGTCCTTTCATTGGGTCTTAAGGCCTGGGAATGATCTTCCATGGCCCTAGCTCCTCCGGGGTTCTGGCTTTCAACCTCCAAGTCATTCTTCCCTTCTCATGAAAGGTAGCCTGTGTCTACAGCCTTATTGTTGTCTCGGCCTACTTACTGATTGGAGGAGTTTGTGGGTCCAAAGCCTTCTTTCATTTTACTCTCTGGGATTAAGTAAACCTTTCTCTACCATGGACTTCTTCAAACATTTATAAGGAAAAACACTCCTAAACTTCAAGTGATATTGTAACGGAGAGAACCCTGTGCCCCACAGTTTACTCTGCGAGGGTATGCTTATGAGATAGAACACTTGTATTCTCCAAGACCCTTCTTCATTTAGGAAACTTTTCTAGCATCTTTTCCCCAAAGTCATCTGCTGAGTGATGTTGGTAATAATTTCACCTTCAATAAGAGTGACATTATTGATGTTATCTGTGCTAATAAAACATGAAATTGTATTTGAATGGCATTGAGGAAGTGCAAGTACTATCGGTTAGGGACGTGTTCAGCTGTCACAGAAAGGCTGCCACCAGTGGCATAATCAAAGTGAGTTTTACTCACAAAGATGCTGTAGGCTGTGTTCCATTAAAGCAGCAATGTCATCTGCAGCAGGCTGCAGGGAATGGCAGAGCTGCCAATTTCTTTATGACCTCCTACAAAATTTTGGAAAAAAGGGTAGCAGCCATTAATATAATACTACCAATGTTTTTAGCATTTACCGTCTTCAAGATGCAGCACATGTGTGAGCATTTCAAGCTCACAGCACATCTGTGAGGTAGAATTGTTGATGTCTTTTGGAGGTCATTCATTTACTTTTTAAGTCAAAAATTAGCTGTCATATGTCTAGGGCATGTGGCTTCACCAAATCCCCTCCTAGGTTTCCTTGGCTTATCAATGCATCAAGCAAACTCATAGGAATTCTAGAATTTAATACTTGTGGGCCATGGAGAAACCAGTTCTGCCTTATCAAATCACATTAAATACTCAGGCCATTCAGTATACTCTCAGATGAACCCTTGGAAAGTGCTCCTGTATTAGCGTTGTATTTTTGTTGGCAATGACCTTGCCTCCTAGGAGGCACCATAACTTTCATATCTATTAGTAATTGCCAACGAAGTACAAACCAAGAGTTTTCTTTGCCTTCTTGTTGACACGTTATAATTTATACTAAGTTACCCCGTTTCCTTGTTTTAATTCTTAACATCATATACCAACTGCAATATCATCACGGAACAATGGTGGCCCCGAATGTAGCATCATTAGCTCTGGAAACTTCAGATATGGCCACGGTAACAGTTAGGGTGGACTCCATCCAGTTCTTGGCCACTTGGGCTTGTCTGATTCTCTCTGTTTATCTACCTTCCACCCCACACCCTCAGCCCCAGCAGCAGTGAGAATCTGGTTAGTCAGGGAATCTCCAGCAGATACAGATACAGATGCAGATCATTTCTCTGGACAATCTTTATGGTTGACTGTGGCCTGGGTAGCAGGACGGGTTCAGATAGAAACACCTGATTTGGGTGCCATCAAGCCGTCTCTGTGCCCTCCCTGAGAAATGGGACAGTATGCATTTCAAACACTTCAAGTCTCCACTTCTCCCTGCACACTTCTGTGTTTTGTTGCTTTCATCCACCTACCAAAGCAACCCAAACTTTATGCTAAAGACAGTGGGCTCGTGTGTCCTTTGCAGATTGGAATGCTGTTACTAGTTTGGGTTATCTTGACAAAAACTGACACATTACCTAAAAATTTAGAATTTGGTGTGAATTCGGAATCCGCACCTGTAGTAAGCCCTCCATGATTCCGTTGATTAGGGAGAGGTATCAGACCATACAGTAAGAAACCCTGCCTTCGAATGCTACAGCTCTATGGACTTTCAAAGTACTATTTTTAACCTGGTTATCCAAAGTCGTTAAGTCTTTGTGAGTATACATTCAGAGCTTTTTAAAGATCTGGATCGTAGTCTCCAATTTTTTCATGACCTTCCTAACCCATTGATTCCCAGAGTTCTCTTTATTTTTGAATCGTTCTCTTGGGCATTTGAGCAAACCTGTCAAATAAAAAATGTCCTCAATTTGAATATATGAACATTTAAGAGCAGTCACATGTTCAGTTCCAAATATTTTATTTTTTTCCGTTAAGAGTTTATTCTGTCTGTGGATTGGGAAGAAACAATGCCTGTGGTTTTTTTTTGTTTTGTTTTTTTTTT
>NW_024412589.1:32065-38252 GCF_014898765.1 Herpailurus yagouaroundi
TTTTTTTTTTTTTTTTTTTTTTTTTTTTTTTTTTTTCATTTTCCCCACCTAAGTAAGTAGATGTGCAAGGCAGAATGCTAGGTGCCTGTCAAGGGTAATAGGATGTTCAGGAGTGTAAATGAGATTTCTGTCATCAAAAAAAGAAAAAAAAATATTTGATGAACTAAGATAAGCTGAGCTTTAAAAATGAACGGAATTTAGGAATGAACTCAGATAAAAGTTAGGCGATTAAGTACTTTTCCCTAGGGCAGCAAGGAGTTATGAGAAACCCCATAATCTGTAGAGTTTGTACTAAAAAGCTCTACTGACAAGATGTTAATGCTCACCTTTAAAGCTTGCTTTGTGTACTGATATTATCTTTTTCTTGAAATCTAAAGAAGCTTTTTCTCTTTGGCTGTTAACATGAAATGAAAAGACACTTTCCCCCTATCTTTTCTTTTGCCGTATTTAGGCTGAATTTCTTACAAAAGTCTTTTATGTATTCGTTGCTTTTTATCTTCATCCTTTGTCCAAAACAAGCCTTGAGATGGGGAATGATGTGGACTATTTCTAACCCAAGCTCACAGGACTTAACTTCTCATAAAACCCATCATTTGAGGAGGCCTTGAACTCGTATCATGGAATTCCTTGTGCAGCCCATGGGAAGGATTCCACTGAAAGAATCGATAGCATCGTGGAGACCCTGTCTCTGGAAGGAACTAACACCAAATAAGGATTTGACGTTATAGGCTGATTTTCCTAGGAATCTAGGAATCAAGAGGGCCAGAGTGGGATGGTGGGAGAAGGACACTGGAGAAGGGCTGAATACCCAGGTTCACTTGAAGTCAACTGAACAGAGGAAGGTTCTGTCCTGGAGGAGCTTGGCTTAGCAGGGATCAGCTCCCAATTGTTACGGTCTTAGTGAAAATACACTCAAGAGAGCCTACAAGAAGGATGCTTCCACTAATCTATGAGGTTTCGTTCCTTTCTTATGTCTTTCTTTATGGAAAGTGTCTTAGGTGTGCTTACTTCCCCTTTGTGGGTCCACAGTTCTTCTTCCCACTAGTTATGTTGTCATGAACCTCCTTACGTAGCCCTTGCTCCCCTCCTAGACCATGTGTTCCTCATGGGCAGGACTCACCTTAGCCATCCGTGTGTCATTACTACAGAGCCAGCGATGGGCAAAGGACCATGTCCATACTGAATGAATGCAATGTGTTTATGGAGTTTCAGCTCCCAATTGTTACAGAACAACTAGCTATCTCACTTCAATTTGATGTGTAACAGCAGCAGTCTATAAGGGGGATTCTCTCTCACATTCTGTCTTTTTACAAACACCTGCATCATCAACTTTTGATTAACTCTTACCCTTTTGTGATCAGATGAATTGGGTGGAACCTTTGCCATCTCTTAGGATCGTATTTGCAACCCAATACCACTTAAATTCCCTATCCTACAGCAAATTCTTGCTTAGCAAGAAGCAATAGAGTTCAGTGACTAAGAGGGTGCCCCCTGGAGCCAGGCTGCCTGGGATCTCAAATCCTATTTTGATCTATTTCTAGCAGCAGACCTTTGGACAAATTACTTTTTTTCTTTGTTACTCAGTTTTCTCAGCTCTAAAATCAGGGCTCAACCTAGCACCTTCACCACAGAGCTCTGAAATGAATTCGGTGAGGTAACGACAGTAAAACACTTAGAGTAATGCATGGAACCCCCTTAATTGCGAGTCAGTAAACACTCGCCTCTATCAGTGATGTAATTCCATTTTGGACAAAGTCGCTGCTTGCTTACTTAAACCCTTCAGGTTGGCTGTGTTGAATGTACATAACAGGTGAACTGTGGAAATCACCATGTCAGAGTCATGCTTACTTGGTAGAATGAGGCCCAATTCCCTGATGCTGGGGATTGCAAGAGGATCCTCAAGGGCACAGAGAGGCACAGAGAGGCACAAGGCCCTCGGAACAAACCCATAACGAGATGATCAGAAAGCTATAGGAAAACAGGGAACAAACTAATTTTACTTAAGTTCCCACCATATACCAGTACACTTCTCTGCAATTCACACATGTTTCCCTCTCAAGCAAACATAACAGGCCGGTGGGAAAGGTTTTATTATTCCCACTTAACAGAAAACTAAGCTAATGCTTAGAAAGTTTAAATAACTTGCCAATTATCACATCTATGTGGCAGAGCTAGGATTTGAACCAGCATCGGTCACATCCCACTGCCTCTGCCAATCTTTAGAAACATCTTTGGAAGAAGTGAAATACGTTAATCCTAATCATGCGCTGAATCACATAGGACTGGATACTATAGGCCCATGAAATCCCAAGGCGGAAAAAAATTAATTTACAAAGTCTACTTTGCTTACTGCTATATTCCTCAGAGTGCACCGCCTAAGTGTTCGCTGTTTGCGAAATGAGTGAGTTTATGAGGGAATGGACAGAAGTGTGAATACCTATGCTCATACGATTACACCGTGTAGTTTGGTTGAGGATCTCGGGACACTCTGCCTTACATCTTAACTCATCAGAGTAACAGGAACGTTAGAGCTGTCATAACAGGTGAGAGAGAAGGTAACTTATCATACCACTGGTCCCAAATTACTCCTAGGCTAGTTTAAAAAGCAGCACACAAACATAAGACAGTGAGAGACAGCCAGGAAAGCTCAGAGAGATGGAGAGAGACAATCCCAAGCAGGTTCTACGCTGTCCACACAAAGCCTGATGCAGAACACGAGCTCGCAAACCATGAGATCATGACCTGAGTTGAAAGCAATATAGTCACATGGCTAACTGACTGAGCCATCCATGAGCTCTCACCTTTGTTCAGATAGTAATTCCCAGGTTTTTACGTAGATAAATGACAGACATCACAAACAACAACAAAACAGATTAGAATGATGGTTCAAAACCAAGGATTTCAAGATTGCAGTAAGGACGTATTATGTGGGAGTAATCGGGGTGGGTGGGAGGAAGAAAGGTCCAGGGGATAGATGGAGGGGGTTTAAATGGACGCTGGTATTCTAGCAAAGGTGGAGAGTTCTTACTTCCACTCCTTTCCTCCAGAATTTGTTGTCCCCAGCATGTGGTGTCCACTGACCATATGCTTCAGAGCTGGAGGATGGATAAGCTGCCCATTGTAATCAGGGGAAAACATTCCACCCACAGAATTCACTAATTCACCTGTTCCGTAATGTTTACCCTCCTACTGGCATTGCTAAAAGCACCTACTTTACACCACCATTGAACCGGTGGATTTTCCTTGTCAGAATTTGTTCGCTTGGTTGTCCGTTTATTGGTCCACCTGTGGCTTTATTCACCACTCACCGAAAACTGACTGAGGGATTCTGTGTGCCAGGCTCTGTTCTCGAGGTATACCCCTGCCTCCCTGTTGGTTGTGGGTAATTCTTGACTTCTCGGCTTCCAGCTACTACATCACGTGGGGCTATCCATCACCCTCTGTTGCTTTTTCATTGTCATTGGGCAAGTGTCTTCCTGCTTCTTCTCTCTAATTATGTACATGGTAGAAATCAGTGCTTTGGGGATATGGATGACTGCAGTGAACACTGTTGGACGTGTCTTTTACCTTGGGGAATTGTGCATATTTGTGTTTCAAAATCTAGTTTATCCTAGAGGTAGACATTTGAAACAAGGCAAACACAGTCCAGCTGGGGCTCAAGAAACAAAACCGTTGGATGTGTCCCCGAGCCTGGTAGCATTGCAGGTGGGCTAGAGGCCTACAGATATGGACTCTCAAACAAAGTGCTGAAGCCAAAGCATTTTGAATCCCAAAAGTCTACGAGGAAAACAGACTGAATACTCCCTGAAGGAAATGAGACACCTTGAGAGATGACAGGTGGCTGATTGTGACCTGGAGTACATAAATTGGGCCAAGTAGGAATGGAGAGAAGAGATCCCCTTCTGCGGAGAGGCAAAAGTAAGAGAAAGAGTGGTTTCGGAAGTGTAGGGCTGTATGTGGATAAGAGGAGAACCTCGGACTGGGACTGAGAGGGATCTTATCTCTAACTGTGGGGCTTTCTTGGGTCTGGAGCTAGGCTCCCTGTTTGCGCACCTGGGGAGGAGAGGCACCAGCATTGGTTTCAGGCGTAGAGCAGGGGCACAGTCCACAGAAGGAGAGAGTAGCCCCTCTGTGGTAGGCTTTGCAATAGAACAAAGCCTGCCCGCATCCACCACCCCGCCCCCGAATCAGTGGCTGGTTCTAGAGCACAGTATTCAGTAGGAGAAAGTGGCCCCCTCCCTAGGGGCGTCGGTGTGGGACAAAACAATGCCTGCCTGCCTCCACCATGCCCAAGCTCAGCAGTGAGGTCAGCAGCGCAGTCCACAGCAGGAAAAGTCGGGGCTCCCTGAAGCACAACAGCACAAACAAAGCCAGGAAGACATTTGGAGCAGCACAGAGCGGCACTGCCCCTGTGCCAGAGCACACGGAACGGGTCTGTGAACCCTCGACAAACGCTGTGCGAAAGGAGTCAGCAGAGCAAGAAAGTCCACCCTGCGTGTGCTCTCGGCACAATGAGGACAACTGGAACGGAGTACACCAGGTCATGGAGAAGAGGCTGGACCTCCCCATTTCCCCACCACCACCACCACCACCACCACCACCAAGACGGGGCCTAAAGGATCAGTCCGAGAGTCCTGAGTAGAGGTGGGACCAGCCTACCCCAAACCACGCCCCTCTGTGCTGGGTACCTGCTTGTGTGATGGAGCAGGATAGGCGCTGTGGAACCAGGCAGCTCCTTCATCCGGACCGGTGATGCTGCCTAGACTGGAGTAATACCGGGACAATTGTTGTTCTTTACACGTATTCTCCCTTCCTATCTCTTCCCTCCTTTAGGTTGATAACTCTGCTTGTTCGTTTGTTTAAGCAGACATTTATAATCCATTCCTTTGATACATTTCCTACCTATACTCGTATACTTTCCTTTCTCTGTCTCTGGGATAATCAAGCCATCTAGTTTCTCTGTCTGGCTAAACTTATCTTCCTTTTCTTCCCCCACCTCCTTCCTTATTTTCCTTTCTCTCTGTCTACATTAAGCCATTTAGCCTCCCAGCCTGGTCAATATATTATATATATATATATGTTTTTGCTTTTCCCCACTCCTGTCATTTCTCTCTTCATATGTGTTCTTCCAACAGCAACGCCTCTACCTTCTTCTTTACTTGTAGCTGGTGTTTCTGCTCTGTTTGTTTGTTTTGTTTTGGTTTTTGATTTCAGACTGTTTTCCTGTGTGTGTGTGAGCGTGTGTGTGTCCATTTATTTCTTTTATTTGCACGTTGCCTTACATGTCTCTGTTTGCTGTTTGTTGGTTTGTTTGTTTTCCTTTCCTACTTCAAGGAACAAATGAAAGCACACTTTGTGGAGGGTCTAAAACATCATTACGAGTAGAGAACTCAAAGAGCCAATGTCACAACAACAGAGAGCAAGTAACACTCTCTAAGAAACACTACCTGCAGGGCTAGAACCTGCACAGGGCGTGAGCCCTCTGTCCTATAGCAACTCTTGCAGGTGCAGAGCAAATAGCAAGCTTGTAAACCTCCTAAGAGAGAGAAAAGTAGCCAAAGTAATGACACAGAAGAATTCCCCTCAAAAGGAATTCCGGGAAGAAGTGGACAGCTAACGACTTGATCAAAACAGATATAAGCTACATATCAGAATTTAGCATAACAGTGAAAAGATTAATCGTTGGGATTGCCAAAGGCGTAGAAGACAGCATGGAATCAATTATTGCAGAGATCAAGGACATAAAAAGTAGTCGTGCTGACTTCCAATGCTATAAATGAGGTGCAAATTAAAATGGAGGCAGCCACAGGGCGGATTGAAGAGACAGAGGGGAGACTAAATGAATCAGAAGGTAAAAATATGGGAAAAGGAGGTGAGAAAAAGATAGAGAAAAAATTGAGGATCGAGAGGGGAGAATTAGAGAACTAAGTGATGAAATCAAATGGAACAATATCCATAACACATGATTTCCAGAAGAGACAGAAAAGGGGTGTGAAGATGACCTTGAACAAATCATAGCTGAGAACATCCACAAGCTGGGGGAGGACACCGTCATTGAAACCCAACGGGCACAGAGAACTCCCTTCAGATGTAACCTCAGCTGATCTTCTGCACAACATAGAATGGTGAAACTGGCAAAATACAAGCATGAAGAGAGAATTCTGAAAGCAGCTAGGGATGAATGGAC
>NW_024412590.1:0-7517 GCF_014898765.1 Herpailurus yagouaroundi
GGGGGCTGTTCTGTGCATCGTAGGGTGTCTGGCAGCCTGCTTCGACTCCCCCCACTAGGTGCCAGTAGCACCCCCCTTACAACCCAGCTGTGAGTTAAAAAAAAATGTCCTCAGTCATAGCCACATGTCATCTGGGGGTAGAATCACCCCCAGTTGAGAGTTACTAATCTAGGCCACGCAATTATGAGTATCTTGTCATATCTGCTTTAGCACCCACTCTGTATTTTCATTTGCCCTCTCCCTTTCTCCCTAAATACTTCAGCATGGATCACCTGAGAACAAGGACATTCTCCCACACAACACAATCCCAGGATCGCACTCAAGAAGCAGGACAGAAACTCTAATACCATCAACTAGCCAATCACGGTAACATTCTCCTGGTCATGCCAGAAATGTCCTCTGGAGCTTGGGCTTCCAAACTGGGATCCAGTCAAGGCTCACTGCATCTGGGCTGTAAAATTTCTTCAGTGTCTGTCATGTATTGTGTTTGAAACCCAACTTAGAACCAAGGAGATTTCACATAGAAATCCCAATTTCTGACTTCTCTTGAGAAATTGGTAGAACTGACAACACCCGACATGCATTTTCCCAGGGAAGCTGTTGGTTGCCTCCCGGGGGTGACTTCCCTCTTTAGGAAGCTCTTAGGTTCTCCTCCGTCTCCACCCCCACCCAGTTCCCTTGGCGCTGGTCCCTGCAGTGCCTGGAGACGCAGTCAGGCCGACCTCAAGTCAGATGGCCGGAGATTCCATCCAGCCTGGCCACTTAAGAGTTGTGTGGCCTTGGGAAAGTGACTTCACGTCTCTGAGTTTTAGGTTCTTGTCTGTAAATTGCGACCATGGTGATCCCTATGTCGTAGGCTTGTGTGAGGGTTTCACTGAGACTGGGCTTGGGAGGCCCTTAGCACAGGACCTCTTTATGGTCACTGCTCAGCAACTTTTACCCCTTTGCCATCACCCTTATTATTGGAATTTTCTACCCCTGACCTGCCAAAGGGGTAAATGTTGTAGTCTGAAACTCGGTACCTAGCTCTGGCTCTGTTATATGTTTTTAGCTGTGTGACATTGGTCAAGGCTCCTAAGTCCTTCAAGGTTAAGCAGCGGAGGGTGACAGGTTCAGAATAGGAGAGAAGACCCAGGTATGGCCACATTGAATGCCTTGCAAAGTGTTGGCCTGGGTGATATTAAAGAACCCTTGTCCAGCCTGCTATTTTGCTGTGAGCTTGGGTATAAATTCTCCTTTAGTTTCAGGTCCTGCCCCACTGAGGCAGGCCTTAGGACATTGTGCCTTTGAAGAGGCACAGATTGCTTTCCGTGAGGATGAACAAGGCCCTGGGGAGTGGAGGAGTCAGGCTTCCAACCCGGACAGTCTGAGGCCAGAGCACAGGTCCTTGACCACTAGGCTGCATGGCCTTTGAGCGGACACGTGCAGGACTTACATGCTCTCAGATCACAAAGAAGTGCTTACGGTTCTGCAAATGGCAACACATGCAGGGAGGCCAGTTCAAGGAGCCGCTGGAAGATCAAGACCAGGAGTGTTTCCTGCATCTGCCCCTGGCAGGGCCAGTGCCCTTTGAGGAGGCATTGATGAGAAATGACCTTGGGGGCAGGAATGCCTGTATGAAGCTCCATACACTTGAGGCCAGGAGGGAACACATGCCATTGTTTTGCCCACCTTCAAACGGAATCAGAAATCCAAGTGGCACATTACACAGCACAGTGTCCCGGGTGCTTTTCAAACATGCTTCAGACGAGCTGGAGTCCCTTCTATTTATTTTTTTTATTTTTATTTTTTTGGAGTCTCTTTTAAAGAAGTGGCCTCAGATGATAAATGTCTTCCCTTCTTTTGCCTCTTCTCTCTTCTTCCTGCTTCCCCTTTACCCCGCATGTCTGTGGTTACCTTCTGGCTTTCACCAGCTCCCCAGCTTGGAGAAACCCTTGCAGGCACATCTCGTTGCCCATGGAGTAGTCTCTCTATGTCTTTCTTCATGGCAGGTTACTTCTCTTTGGGCAATGGAGTCCTTGCATTTTAGCCGTCACCTTCAGCGGGGCATACGTTACACGATAAAAGGCGCACATTTTAAGTTTAAGTGTGGTTTGAGGAGCTTTGCCTGTACCTGTGTAACCACCGCTCCAGAAAGTTACCTCATTCCCACAACCCTTGCGTTCTTGAAAGACTAAAAGATGCTTCTGATACAAGAGGAAATGCTCTGGAATCCTAGTCAAGTGTTTAAATGTCAGAACACAGTCTAGACCTCGGGACTCCTGGAAGCTTTGAAGCAAGATGAGGAGGTTCTGAGCTCTGTTTGGGAATGTTGGGGTCTTTTATTTGCTCGCTGTAATTGGAAAGTGAAGGAACGCCGTATTCTCTTTTTGTTCCTTAAATATGCCAAGCTCATTGCTACCTTGGAGCTGTTGTATTGGCTTGGCTCGAATTCTCTTCCATCAGACCTCACATGCTGGCTTCCTCGCCATTGAGGTCTCCGCTCCAGTGTCGCCTTCTCTGAGAAGCCATCCCTGAAGACGCAGGCTCAGTTACCGCAGCCTCCCCCCCCACCCCCACCCACTCCAGCCCATCGCTTGGTGTTACTTGCTTCATTTCACATTACAGCCTAAAATTAACTTATTAATTTCCTGGTTTGCTACTTGATTATCTGTCTCTTTACATCACTGTCCACAGTGCCTAGAGCAGCATCTGGCACAGAGGAATTCTGGTTTCTGACATCCCAGTTTACAAAAGAAAGTATCTCTTTTATTCACTCTTTATTCATTCATTCATTCATTCACCCATTCACATATTCATTTAATAGGTATTTATTGAGCACCTATGGCATACCTAGCACTGTTTTGAGAGCTATAATAGTGACAGTACAGACACAATCCCTGCACTCAAAGAACTAACACTCAAATGGCTCGAGACAAGTAACACACAAGTAAAGCTTGAAAGAAATTGACACTAAATGGAACCTTATGAAATTGTCAATATTCAATCATCTTTGACGGTAAAAATGGCAATGTTTCAACCTAATTGTTCTGAACTGGGACAAGTGATATCAAGGAAAAGTATAGTTTCTTTAGAGAGGTACCTGTATTAGGGTTCCCCAGAGAAACAGGACCTATAGGAGATATCAATATCTATATGTATGTCTACCTATATCTAGATATATACATATACATAGAGAGAGAGAGAGAGATACATTATGTGCACTTGCCATTAGGAAATCTGAAATCAGCAGAACTGACACCCCAGTTTGAAGGCTGTCAGGCAGGAAAATTCCCTTTTACTCAAGAGAGGGTCAGCCTTTTGGTCTGTACATGCCTTCAACTGATTAGACGAGGCCCACCCGAATGATGGAGCACAATGTACTCAGTCTCTTGACTGTCAGTGGTCATCTTAGGCAAACGCACATTCTCAGATGCATCCAGAATGACCTTTGACCAAATATTTGGGCACCCTGTGGCCCAGTCAAGTGGACACTTAAAAGTTCCCATCATAGTTCTTTTAGGAACTTACTACTCAGAGTGTGTCCTGTGGAGCAGCCTCATTTTCATGACCTGGGAGCTTGAGCAGAAGAATCTCATGCCCTGCCACAGACTTAGTGAAATAGAATCTGCATTTTATCAAGGCCCCTAGGTAGCATGAATGCACATTGTTTGAGAAGCACCCAAACTATGTGCCCCAAATAGATGGCAAATCCTTGGGAATTTGGTTTATAGCGCATAGTTGGTGATTTCCACTGTCTTATTTATGAAGCTTTTTGGATACATGTTTTAACATGTTTTTTAGTATGTACCCTAATCCATACACATTTGTTGTACTAATAAGTATGTGCGTGTACCGGTGAACAGTTATTAGGTACATTATAAGGCATACATCAAAACGAATTTTAAGCTGAGCTGAAGGTGCAGTAAGTATTATTTTAAAATTTGTTGGTAAGCACGGTGATGTCACACGATCATTAGCTAACATCAAAGCATGATGTATGTTGAGGATGAAACTTACCATTAATAAACAGTCCATATTTTGAATATTTTTCATGAGAGTTTTGATTATTCTTGGCTGACTTTGCTTTGATCTGAATAGAACATCATTGTTTGTAACCTTGTGACAAGCTAGCTGTTGAAGAGAAGGGGAGAGTCGACGCAATTGTTTTCTTGTGCTTCCTCTCTCAGTGTTTTCTTCAGCCTGCGGTTGTGTTATGGGGTGGGGAGGGGTGGTTTAAGCCATGTGCCTGCTTATTGATGGTTAGCCTCCCTAACCCTAGATAATGTATCTGCATATTTCCTTTAGGGGGGCACATAGCTGTGATATGGGCAACGTACCCCAGTGAGCTCACACACGGCTCTGATAAGGAAGGCATTTCTTGTTGGATGAACCCCAGGGGCAGGGGGTTCTTCTGCCCACTGTGGTTACATGGCACCCACCTGTCAGGGTCTGAGGCAGAGACTAGAGCATGGACTTGGAGGTCCCGTAGATTTGGGTCCAAACTCATGGGCTCTGCCTCGTACCAATGGTGTGACCTTGGGCAAAGTACATATCCTCTCCCTCCTTCCACAGAAAGTGGTGGTATTACTATCTCATTCCTTGGATTGCCATGTACAGTAAATGAAATACCGCTTGTAAAACCACTGGCACAGTTCCAAGGGCAGCAGCAACAACAAACAAAATACACACACCTTGTCTCCCCTAGTGTCGTGGTGTGATACTCTGCTACAGACCTGCCTTTGTCCGTGGAACTCTAGTGAGGCACATGGTCAGACTAGGCTTCATCAAAGCGTTACTGCTCCAAGACAAGTTTAGGGGCGCGGTGGCTTTTCTCCTTTTTCTTTGTAAGGACAGAGACTCTGTGTCCCAATCTGTGACTTGGGTTGGAGCCATTTGAGATCCTCACTGCAGTGACAGCCTGCTGGTAATGTGAGATCCTAACAGCTTGTGTTAATCCTGGAGACAGGAGGTGAGGACAAGGGAGGCTCTTGAGTGTGGCCCCCCCTAACGTCTCCATGCACCTCGCTGCCATCTTTCTTGGGGCTGAAGGACAGGAGATTCTAACTCTTCTGAGCTTCCCTTCTCTTTAGGGGAGCTGGTACAAGTAAGCTGATTTCCAAGCAGGAAAGGGCAAAACAGGCTGAGAACTGTTAGGGGCTACAGTGTTCTAGAACCACCTCTAGGGATGTTCACCAGGGGAGAGAACCTTCAGAAGTGTGCAGAGTTGGAGCACATTGCCTTTCTCTTGATCCCACAAAATCAAGCTGACCAACCCTGTAAGGAGGGGGAGTCCCTTAGCATCCACAAGAGTCTTGGTAACAGCTTTGCAAATCCCGTGATTATACTTGCTGAAGGGTGTCCATCAAAGAGGGCGTCCTCTCTGTATCTGAGCATTTCCTTCTACAAAGTCCATTCTATTTTGAGAAGCCAGTGCTAGGAAAAAGCTTGGCGTCTCCTAAGGAGCTTGAATGATCTCATGGCAAACCTACAGAGAATGATGTGACTGATCACCCTAACCTTTGGTGACCAACAAACACAACCAAATTCAAACCTGCTTTGATCCTTATCTCCTGCTCTCTGGTTTCCATTTTGCCCGCATCTTGCTATATGCCTGGACTGTGTCAGGATCTTTTACGTTCCAGTGAAAGAAATCTTTTTGTTTCAATATATGAAGTTTATTGTCAAATTGGTTTCCATACAACACCCAGTGCCCATCCCAAAAGCTGCCCTCCTCAATACCCGTCACCCACCCTCCCCTCCCTCTCACCCCCCATCAACCCTCAGTTTGTTCTCAGTTTTTAAGAGTCTCTTATGCTTTGGCTCTCTTCCACTCTAACCTCTTTTTTTTTTCCTTCCCCTCCCCCATGGGTTTCTGTTAAGTTTCTCAGGATCCACATAAGAGTGAAACCGTATGGTATCTGTCTTTCTCTGTATGGCTTATTTCACTTAGCATCACACTCTCCAGTTCCATCCGTGTTGCTACAAAGGGCCATATGTCATTCTTTCTCATTGCCACGTAGTACTCCATTGTGTATGTAAACCACAATTTCTTTATCCATTCATCAGTTGATGGACATTTAGGCTCTTTCCATAATTTGGCTATTGTTGGGAGTGCTGCTATAAACATTGGGGTACAAGTGCCCCTATGCATCAGCACTCCTGTATCCCTTGGGTAAATTCCTAGCAGTGCTATTGCTGGGTCATAGGGTAGGTCTGTTTTTAATTTTCTGAGGAACCTCCACACTGTTTTCCAGAGTGGCTGCACCAATTTGCATTCCCACCAACAGTGCAAAAGGCTTCCCGTTTCTCCACATCCTTGCCAGCATCTATAGTCTCCTGATTTGTTCATTTTGGCCACTCTGACTGGCATGAGGTGATATCTGAGTGTGGTTTTGATTTGTATTTCCCTGATGAGGAGCGACGTTGAGCATCTTTTCCTGTGCCTGTTGGCCATCCGGATGTCTTCTTTAGAGAAGTGTCAATTCATGTTTCCTGCCCATTTCTTCACTGGATTATTTGTTTTTGGGTGTGGAGTTTGGTGAGCTCTTTATAGATTTTGGATACTAGCCCTTTGTCCGATATGTCCTTTGCAAATATCTTTTCCCATTCCGTTGGTTGCCTTTTAGTTTTGTTGGTTGTTTCCTTTGCTGTGCAGAAGCTTTTTATCTTCATAAGGTCCCAGTAGTTCATTTTTGCTTTTAATTCCCTTGCCTTTGGGGATGTGTCAAGTAAGAAATTGCTACAGCTGAGGCCAGAGAGGTCTTTTCCTGCTTTCTCCTCTAGGGTTTGGATGGTTTCCTGTCTCACATTCAGGTCCTTCATCCATTTTGAGTTTATTTTTGTGAATGGTGTGAGAAAGTGGTCTAGTTTCAATCTTCTGCATGTTGCTGTCCAGTTCTCCCAGCAACATTTGTTAAAGAGACTGTGTTTTTTCCATTGGATATTCTTTCCTGCTTCATCAAAGATTAGTTGTCCATCCGTTTGTGGGTCTAGTTCTGGGCTTTCTGTTCT
Source organism: Herpailurus yagouaroundi (assembly GCF_014898765.1). NCBI lineage: Eukaryota > Metazoa > Chordata > Mammalia > Carnivora > Felidae > Herpailurus > Herpailurus yagouaroundi. Next base: position 6,994 of record NW_024412590.1, read on the forward strand.
ATTCCATTGGTCTTTTGTGCCAATACCATGCTGTCTTGATGATTACAGCTTTGTAGTAGAGGCTAAAGTCTGGGATTGTGATGCCTCCTGCTTTGGTGGTCTTCTTCAAAATTACTTTGGCTATTCGGGGCCTTTTGTGGTTCCATATGAATTTCAGGATTGCTTGTTCTAGTTTCGAGAAGAATGCTGGTGCAATTTTGATTGGGATTGCATTGAATGTGTAGATAGCTTTGGGCAAAGAGAGAGATTCAGTGGACCACGTCACTGACCTTCAGACATTGCTGGGTCTCAACAGGTATTCTCAGAGCCCTATTTCTCCATCTCTAGATTTTGTGTGCTTCCTTCATCTTAATTAAAAAAAAAAAAACTTTTTAATGTTTATTTGTTTGTGTGTGTGTGTGTGTGTGTGTGAGTGACAGAGAGAGAGAGAGAGAGAGAGAGAGAGAGAGAGAGAGAGAGAGCATGAGCAGGGGAAGGGCAGAGAGAGAGAGGGAGATACAGAATCGGAAGCAGGCTCCAGGCTC
>NW_024412591.1:0-15301 GCF_014898765.1 Herpailurus yagouaroundi
CAGCACCACTGCTCTGTATTTGGTTCCAGGCCAAACCTCCTTCACTGAGGTATATCCCCCACCCCAGCCTCTATGGAAAGTTGACTGGGCACTTAGTACTGTAAAGCCTTATGTTTCTTCTTTAAAGAAGAAATCTCTCTTCCCTTACTCTTCGCTTTTTGTGTATTTGTCTTGGACCCTCATTAAAATGAAATGCTCATAGCATAGTACCTCCCATGAGATCTTGTCTGTGACAGATACTAAATAAAGGCAGTAAGGTGATTTTTAACCTCTCATGTCTTGCTCAGAATATCCCACCCTTTGCTTAAATGGATTTAGGTAGTATTTTTGAAAGACCTGTACCGCAAGGGTATAGAAGAGGAATCCTAATGAAGAATTAGGACCAAAGAAAAAAAGAGAATGCAATAAACATGGTTGCCATGATTTCATATATGAAGAGAAAACAGGGCTAAAATATATTTTATTTCAAGGAGAACCAAATCTGCAAGCTGAACCCACAAAAGGCTCACTGAGCAGTGTTGTGGTTTCATTATTTATGTGTTGGATGTAACTGGCTTTTTTTTTTAAATGCATTTTCTTTCAAATGAAATAATCAATTCAGGGCTCGCAATAAGGTCATCATAATGGAAATTAAGTCTTCCATTTTATTTCGGTTGATTTTAAAAATAACTCTACGGATCCACAGTTGGCTAACATTTATTGCTTTTATTTTTAGGAGTTGGCAAAGCAATCCTCTATTTTTCCACCAACAGTTTCCAGGTTTTCTTGTCTTCTCCTCCTCATGAAGCTTACCAGCATGAAATGCAGGGCAGTGCCCCTTTGGTGAGCAGTTCCCAAGACGGTCTCATATTTTTCAGTGTTTTATCATTAATATGAGGTGAGGCAGTTCTACAATCCATTTGAGGCTTTCCATTAGTCCAGCACAGATACTTGGCAGACTTTCCTTCTACTGTGGAGTCCACAATATCCTCTTAGACTAAAGATTTTAAGAGGAAATCTCTTTAGGGCTCTCAATCCTTATAATCATCACTGTCATTAATGGAAGCACTTCATAAGGGAAAATGTTGCCCTGAAGAAAAGAAGCTCTTAAGACTCGAAGCTCTGACAGAGGTCTCAGAATACCGTGGTGCTCTTTCCCACCCAGAATATTTGACTGTTCCTCCCACATTGATGTGGATTAAGAACATGGGATCTCTTTTGACCCAGGAACCTCACAATCCTACATGCTTAGTCACTAAAAGGGTACGTCCTGTATGTTTGCTACATCTGGTACTACCACTCATGAACTTTTTCTTTTGCTGCCTTTTTAAACTCAAAAAGAATTTCTAAGATAACTTTACATAAGTACTATAAAAGGACTACCAATACTCATACCCTACAATTGAACATTACTAGAGTCTTAACGGCAATGAAAACACATCAGTATTATTCAATTCTGTCTCAGTCCTCCTGCCCACCAGAGGGCTCTCCTTTCACTCTGTACCACAGGGGATAGACTGGTTTTTGAGAGGGACTCAACACATAATAGCACCAAACTGAGACTGCCTGAGGGCTATTCAGAGGGGTTAAAAGACGATCACAAAAGAATACATTTGTTTTTTCTAAATGTTATTTATTTATTTGAGGGGGGGGAGGGGCAGAGGGAGAGAGAAGAGAGAGAACCCCAAGCAGGCTCCATGCTGTCAGTGCAGAGCCCAATGCAGGGCTGGATCTCAAAACCATGAGATCATGACCAGAGCCGAAATCAAGAGGCGGATACTTAACTGACTGAGCCACCCAGGTGCCCCAAAAAGGATAACTTTTTACCCTGGGATGCAGTGTTGTTTAGGGGCCCCTCTGGGGTTCCCATGACGTCATCTCAAGCAGTGACACAAGCCCCACACTTGAGCAGTCCCTGAACTGATTTCGCTGTTCCTGCCACCGCTAAAATATTTCAGAAAACGTTGGTGAAAGCTTTTATCCTTAAGTTAGAAGAAAATTGCTTTCAGTGAGCTTCCAAAAACAAAAAAAACCAAAAAAACAAAAACGCCACTGTGAAATGCTTGCATGGAATTTGTTCTTTAAAGAAAGATGTTACAGCAGTGCCCCAGAACAGACTGGTTTAATTTTCCTGCCTCCTTCCTTCATTTTTCCCCTTCCTACTTCCTTCCCTTTTTCGCCTTGTCCTTTCTTTCTCCCTTGTCTTTTCTCCCCTTTCCTGCATCTCCTCCTCCTTCTCACTCCTTGTTAGTCATGTTCCCAGAACACACACCTGTCTGTGGGAGTGTGTTTTTGATCATTAAGCACAGGAGCAGACACACTTCACATATCTCCAGGGTATGACCTTTAATTCCCAGTTTACCTAATTCTGTGATATTCTTAGGGCTGCAGAAAAGCTCTTAGCAACAGTGTTTCTTTAGGGTATTTGTCAAGTGCTGTATCTCACTGCAGCTTTTACTCATCTCATCTTCTAAGAAAGCAAACTGAAGTCTAAGGAATTGAACTGGGGCATTGAACTACAGGTTCACGTGGCTATGTTGGCGTGAGCAAAGCCAATATATGCATGCTCAGTGATTTCTGAACCCCATATGGTGTTTTTCCCCTAAACAGAATTTCAGCTTTTATTTTTTTTTATTATTTTTTTTAATGTTTATTTATTTTTAAGAAACAGCGTGAGCTGGGGACCGGCACAGAGACAGGGGGACAGAAACGGGGATCTGAAGCAGACTCTGTGTTGACAGCTGCGAGCTTGATGTGGGGCTCGAACCCACCATCTCATGTGAGATCATGATTTGAGCCAAAGTCAGACGCTCAACTGACTGAGTCACCCAGGCGCCCCCAGAATTTCAGCTTTTAAAAGAATTTGTTTCATTTATTCAATCAGTTGTGTCTTCGGCATTATTTTAGAGAAGCAGTTTGCATAAAAATCTAGTCAACATTTGCTGGATTTTCTACTCAGCTCTACTTCAGTCTCCTTCTTTCGGGAATTGCCTAGCCAAGCTCTATTTCCCTATTTGCTGTAGGAGCAACCACTGTATACAGCTCCCTATTTGCTGTAGGAGCAACCACTGTATACAGCAGGACCCTGTCTCTTTTGACCCTTGGTTTGTCCAGGCACCTGACTCTAGGGAGACCAACTGGAGCTCTTCCTGGGTTCCTTGAACTTGGTACCCTGAAGGTTGAGGTTTTTCTCTTTCCAAGGACTGAAGTTATAAAAGGTGAAGCTTGGGAGCCCTTGTGTTGTTGGATACGATATAGCCCTGTAAATTTATTTTTCTTTCTATGATTCTCTTAACATTTTCTTTTCTGTAGCTTACTTCATTATAAGAATATAGTATGTAATACATATAACATGGAAAATACATATCACTCACCTGCTTTTATATTATCAGAAAGTCTGCTCAACAGTAGGCTACTAGTAGTTAAGTTTTGGGAGAGTCTAAAGTTATCTGTGGATTTTCAAACATGTGAGGTGGGATTGGTGCCCCTAACCCTGCGTTGTTCAACAGTCAACTGTAATAGTCTTGCCCCATGTTATAGATTAGGAAGCTGAGTCCCTGAGAAGTTAGGCAATGTTCTCAGAATCACCCAGTTAGTAAAGGGAAGAACTGGGATTTGAACCTATGATGGTCCAGCTTATTCGTTTTCCCAATTTCACCATTATAACCTCCCTACTGACATTTCTTTGATTTTCTCTTATTTGTGTTAGTTGCTTTTTGTTGTAAAGGATGGACTGAAGATCGACTACAATGACTGGCAGTCTCTTTCAGGATTTATAAAGATGGAAGGAACCAGCCAGGGCACCTGGGTGGCTCAGTCAGTTAAGAGTCTGACATCAGCTCAGGTCATGATCTCACCGTTGGTGAGTTTGAGACCCTGCATTGGGCTCCGTGCCGACAGCTCAGAGCTTGGAGCCTGCTTCAGATTCTGTGTCTCCCTCTCTCTCTGCCCCTCCCCTGCTCTCACTCTGTCTCTGTCTCTCAAAAATAAATAAACATAAAAAAATTTTTTCCTTCCTGGATGGAAGGAACCTTCCAGATTAAGTTCTCCAAACCCTAACTTATTTTATGGATCAGGAGCTATAGCCTAAGAAGAAAGGGTACATGCCCAAGGTCACCCAGCTGTTCTAAGGCAGTCCTGTAACTTGAATTTATCTTCTAGCACCCAGATGTTTGCTCTTTCATTCAAACACATTCTTTTGGTCTAAACTTAAAAGCCACTTTCTTCACAAAACCTTTCTAATCCTTAGACTGGATGAATTGCTTCTGCTATGGGATTTCCTACAACCCCCTCTTTCTCCATTCATAGCATAACATTCCTGGCTCATGTGCTTCTTAAACAACCCATCTGCCCCATGAGATAGTAGCCTCTGTGAAGGCAAGAACCCTTTGTGTCTTGTTCACTGTGGCCTCTTCAGTGGCATATGCTTAATGTGCCAAAATGGCAAATCACTGCATAAAAAAAAATAGCACATGAGACCTGCAGCAGTGTTCTGGTGTTGAAGACAATGGAACTATATGGTATTAGAATATATCTTCCAGTTGTAAATCTTTGGTTTTTGCTATGTTGAACATTTGCCGTTGTAATCACGTGTGTAGCATTTAAACTTGTAGCTTTGGCGTCAGAAACGCTGAGATGAATTACCAGGAACCGGGTTTCTTTCTTCCTTTCATATTAACTTCGGTTTGCTGGTTCAGGGTTCTGTCCCATGTACGTAGTAGTCCCTAGCAGGTACATGAGCCAAGACCACACTAAACATGAGAAAGCGAGAGGAGAGAAGGTAATTCCGACCATTATATAAATTACCGGTGGTCTTTAGCATTTGCGTATTGGAAGAAGACTGGAGTGACCCAAGTGAAAGGTTGGAAACAAAGAAGAGAAGTTATATGGCAGGATGGGAAAAGCCTAGGGAGAGAAGCTGGCCTAAGGGCTCAGGCTTGAAAGATCAATAATATTTTGCTGTGGGTGTCCATGGAAAGAGCAGCCTTCTCTTTGTTGAATTGAATAGGTTTTCTCCCTTTTGACTAAACCTTGTGTTGGATAACTCCTTCAAATCTCTTGCCTAGAGTTCATCTTCTTTTTCCCCTAAATTTTCATGTCACATTCAGCAGTATCAAATTTTCATAAATTACACAAGTTTTCAAACTCATTATTAAAAAATACTCCACATGCCCGTGCAGCTGGATTACAAGCCATCAGTTGAGTTTCCAACAGACACAAAAACAGAAGAGTTTTGGAGAAATGGAAATGTATGTACTGAGATGACTCTAGAGAAAAAGACAGATATGGCTGGGGAGGCAAATTAGGGTCACATGCAAGGTGACTCTGTGAAAGCCATACCAGGTGTGGGGTTTGCAAGAGATTATCGTATTTCAATCCCTCCAAGTTCAGAAGGAGGAGTGAGGTGAGGATCAAGATACGAGCTTTACTGACAATGAAGCCACGTTGTAGACATGAACCAAAATGGTCTACATTATATTCCATCCCCATACCTGGGCTTTGGAGCCCAAATTTGGGAAGAGTTGAGGTGGTATAGTGGCCTCTTACCCACTAGTCTGATTGAAGATTGGAACTTGCCTCACCCCTGTCAAGTCCAAGAGTAGGACAGGGAGGGAGAATATGCACACTTGTTGTCAGTATGCAGCTTAGGAGTGGAAAAGGTGAAAGAGAGCTGAGGCTGTATCTTAGTGGTTGGTCTTCTCCCATTCTTACTAGGTAAATTACTCCTGGAGAGAGAGTCCCAAGGTCTTTCCTCCAGCCTTCGTCTCTTTTAGGGAGCATCCTTTCTCCTTTACTTAGAACCATAAGCAATGGTGTTAGTGAGAACAGTCCCTCAATAAAGAAGTCAGATCCCAAATTGCTCTTATTTTTAAGATAATGTATGCAAAGGACATTAGCCAAAAATACAATTTCCCAAAGACTCCCTTCAAGGCTTGAAAATGCGAATACAGCCACTAATGAGTATGGGCAAAACTTGCAGTCCATTTGGCGCTCTCTATTCCTGATGTGTCCGGTATGGTAATGCAGTGGCCATCTGACCCATGGCAAGTTCCTAGTAGACATCATCTTAAAACTTGGCTGGTAATTTGAGGTAGAATTTTCAAAATAATGTCTACCTATACAAATCTTTTTCCAAGGAATAGCGTCATTTGAAATGAAAAGCCAAACCAAATGATTTAGTATTTCTTACAAGCTCTTTAGGAGCATGCTGGAGAAAGAGACACATCTTGGCAAAACAATAGCCTCCCCTACTAATGTAAATATGATTTCCATAATGAGCCGTGTGGTGGTGCCTTCCTGATGTAATTGCAAGAAGCCTCTTTGGCCCTGTGGAGAAATTTTATTTGCTACCACAAATGATAAACTTGTTTTCTGCAAAAGTAACTTCTTTGGGGAATACACATCAGAAATATTCCCATCATTTGGAGTCTTTAATGTGTTTTGCAGCTGAGCGTCTTGGGGTATATTTCAGCAAACCTCTGAACAAGATTTTCTGATTCCATCCCACAGAGAGCTGTGCTGCACTGCTATTAATCTGAAACATTTGCTGCATCACAGCAATTTGGTGAAATTATAATTGAAACATGGTGCTTGACCCGGAGGGGACCATGGAGAAAGGGATTTGCTTTGGTGGCTTCTCATGCATCATTTAAAGCCTGCTGCCCCGGAATCAAAGTCTCGCTTATATCTTAACTATATGAACGCTTTATTGACAGCTGCTGCAGCCCGGCTGCAGAATACTGTGCTTCTTGCCAGCCCTGTCATTTTGTTTGGTTTGTCTGTCTTTACTTTTCCATAAATTGGATTACTCTGATTAATAACAAGATTGTGAAATAAGAGCTTGTTATGGGATTCTGGTGACTATCAAGCAGAATATAATTAAACCACAGTTATGCAGTCTAATTGAGGAAAAGACATTTGGAATTAAGGGAAGTTGGCAATGTTTAGTTATTAATTTCATGTGTACAAGGTAATAAACTGGACCGGCATAGGATTACTGATTGTTGGAATCCTTCTGAGCTCAACCTAAAAAGAAGAAATGAAAGGGATGAAGTAAATAGATTCTGTTATGTCATTCGGGGGAGTGATCAAGAACGTGTCTTTTAAATCCTGTTTACATTCTGAAGTCGTTTTAATTAAAAAGTGTCAGTTGAACCAAATCAATTAACCCTCCCTGTTTCTGTAACAGAGGCTGCTGGCTGTGCCCCAGTAATTCCTTTTCCTTTTTTTTTTTTTTTTTTTTTAAGTAGTAATAGAACTGGACATATGGCCACTCAGAATCCTGTCTACATTTCTCAGCCTTCCATGCAGCTGGTTGTTGCCATGTGACTATGTTCTGGCCAGTGAGATGTGACATGTGCGATTCATTTGGGGGTTGTATCTTTAAAGGCGTCGAGTGTCTGTATCATCTCTGCTTTCTTCACAGTGGCTGGTGGCCGTCTTCTTCCTGAGCAGCTGGCTGAGATGAGATGGAAGCTGTGGGCTAGGGATGGCAGAAAAAACGTGGTTCTGATGATTGTAGGGCCACCTTAGCCGGGACCACCTACGCAAATTCATCTATGAGGAAGAAATCAAGAAAGAAATCAACTTCTTTCTGGATTAAGCCAGTCTCTTTTAGATTCCCTTTGCACACCATCCTAAACTGATACCTTCCTCGGCCTTCAGAACCCAGACTGTGTAGGTCATAGGTCTGTATCGATGGAAAGTTAAGTGCTTCCAGCAGCAAATAGGAGCAACCCGGGCACACATGGGCTTAAACAGTGAAACAAATTTGTAACTCCCAGAACATCAAGTTCAGAGGTAGGGCACAGTTTTTGTGTTGCATATGTAGCAGCTCAATAATATCATTAAGGCGTCAATGTGCTTCTCCCTGTCCTCTGCCATACCTGATATGAGCTTACTCTTCAAGCCAGTTGCAGATAGGAGTGTTCCAGATCTGAGCATCATGTCCAGACAGGACAACATTCATAGGGAAAAGAGAGACCATTTTTTCTGAGCTGCCTTGGGAGGGCCTAAAATTTCCCAGACGTATCTTGCTTCCCCAGCAGTCTTCCCTTCATGTTTCAGTAGCAAATTTTGACTCCCATTCCTGACCCGGGCACTGACAAGGAAAATGAAATTATCCCTAAGGCAAACGGGTGCACCACAGGGGCTTGAGTAAGGCCTGTATCTCTAGCTGTGTAGAGGAAGGGGTTGAGAAAAAAAAGAACAAACCTTGGAGGTTACGATTGAGGAAATGGATGATGGGCAGGCCACCAACAGTGTGCACTGCAAAAGGAAACATTATAAAAGGATCTGGAAAAAAGTATGAATGAAAAGGTTTATACCGGAAATTTGCCGCAAAATAAGATGGGAAAGGGGATGTGGTTGGAGTACAGACAAAACAAGGCTATCCATGAGTCAATAATTGTTGAAGTTCATGGGCGTTCGTTATACGTTCTTCGCTGCTTTTGCATCTATTCGAAATTACCTGTAGTTAAAAAAAAAAAAAAAAAGACTTTAAAACAAATAATCCAAGCGAAGCAAGAAAAGAAAGAGCAGCATGAGAAATTTTACCAGTTTTCATATTAGCAATAATGGGATCTAACATTTAAGTGTTTGCTCTTTGACAGAAGCTCTAGTAATCAGCATAGAATGGCATAGGCTAGGAAGGTAACTTATTTACTGGTGTGGCTGGCACTTGCAGAAACAACTTCAGCCTTGGTACGTGCATCCTTTGGTTGTACTTCTTCCGCCTGTGGGCTCTCTTTGTGCTGTGGTCCCATTTTGTCAGCATCCCTCCCTTATCTGCGAGTGATACCTCCCAGGATCTCTAGTGGGACAGTAACAAACGCGCCATCCTCTATGTTTTTTTTAGTACATACCTCACTAGGATAAATTTAATGTACAAATTAGACATAGTAAGGGGCTAACAGCAGCAATGATAAAATAGAACGACTATAAAAATATACTGTAAAAAAGGTTATGGGAATGTGGTCATTCTCCCAAAACATTTTATTGTACTGTACTCACTCTCCTGGTGATGGCGGGAGTTGGTAAGATGCCTACGCAATGAGATCAGGTGTGAGTGAGTGACGGAGGCACTACCCTAACCCTAACTTCTAACCCTAACCCCTAACCCCTAACCCCTAACCCTTACCTTAACCCTAACCCCGTAGGTTTCGGTTACTGTTGACTTTCCGACAATATGTCAAGAAGATCATCCACTTCAGGACCAAGGCTGAGTGCAGGTAACTGAAACCTCAGAAAGCAAATGCGGATGATGGGGGACTTCAGTAGTGGCAGCAGTAAGTCCCACGCTGGGATCCCATTGACGCAGTGTGAATCCCATACCCATGTCTAAGCCAGTCATGTCCAGGAGAGTGTGGTGCTCTGAGAGACCAGTCATATTCTCCCCCTGGAGCTGAGAGTAGTCTCATTCCAGCTCAAACGCCATCGACTGGGAGAGACTAATTTCCTGTAAAGAGCATCAGGACAGCATGGATACTGGGCAGGTGAAAATACCAGGTGGCCATTGTGCTTATATTATTGTTTTTATTCCTACTGAAACCCCTGGGCACCTACTGTGATTACCCCCATTTTACGGAAGAAAACCCTGAGGCTTAAGAAGTCAAGTGACTTGCCCACGACCACATTTTTAATGATAAAACTGGGAGTCAAAGAATGAGAGTTTGATTTAGGGACCACGTGCCCTACTGTTTACAGTGAACGTCTGGCTATAGGTTTCCAAAGTCAACTGGCAAACAGTGAGATCTCATTAGTGAGGATGGTGCAGCATAGTGGTTCCAAGCATGGGTTCTGGAGTTAGATGGATTTGGGTCCAGACCACAATGCTCGCCACTCAGGTGCTGGGTCTCTTAATTAGTGCTCAAGGTAGTATTAGTCTCATGCCAGAGATGGGGCAAGTTGAGATCAGACGTCCTATGTGATTTGCCACGATGCAGAGCCAGGGCTCTAGTCCCTGTCTCACTGGCCCCAAAGCCCAGAATCTGCCCCACCAGCGTGATTCACACTGCATCCACGACTGCAGGGGAGAGAGGTGAAGGCCAGTAAGGCACGTTCTAGGTCCTTAACTTTCACTTTTCCCGGGAAGTAGCAATTTAAAAACCTCTTTTCGAGCCTGGAATTCTACATCAGGTTTTGCTTTTTAGCAGAGTTCTCTGCCTTTCTGTTTATTTGTTTTAACTTTGAATTATGGAAACGCCCAAATACAAAATCCATATATCTTCATCTGTGTACAACAACAAAATCCATATACAAAAGACTAAATATACATGATGGGCATCCCTGTATCCAGTCACCCAGCTCCAACTTTATCTCATGATCAACTGTGCTGTCTCAGTATTTCCATTCCCCCCTCATTGTTATTTTGAAGCAAACCTCAGATAGAAGGTCATCTATTTTGTAAATATTTTAGTGTGTATCTCTAGAGGGTAAGGTCTCTTCTTCCACAATGCCAATGTCACCTCTTAAAGTTTAACAATAATTTCTTAATGGTGTCATACATCCAATCAATGTTTCCCTGTATGTTTGCCTCATGGATGATATATAATTTTTTTGTGGATTGTTTGAATCCAGATCCGAATAGCATCAGTCCATTGAGATTGGTTATGTCTGTAGGGCCTTCTTTTTTTTTTATTATTTTTTTTTAATTTTACATTTATTGATTTTTGAGAGACAGAGTGAGGCAGAGCACGAGCAGGGGAGGGGCAGAGAGAGAAAGGGACACAGAATCTGAAGCTGCCTCCAGGCTCTCAGCTGTCAGCACAGAGCCTGATGCAGGGCTCGAATCCACGAACCGTGAGATCATGACCTGAGCTGAAGTCAGATGCTCAATCGACTAAGCCACCCAGGCGCCCCGGGCCTTCTTTAATCTGTCAGTTTCCCTTCTATGTCTTTTGTTTTCCCCTTGCAATTTTTATGTTGAAGAAAGTGAGTTATTTGACCTGTAGAGTTGCTCACTGTCTGGATTTTGCTGATATCATCACTGTAGTATAATTCACTGGGTTCTTCTGTTAATTGGTCATTGGTTATCGGATGTAGGGGTTTGATCAGATTCTGGCTCAATTTTGGTTTTTCGAGAGGAATTTATAGATACAATCTTGTTCCCTCAGAAGCCTCATGGTATGGGAGGGGTCACTCTGTAATGTTGAAAGACATCAGAATAGTGGTTGCATAGGAGTAAGAAGAATGGAATGACCAGGAAGGGGCCAGAGGAACTTTCTGGGCTGATGGACATGTTCTAGATCTGGATGCAGGTGTGGGCTACTTAGATGTTTGTGTTTGTCAAAACTTACTGCAGGTAGATTGTGCTCAGTTACAAAGTAAAAGCTTAGGTGCTGACACTTTATTGGAGAGTTCAATCCCAGGGACCAGGGGTGAGGCAGGGAAGGAGAGAAGGTGAATACAAACAAGCCGGCCATGGCTTTGTGACAAGCTGATCACTTGATCTCACAGGGATGTCCTTGAAGAAGAAATTACCATGCCTCAGAATAGTACAGGTGGAGGGAGGAAGTAGACTTTGCCTGACAGTACCCTGAGAGGCCAAGGGGGGATCCATGGTCATGAGTACCTCAGCCTGTGGCTGTGACAGAGGCAACAGCACCTCGCTCTGCGGAAACTTTGTGAGCCATTGCAAGGGCCACTCAGACCAGATACAAGACCCCTGGGTAGATATTGGGTGATGCATAATTGACTCAGGGGTAGACACACAGAGGTCTTTTGCTATGGTTAAGGGTAAACCCTCCAGAGCCAGATTGCATGGGTCAAGATTCTGTCTCTGGCGTCTACCAGTTAGGTTGCTTTGGGCACGTGACCTAATGTCTCTAAGCTTCAGTGTCCTGGTTGCAGATGCCATTGGTGCTCCGGGGCACACACTGACAAAGCTCTTTGTGTCTTTCATCTGAGGAAAGTCATTCTCTAGTCATAGGAATGTGCTCCTGTAACTGTGGACAGGCCACATATGCAGGAGGGAGAATGAATATCTCCAGGCGTGACCCTCAACCAACACGGGATGGGAGCTATGAGATAAAACTACTGCTTCCTTGTTCCATTGAGGGAGAAGTCGGAGGCATGCTCACAGAGCCTCTCAGAAAGTTCCCAGAGATTCTGAGCCCTGCTTATTCACAGCCATGACCAACTCGAAATGCTCTGTGTACTGGCTTCCTTCCTTTTCCTGCCTCGCTCCCTCACTCCCCTCTCAGTGCTTCTGGGAACATGTTCCCCCCCAAAACTACTTATCCCCACTTCCTTGTCTTGGGGTCTGCTTTTGGAAAAACCCAACCTCAGATCATCAACCATCAGCAAAATATTGTAGTGATCAATTGAGATAATATAGATAAAGCCCTCAGAGCAGTGTTTGCTTCTTAGTAACTATAAAATAAATGGAGCAATTATTCTATTTTCCTTCAAGGTCACCACCAAGGATGACCGTTCAATTTATCATCCAGTTGAGACATGTTAGAGATGAAAATGAGTGCTATGTGAGTTAGTAAGAGACAACAGGTGGAAACTGACACTATCCCTAGAAAACCAGAAGGTATTGTCATGCGACAGCCATGACCTCAGCAGAAAGGAATTCTCTATACAAAGGAATTATAGCGCAAACACTATAAATGCTTCTCAACTGAATTGTTTCATAATTTCACATTATTATGTATTAGCCTTTCTTAAAGTGAAGGGTCACCTGTATTGTATCACTTTAGTGCCCAGAAGGGATAATATTAAATTTCTCATTTGCAAGTTAGCAGTAGAATTGTCCCTTACAAAGAACTGACAAGGGATGTCACGCACAGGAAGAAGTGCTTTAAGATCTAAACACGATGAAAAGAACTGTTCAATCTTCTCCTAGAAGAGAATTGAATTTTGAAAGAGTAAAAACTTCATATGTAGGAGGCTAATACCCAAATGTGATGCGTTTGAAGGAATATTAAAATTACTGTCTAAATAGCGTTGACTGAGAATAGCTACTTCTCACAGTGAGTTAAGAAATGTAGAATCACAGCCCCCAGTAGGAGCTGGAAGGGGCCTTGTTGCCATCTAATCTGATGGTTCCCTTCTAGGTCATTGGGAAGAGCTTTTGTAAATATGCAGAGAATTGGTTCTTACCCTACGGGGGCCACACGTGGCCTACAGCGGGAGTCCTCAAACCGTGGCCCCCAGGCAAGCTGGCCATATCCAGCCATGATCATTTGCATATATATCATGTATGGCTGCTTTGACTACACGATGGGGGAACTGAGTATGAGCAGTTGGAACAGAGATCATATACAGCCTGCACAGGCTAAGATATTTGTTCTCTGGCCCTTTATAGGAAAAGTTGGTTGACTGCTGGCCTAGAGGATTTAGCTTTCCAGAAGATTCTGGTGCACAACCAGGGTTAGGAATTACTGATGACAATCTGTGTCCTTCATTTATAGAAACAGTAAGCTGCAAGGCCCAGAGAGGTGAAGTGACCTGCCCAAGGTTGCAAAGCCAAGACAAGACTGAGAAGCTTCTTACTGTTTAAGCCCCATTTTCCTAGCACAGAACCCTCTGTCTCTAATGATAATCCCAGCTTCTGTTAAAATTCAGCCTCTTCACTTGACCACTGTGGAGCTCAGCTGACAACAGTTTCCTGGCCGACAACATTTGATGATGAATAATACAGTGAATTGGCTCGTCATCTGGCATCGTAACTTTCCCTCATGCCAGAATGCTTTCCTTTGTCACTGGTACCATCTGGATAGAAAACTGTATGGAATTTCCAACAAATGGCATTTGATAGACATGTGCCTGCCTTGGAAATCTCTGAAGTGAAAGTCTTGTCTAGCGTGACAGGGTCATATGTCCCGAAAGAGAATCATTTATTCATTCGTTCAAGCAATCAACAAAACATTTACTGGGCACAATGCTGGGCACAGGGAATTTAGTGTCAGTCTCCATGGATCCTATAATTTGATGAAGGAGGCAAACAAACAAACAATAATAGACAACTCATTAACTAAATAGATAAGTATGTAGATAGAAATTGATGACTGTGATCTCTGTGAGTGTTGTAGATGAGACACACTACAATAGTAACGACAACAAAAAAGGCAACAATTATAGTGCTTATTCAGCTCCAGGCACTCCTACCTGGTTTGTATGTACTGATTCATTTCATGTTCACAAAAGTCCTGTGGTGGTAGCTGCTGTAATGTCCCCCGTTGTACAGAAGGGGAAACTGAGGCACGCATTGGTTAACTGGCTTGTCCAAGATCTTATAGCTAAGAAATGGTGAAGCCAGGATGTAACTATAGACAGTCTAGCTCAAGAGTCCCTAACTACTGTGTTCTGTGCCCCCCAGTAGAGGGATGCAGACCTACGAAAGCGCCTTTTAAGCTGATCTGGTGTCGGGGCACCTGGGTGGCTCAGGCGGTTGAGTGTCCGACTTCGGCTCAGGTCACGATCTCACAGTCTGTGAGTTCGAGCCCCGCGTCGGGCTCTGTGCTGACAGCTCAGAGCCTGGGGTCTGCTTCGGATTCTGTGTCTCCCTCTCTCTCTGCCCCTCCCCCGTTCATGCTCTGTCTCTCTCTCTCTGTCAAAAATAAATAAACATTAAAAAAAAGGCTGTTTTAAGCTGATCTGGTGTCTTTGGCAATGCTGGGCACATAGATAGTGAACGTATGAATGAATTAATTAATGAAGGTATAAATATATCTATATACATATATATGTATGTTCATAAGAATTATGTCTGGCATAAAATGAACGGTTTCGAGACCTGCATTACCCGTGCTCATTTTCTTCCTTTCGGAGCGTTTGAACTATTACCAACTATTTCAGCCAAAACACTCCTGCACTCTCATATGAAAGGTGAAATGCAATAATTAGATAGAGCTCATTAAATCAGTTAAACTATTCTGAAGTAGGAACCAGAGAACCATAATTTAGTAAAATGTTTGAAGTATTAGTATGCAGTGAGAATAATAAAAATAAGAAGTCAAACTTACAAGATTGCTGCAAGAAAAAAAGGTGATCAATCATAAACAGAAGCCCTGAAACTGTATTTATTGCCTTTACTTTGCATACACAGCATTGTGCAAAAGTGCACGCATTTGGGAGGAATTGAGCTGATTCAGATTCTCGGGGAGTGCTCATGCCCTCAAGGTTTCTAAGGTTCTGATTCTCTGAGGCTACTTTGGGGGAACCAACAGGCAGGCACTCTTTAAACCAATTTCAAGTGGCATCCTTGTGAAACCAAAGTTGTGGCTCTTCTACTCGGTGGCAAAAGCACTCTAACTTGCTTCAAAGACCCACAACTTTGGTTTCACAAGGATGCCACTTGAAATTGGTTTAAAGA
>NW_024412592.1:0-8807 GCF_014898765.1 Herpailurus yagouaroundi
CATCACAATCCCAGACTTTAGCCTCTACTACAAAGCTGTCATCATCATAAACGCCTTTTTAAAAATACAATGATACAGGTTGGCAGATTGGTGTTCTTGTGCGAAGACAGTTTCTGCTATATTTTTCTACTATATTGTATGTCTGTACTTTATTATAAAATGTCTGGGTTATGAAAAGCAGTTTTACTTACATGTTAATGAAAATTTATGAAAGGATCACCATAGGTCTTTGCTGAGGTAAGAAAAAAATAATCAAAAAATTATCAGTCTAAATGCAAAATGCTAATTGTATAGTCATGGTTAGTAATGGAGTTGGAGTAGTTCTGCTTAAGTTTAGGCAACTATCTGCTCTTAAAATTTTCATTTTGGAATCAAACCTTATTTGGCAAAATTTTTAAATGCAAATAATCTCTTGAATACTAAAGTAATCCAAACTATACTATGTAGTAGATATCTACTGATAGCATTTTGGGTCTCACATTGACAGTAATCCCATAGGATAAGATGATTTGTACATCTGAAAAAAATATATTTATCTTCTCTATAGCTAGCAGGTTATGGAGATAAGGTGTTTATATGAGTGAAAGGGAGAGGAGAGGGAAGCAAATAACAAACCATGAGAAATTAAAGCATAAGAAGAATTTAATATACAACTCTGATTGGATTGGAGATAAAACTCGTTAAAAGCCAACAAACTCAGAAGTTTGGTATCATTTAGAATCTCTCTTTGCATTTGTTGAAGAGGTTGGGACTCATTGGGATTGCATTTTGGTCATTTTTTATTGGTTTTCAAAAGCCACTGAGATTTTAAGGAAAGGCGCATCATAGAATTACGACCCCAGACTTGTCTTGATGAACTTTGTGTACCCATTAAATGCAACTTTATCTGGCAGCAAAGAGGATAGCATTTAACTGAATATAATGATTGGGTCAAAATATCTGGGACAAAGTCTTGGCATATACTAGGAACTAAATAAAAGTTATTTGTATTTTTATTCTGTTGAAAGGCTGGATAGAAATAGACAGTGCTAATATATTATCAAGTGTCATTGATAAGGAAATAAATGTAAACATCATATTGGAGATGAGCAGGTTTTAAAATGGGTACTCTCAAGCATGGTAAGTAGTTTGATCTGTACCTATAACTACCTTTTTCTAGGATTAGAACATTTGATAAACTGAGGTAGGATGTGTGAGGGGCACCATCACTAAATGCTCATATATTTAACAAAATCAGAAACCATGTATCTTGATTTATAGCTGCCTCATCTTATAAGATGGGTTAAATATAACAAGTGAAACTGCCTTCTAGGAATTCAATTCTGATACAGCTGCTCATAATTCAAGGATTTGCTCTTAGCAATAAGGTCAACAGGATATATTTATTAGAAAATTCATAAAACAATGTAGTCACTTGTCTTTTTAAAATTTTTTTTAATGTTTATTCATTTCTGAGACAGAGACAGAGCATGAATGGGGGGAGGGTCAGAGAGAGAGGGAGACACACTATCCAAAGCAGGCTTCAGGCTCCGAGCTGTCAGCACAGAGCCTGATGCGGGGCTCGAACTCACAGACCGTGAGATGGTGACCTGAGGTGAAGTCAGCCGCTTAACAGACTGAGCCACCCAGGCACCCCTCACTTGCCTTTTTTATTCACAAGCTCAAGAGTAAGTAGGAATTCCAAAAGGGAGGGAACACTTTCTCATTGTTGTCATGGAATCTATAACATAAAAAGTCCACTTAGCCACTCACCCAGTCAGTCCTTATCATCTTGATGAGTTGTCAGTGAGTTTCTCCAAGGTCAGTTGCTACTGGAAAAAGTTAAAAGATGTTCTATGATTCATTTCATCTCCAATTTCTTGGTAAGGTTTTGGGTGAGAGTTTGTTTAGGGAAAAGGAAAGAAGGCATGTGACTAGGTCTATTCTTCTTGGAAATGTTTTAGGTGGGCCTATGGGCCAGTAGACTTAAAAAAAAATGTAAAGAGAGGAGTCCTTATCTATACAATGATTGAATAGAATGTCCTAAGTTTAGGATTGTCTGTGATTAACAAAAACCAATAATCTGTGGATTTATGAGACAGAGCTCTCATATACTTCTCTGAGGCATAAAATGGTGAGATTTCATGACATAAATGCTGTCTGCTGTCTGAGGATGACTCAGGTACCTCTCTTGATGAACTTTATTATTCTTGGCCAGACGTGGCATTCCTGATGTTGTAAGAAAGGATGTGGAATCAACACAGGAAGTCCAAGACCTCTTGAATGTCTATTTTTTACTTGTAAATCTTGATACGGGATAAGTTCTCCAATACATGGAAATCTGATTTGACCAACTGATCGTTTGTGTTAGTTATCAACTGTCAAGGGCATAATGATTGGAAGCAATTCTTAGAGCATAATTTGTATTGATGTTTTCATTGATAGTATACTAGGTCTGTTAATAATAATAGAGCTCATTTGGAACCGATAAGGGAGCACAAGATTTGCAACTAATAATATAGCATAGTTGATATTTTTAGACCTAGAAATACAGCATAGAAGCAGCCTTAAAACATCTATATCCCCTTGCTGATTAAAATTTAGCGAGAAGTATATTATGGTTGAAGGATGTACGGTCCTTCAAATTTAGCATTTTTTTTTCAACGTTTATTTATTTTTGGGACAGAGAGAGACCGAGCATGAACAGGGGAGGAGCAGAGAGAGAGGGAGACACAGAATCGGAAACAGGCTCCAGGCTCTGAGCCATCAGCCCAGAGCCTGATGCGGGGCTCGAACTCACGGACCGCGAGATCGCGACCTGGCTGAAGTCGGACGCTTAACCGACTGCGCCACCCAGGCGCCCCATAGCATTTTTAATTCTTGATGTTGGGTATGGCAGTATTTTGAGAAGGATATAAAAGAGTTCAGACTCTCTTACAGGGAGGAGGTTGCAGGGCAATCACTCTCCCATCACCAATAACAATTCAGTATCTCTTTTCAACATTTTGTTCATTGTCTTCTTTTTTTTTTCCCTTGCTTTCAAATTCTACAACTATCAAGAGAGTAATTCTTTGGGTAAGACAGTCTGAAATCTTGTCTGTACTCTGGCAGCACAAGGTGAGGCATGTGTCAATAGTGCAGGCACTGTGCCTTGAGTAGGGATTCATTTGTAATGTTTGCCAATTCTTGATTTAAACCAATCGACACACTACAAGGTCAGCTGGTATTATATAAGACTTTCTAAAAAATGTGGTGATGCTACCTTTAAAGATAATCTATAGCTGTTAAGCAATTCTTATTCTGATATTCAAAGGCATAGAACTCTCAAAAAGTTAGGGAGGGAAGTAAAATAACAAGTCTGACAATGGAATTTTTTTTTCTTTTCAGGGATAATTGACATACAATATTATATATGTTTCAGATGTAAAACAGTGATTCAACGTTTGTATACATTGCAAAGTGTTCTCCATAAGTCTACTTACCATCTGTGACTATACAATATTATTGACTATATTCCCCCATGACATACTCATTTTATAGCTGGAAGCTTGTGCTTTTTGATCCCTTTCACCAATTTTGCTTCCCCCAATACCCTTTTTCTCTGACAACCACCAACCTGTACTCCTCATCGATGAGTCTGAGTTTTATTTCTTTGTTTTCATTTTTAGATTCCACATGTAAGAATCGCTTCTCGGCCTTTTGGCTAAGATCAAGTGTAGATTCCACATGTAAGTAAAATCATGAGGAGTTTGTCTTTTTTATCTTATTTCACATAGCATAAAGCCTATCAATACTGCCACAAATGACAAGATTTTTTTTCTTTATGGGGGAAAATCATTCCATTGTGAGTGTATATACATACATATACACAGGTACACACACACACACACACACACACACACACACACACACACAAAATCTTTATCCATTCACCCATCAGTGGACACTTAGGTTGTTTTCATGTTTTCATATTTTGGCTATTGTAAATAATGTTGTAACGAACATAGGATTGCACATATCTATTTGAATTAGTGTTTTCATTTTCTTAAGGTAGCCACTAATGGAATTTTTGGATAATATGGTATTCCTGTGTTTAATTTTTGAGAAACCTCCATAGTGCTTTCTGTAACGAGTGCACAAATACACATTCACAATAACATGCACAAGTGTTCCCTTTTCTCTACATCCTCACTAACACTTCTTTCTTGTCTTCTTGATCATAGCCTTTCTGACAGGTACAAGGTGATTCCTTGTTGGTTTTTTTTTTTTATTTGCATTTTCCTGACAGTTTGTGAAGTCAGGCATCTTTTAATGTGCCAATTGACCATCTCTATGTGTTCTTTGGAAAAATGTCTATTTGGATTCTCTGCCCGTTTTTTAATTGGATTGCTTTGTTGTCATTGTTATTGAGTTGTATGAGTTCTTTATATAGTCTGGATATTAACCCTTATCAGATATATGGTTTGCAAATATATTCTCTCATTCAGCAGATTACCTTTTTGTTTGCTGACTTTTTCCTTTGATGTGAAGAAGCTTTTTAGTTTGATGTAGTCCTATTTGTTTATTTTTGCTTTGGTATCCTTTGCCTTTGGAGTCAGATCCATAATAAAACATCAACAAGACTGATGACAAGAAGATTGTGAGCTAGGTTTTCTTCTAGATGGTTTATACTTTCAAGTCAAATATTTAAGTCAACTTAAATTTTGAGTTAATTTTTGTATGCAGTGTAAGATAGTGTGCAGTTTCATTCTTTTGAATGTAGATATACAGTTTTCCCAGCGCCATTTATTGAACACATTTTCCTTTATGCATTGTATATTCTTGTCTCTTTGGTTATAAATTAATTGACTATATGTCCATGGATTTATTTTTAGATACACTATTCTGTTCCATTGATATATGTGTCTGTTTTATGCCAATACCATACTGATTTAGTTACTATGGCTTGGTAGTATAGTTTGAAATCAGAGTGTGTGATAACTCTGCCTTTGTTCTTTCTCAAGATTGTTTTGACTAGCTGGAGTCTTTGGTTCCATATAAATTTAAGAATTATTTATTCTAGTTCTGTGAAAAATGACACTGGAATTTTTAAAAAAAATTTTTAAACATTTATTCACTTCTTGAGAGACAGAGAGACAGAGAGAGCACAAACAGGGGAGGGGCAGAGAGAGGGGGAGAGACGGAATCCGAAGCAGGCTCCAGGCTCTTAGCTGTCAGCACAGAGCCCAATGTGGGGCCTGAACCCATGAAACGCGAGATCATGACCTGAGCCGAAGTCAGACACTTAACCAACTGAGCCATCCAGGCGCTCTGATACTGGAATTTTAATAGGGATTGTATCAATATTGCATTTGATATTATGGCAATTTTAATAACATTTATTCTTCTAATCTATAAGCATGGAATATATTTCCATATATTTGTGTCTTCAAATTCTTTCATCAGTCTTATATTTTTCAGTCTATAGGTCTTTTACCTCCTTGGTTAAATTTATTTCTAAATATTTTAGTCTTTTTCATGCTATTGTAAATAGGATTGTTTTCTTGATATGTGTGTCTGATAAGATAGTTCATTATTGGTGCATAAAAATGCAATAGATTTTTGCACATTAATTTTGTATCCTACAACTATACTTGAATTCATACATTATTTCTAACACTTTTTGTTAGAGTCTTTTGAGTTTGAGTTTTCTATATATAGTATCATGTCATTTGCAAATAACAGTTTTACTTCCTCTTTTCTTATTTCTATGCCTTTTATATTTCTGTCCTTGTCTAATTGCTATGGCTAGGACCTCCAATACTTGTTGAATAAAAGTGGGATAGTGGGCATCCTTGTCTTCTTTCTTAGGTTAGAGCAAGAGCTGTCAGATTTTCACTGTTGTAAATATATTAACTGAGGTCTTTGTCATGCATAGCCTTTATTATGTTGAAGTATGTTCCCTATATATGTACTTTGTTGATGGTTTTTGTAATAAATGGATATTGAATTTTGTCAAATGATTTTCCTACTTTTGACATGATTGTGTGATTTTTATCTTAAATTTTCTTGTGGTGGTATATCACATTGATTTCAGATGTCAAGCTATCCTTGATCTCTGGAATAAATCCCACTGGATCATAGTATATAATACTTTAATGTATTTTTGAAGTCACTTTGCTAATATGTAGTTGAGAATCCCACTTGATAATAGTATAAAATACTTTTAATATAGTTTTGAATTCAGTTTGCTAATATTTAGTTGAGGATATGTTGTATATCTGTTCATCAGGGATATTGTCCTGTACTTTCCTTTTCTTTTGGTGTCCTTGTCTTATTTTGGTTTTAGGGAAATACTGGCTTTGTAAATTGAGTATGGAAGCATCCTTCCTTTTAAATTTGTTGGGAAAGTTCCAGAAGGGTAGCTATTCTTCTTTTCATCTTCATGAGTCTGGGTAAGGGTTTATTAGTTTTGTTTTTCTTCTCCAGGAATGAACTTTTAGTTTCACTGATATTTTCTGCTATCTTTTAAGTCTCTCTTTCATTTATTTTTATTCTGATCTATATTATTTCTTTCCTTCCATTAGTTTTGGATTTGTTTCTTTTTCTAGTTATGTTTTTTTTTTAATTTTTTTTCAACGTTTATTTATTTTTGGGACAGAGAGAGACAGAGCATGAACGGGCGAGGGGCAGAGAGAGAGGGAGACACAGAATCGGAAACAGGCTCCAGGCTCTGAGCCACCAGCCCAGAGCCCGACGCGGGGCTCGAACTCACGGACCGCGAGATTGTGACCTGGCTGAAGTCGGACGCTTAACTGACTGCGCCACCCAGGCGCCCCTCTAGTTATGTTTTTACGTGTAAAGATAAATTCATCATTTGAGATTTGACTTTTCTCTAGAGGTAGGTCTATATTGCTCTAAACTTCGTTTCCTCTTACAATTGCTTTAGCAGTATCTTATAGATTTTGCTCTGTTGTATGTATAGCTATTTCTTTAATATTTTCTTTGATTTACTCTATGACCCAGTAGTTGTTCAAAACTACGTTGTACAATCTCCATGTATTTTTTAGTTTTTCCAGTTTTCTTCTTGCAACTGATTTCTGGTTTCATACTATTATGGTAGGAAAAGTTGCTTGTTATGATTTCAGTCTTCTCAAATTTATTAAGACTTGTCTGTGTCTTAACATTTGATTTATTCTGGCTGATCCATGTGTACTTGAGAAGAATGTGTATTCTATTAATTCTGGATGGACTGTTCTGTTACATCCATCTGGTCTCATGGGTTATTTAAGTCTGATATTTTCTCATTGATTTCTATCTGATGATATATCAATTGAGATAGGTAGGAAGTTAAAAGGTCTTCTATTATTTGTAAAGCTTCAATTTCTCCCTTTCAGTCTGTTAATATTTGTCCTCTGTATTTTGGTATGCCTGTGTTGGGTGCATATCTATTTATAATAATATATCTTCTTGGATTCAGCCCTTTATCATTTTGCAGTGTCCCCCTTTGTCTTTTATTAGTCTTTGTTTTAAAGTCTGTTTTGTCTGAGATAAATATAGCTACACTAGCATTCTTTTTGTTTCCATTTGCATGGATTATCTTTTCCCCATGTGTCATTACATCTGAAGTGAATCTCTTGTAGGCAGTATATGGATGTTCTTTTTTTATTTTAATTTTTTTTCAACGTTTATTTATTTTTGGGACAGAGAGAGACAGAGCATGAACGGGGGAGGGGCAGAGAGAGAGGGAGACACAGAATCGGAAACAGTCTCCAGGCTCTGAGCCATCAGCCCAGAGCCTGGCGCGGGGCTCGAACTCACGGACCGTGAGATCGTGACCTGGCTGAAGTCGGACACTTAACCGACTGCGCCACCCAGGCGCCCCTGGATGTTCTTAATTTTTATCCATTCAACCACTTTATATCTTTTGACTAGACAATTTAGCCCATTTACATCTAAGATAATTATCAACAGGTATGAACTTATTGCCATTTTGTTACTTGTTTTGGGACTGTGTTTGTAGTTCCTCTCTGTTCCTTTCTTCTTTCTTACTCTTCTCTTGTGGTTTGATGATTTTGTTCTGTTATGTTTACATTCCTTTCTCATTTGTGTGTGTGTATTACTAGAAATTTTTGCTTTCTGGTTACCAAGAGATTCATCTATACCATTTTATGTATGTAATCTATTGGAAGTTGATAACAACTTAAATTCGACCACATTCTAAAGCTTTACCTTTTTACTCCATCTCCCCCGTTTTGTATTGATGTCACATTTTACACCTTATTATTTTCTCTCTTAACTAAATATTGTGGTTTTAATTAATTTTACTACTTCCGTCTTTTAATCTTCATGGTAGCTTTATAAATGATGAATTTACTATTTATACTATATATTTCCCTTTTGCAGCAAGATTTTGACTTTTGTATATTTTCTTGTTATTAATTAGTCCCATTTCTTTTAGGTTAAAAAAATTTCCCTTAACATTTCTTGAAAGGCTAGTTTAGTACTGTAGAACTTTTGTTTTCTGAGAAAAGTCTTGATCTCTTCTTCTGTTGTGAATGATAGGAACCCTGTTGGGTAGCGTGTTCTTCCTAGGAGGTTCCATTGGGCACTTTGACTATGCTACTCCCTTCTGGCCTGCAAAGTTTCCAATGAGAAATCTGTTGATAGACTTTTGGGGTTTTCTTTGTTCATAACAATTTGTTTTTCTCATGCTGCCTTTAAGATTCCCTGTTTAACTTTTGACACTTTAATTATAATGTCTTGGTGTAGATCTCTTAAGGTTCATTTTATTTGGAGCTCTCTGAGATTCCTGGAGCTGGATGTCTGTTTTTTTTCCTCTAGGCTAT
>NW_024412592.1:8907-48070 GCF_014898765.1 Herpailurus yagouaroundi
TCCTCCTCCTCCTCCTCCTCCTCCTCCTCCTCCTCCTCCTCCTCCTCACCGTTCTTCTCCTTCTTCTGGAACCCATAGAAGGTGAATGTTATTGTCCTTGATGCTGTTCCAGAGATCCCTTAGGTTATCATTTTTAAAAATTATTTTTTTCTTTTTGCTGCCCTGTCTGGATAACTTCCATTGCTTTCTCTTCCAGCTCCCTAATCTGTGTTTCTATTTCTTCAACTCACTGTTGAAACCCTCTAAATGTCTTTTTCAGTTCGGTATTCTTCACCTCGGTTTTCTCTTTGGTACTTTCCTATATTTTCTGATTCTTTGTTGATGTTCTTACTTAATCATCAATTCTTCTCCTGAATTTACTAGCATCCCTATGACCATTGCTTTGAATTCTTTATCAGAGAGCTAAGTTATCTCCATTCCATTAAGGTCTTTTCTGAGGTTTTATCTAGTTCTTTCATTTGGAAGCTTTCTCTATTTGCTTATTTTGCTTAACTTTCTGTGTTTGTTTTTCTGAAATAGGTGAAAAAGTTACTTCTCTCAGTCTTGAAGGAGTAGCCTTGTGTAGGTAATGAATTTTTTTTATTAAATCTTTTCCTAGTTCTTAATTGTCTTTTGAACCTTAATGATTGTCTAAACCCCTTGATACTTTCTTGATATGTCCCTGTTGTTCAGGGTGTGCCAAGAACTGTCAGTGTTCCATGGGGAAGAATTTCATTTAGCACATTTCACGCTGATTGGAAGCCATACCCTCCTGAAGCAGCTCTTAAAGTATGCAAATTTATACAGTCCTATGGGACTGAATTCATAATCCCTTCTGTCCTTCAGACCAGGAGATCTGGAGGTGTCCCCTGAGTGAAAATTAAAACATCAGGGCTTCAGATGAGTGTATAAGCTCTTGGAAGGTTTTGGCAAGCTGTAGCAAGCAAGGCCAAGGGAGTGCACAAAGGTGGTGTCTCTCTGCTTATGTTCCCTGGGAGCATCTCCTTAGCCTCTACATGTATGATATTTAATTCTCATGCTGAAGCTCCAGGCTAAGTAAATAGGCTTTTTTAAACAAGACATCTGGGTTTGTGTTTCAGTTTGCTTTCTGTGAAGTGCCTTGGGGGTGGTGACCTGCCAAGAACTGTCTTTCTCCTTGTCACCTTCCTGTGGAGCTCTGGAACACAAGTTTCCTTGGTCACCAGGGCCAAGTGATCAAGAGGCATCCCCTGTGTGGGCTGCACATGCCTGCTGGCTTTGGCTGAGCAGCTGGAGAGTACAGGGGTTGGACATGTTGACCTGCTTCTGAAAGGCAGCAGGAAAACATCTAGACTGCATGCGCCCACAGGCTTCAGGAATGCAGCCTGAGAGTGCCATGTCTGTGTAGGCACCAGCTTTTAGGCTGCAAGTGGGAGCATGCCAAGCCAAGACTTATCACACTCAGCAGCCCCTGTCAGAGAGTGTTGGAGTGCCCAAACTGTTCATGAGTGTAGATTTTAACTAGGAAGCAGGAGAATGCCACAACCATTTGCTCTCACCTGCCCCAGCCGAAGATGGATGAGTGCTGTAGTCTACCAAGCTCCTCATCCAGGCAGTAGCAGTAAGATAATGCTCTTCTAAGCAAATTGCTGAGGATGCCATGTCTGAGCTTGCCCACCTGAGCTAGCAGAGTGGGTGGAAAGTGCAAAAATGGTATCTGGAGGCACGTCAGTCTCCAGAAGTAGAGTTTAACTGTCCCCTGCACCTCCAGTAGGTGTTTTTAAATAAACAAACATATATATTTTTTCATATTTAGTCTAGGCACTTTTCAAACTGCTGTATTTTCACTGGCTCTCAGGCAAGTGAGACCATACAAGAGCCCTTTATACAGGGAATCTCAGTTTCCTGTAGCACTATGCGTCCCTTGGACATCAGCCTCGTTGGTTTTTAATGCCAGGCATTTTGAGGGCTCTTCTCTTCAGTGCAGCTCCCAGGATTTGGGGTGCCTGGTGGGGGACACCAAGCCCTAGCCCCTCTGAGAAAAAAAAAAAAACACCTCTCAGGTGAGATTCTTCCCTGTTATGATTTGCTGCACTGGGTGTGGAGTTTTTGGTTGACTGTGTTTTTCACTCCTACATGTCTCAATGTGGTCTTTTTACCATTGTTGTGGAGAAGCAGTTTATCTACTTTTGAGATACTTTCCAGAGGGAAATGATCCATATATAATTGTAGAGTTCATGTGTCTGTGGGAGGAGTTACAATCAGGATATTCTTATGCCACCATCTTGAGAAAGTCTGCTGACAGTGGAATTTTCAAAATAATTTACACAGAATGATTTGAAACAACAAAAGACTTCATTTTCTGTTCTCAAGTGCCAAATATTTATACAGCAAATCGAAAGAAACACCTTTCTAAAGGATCAGTGCATATTTTTGTGAAGGCCTTTCACTAAGCCTGAAGAGTATGCTTGGATGAGGCCTGTGTTAGAAATTCCTTAAGAGGAGAGTCCTTTTGATGTTGTTCTCATCTTCTTAATTCATTTAGAGAAAGAACTTCTTAATTAATTTGGAGCAACTTCTTGGAACTCTAGCAATCAAGATGAGTAATTTCACAGATCCTGAAATTCTCTACAGTCTGCTGAATGTGTTCTCTAAGTGGTTTCCTTAGAAATTTATTTCCTTGGAAAATACTGAGGAATTAACTGGAGATACTTAATAATTTTTTCCCCATTCTGAGGGAGTAGGAAATGTGACCCTGTGTTCATAATTGAATATGTTATCCTAAACATTTGTTTTAATAGTTTTCTATTTATGAATTCTATTTAATAGCAGAGTAAGACAGATTTAGCTTAAATCCCAACTTGACTATTTGACTTAGAGTAAATTACTTTATCTTTCTAAGACTAATTTTGTCTTGTGAAAATAGAGGCAGTTGAAATACTACTTCATAGTTTTGTTTTGGGATTACATGGGATAAATTAATGAAAATAAGGTATCAAATACCTTAGCACATGGTAAGAAGTCAGTAAACATTAGCAGTTATTATTACCATAAAAAATGCCTCCTTGATTAGGGTAAACGCATTCAATACAGAATAGAACACTGCATTAGTTCACAGGATATTCAGAGAGATCTTGGAAAGATAAGGTGCTAATCCCCTTGATTACAGGGAGGTGGTTTAACACAACACAGCTGTCATTTATTCTATTTTCATTTTTGGATAGTACTGTTTATCGATTATCCCACTTCTCAATGCAATACAACATGTGTGTATACATAAATATAAAGACGTGAATTATGCACAACAAAAATAATCTTCCATAAATGGAAATTATTTTTCCTACTTTGGACTGAAGGGTCTTGAGTTCATGTAGCTATAAATAATATCTAAAGGGAATTAAGTAGGGAATTTATTTTGGCTATCAAGGTATTCATTTCTTTCTTTTTCTTTTTTTTTCAATTAAATACATTTCTCCTGCATGTGTTGTCATTTCTGTAACAGGAGTGAAATAATTATCAAAACATGGGAATGATTGGTTGAGGATTAAGAAAAACTAAAACATACATGCCATTTTATTATATGTATATAGTATGCACTGTATATGTATGCATATACAATACATGTAAACAATATAGAGATCTAGCATCAGTTTTTGTCTATGCGTACAAGGAATAAATAATGTTCTTCATCACCGTATTGGGGTATCGCGTTATGGATGGTCAATTTGTATTATCTCTGTATCTTTTTGTTACGGCTCCAATTACTCTAGTCTCAATCTGTATATATCCTGACAACCTTAGCATCTTTTGATTTGATTCCAAAAAGTTAGTTTTGTTTGCCCACCAGAAATGGCTGCATAATTGGGTAGCTCTGACTCTTATCTACAGGTGGGTTCTTTTAGTGGTGGGGTGGTTTGGGGTCAGAAAATTACATTATATGATTACAGTTATCTTGACTTTGGTTTTAAAGTCATGTTTATTGGGAAGGGATTATTCATTCTTAGAGTTTGAGCTACAAATAAGTTTCATTTGAACTGCTTCACAAGAACTATTTGAGGTG
The DNA here is from genome assembly GCF_014898765.1 of Herpailurus yagouaroundi. Taxonomy (NCBI): domain Eukaryota; kingdom Metazoa; phylum Chordata; class Mammalia; order Carnivora; family Felidae; genus Herpailurus; species Herpailurus yagouaroundi. The sequence continues at coordinate 12,926 of NW_024412592.1, forward strand.
AGCAACAGTCCTTTTCCATCCGGGATTAAGGAAGTTCCTGTGATGTAGAATTTTCAGCTTTAAAAATGAAAAAAATTGGGGTGAACTGGGATGATTTTGTCACCCCAGAATTACTTTAATATATTTGTGTAACATTTACCATCCTTTTGGATATGATGGATGAATACGTGTGTTATGCACTATATGATAAGCACTTTTCTGCTATAGATTATAAAAACTTGAAATGACCCTGTGAAGTGGGTGTTAGTATATTTTACAAGTGAGAAAACTAAAGCTTTGTTGAGTAACTAACTTGAGATCTATCTATAATCTATTATCACACTATGTACTGTATGTACAACATATGTACAATATGTATCTTATGCAATAACTCCCTATATGACCATGGTTTTTATTATGTTAACATTGGCTTGTACCATCAGAAATTTCTAGATTTTTTGGCTTCGTCTGTTTGTTTGTTTGTTTATTTGTTTGTTTGTTTGTTTTTGAATGGCTGAGCAAAATTTGACAAACTTCCTGCTATGGTAGCCATCCCCCTCCACCATAAGGTCAGTTTGCCTCTGAAAAAGGATCCAAATAGCCCACATTTTTTTAAGGAAATTATAGGTCACAGAAAACCATCTATGCCTAAAAGTAAATATTCCCTCCTTTTTAAAAAAGGCCTCAAACTGTTTGTCCCACTGCAACCAACCAAATACCAACTAATGCACCTGAAGAGCGATTAGCAAGTCTCCCCACTTTCAAAAATAAAAATCCCCATTAATAGAATGCTTGCCAGAGATGTAGTTTTTCTTGTTTGACTGTATAAAATTTACTCCTGTTTTTCCCCAACACCTTTGACCCCTGACTGAAATGAAATAATGGCTGAAAGATTTCCTTACTTCAAGTTTTATTAGTAAACAGACTTTGTTCATTTTGACTTGCTTTTGTGTCTTTAAGAAGTAAAATAAGGGGCTCCTGGGTGGCTCAGTCAGTAAAGTGTCCAACTTTGGCTCACACTATGATCTCAAGGTTTGTGAGTTTGAGCCCTGCATCTGGCTGTTTGTTGTCAGCCCAGAGCCTGCTTCAGATGCCTTTTTGTCCTCTCTTTCTCCCCTTTCCCCACTTGCAAACACTTGCTTTCTCTCTCTCTCTCGCTCAAAAATAAACATTTTTTTAAGCAAAATAAAAGTGCAATTGTATTAGCTTTTTACAAAGTTCCTGGTGTCTACACATTTTCATATAGACCTGCTTTTCTGACACAGACTCAGTGTTAAACAACCCTTCACCCCTTACAGTTCCGTTCTGTTTTCTCTACCAAGGTTTTCCTGTCTCTATCACACTTCACTTGATCACTCTTCACTTCTCATGTTCTCTCTGCATCCTATTTGGTTCTGTTGAGAACACTATTCTCCTAACAATCATAGTAATGGTGTTCTGGGCGGAAGTGATGAAAGAACACTCCAGCTTTCTCAAAAGGGGTACCCATTCCATGGAAGAAGGGTTATGCAGGGTTTGTTGGTTTTTTTTTTTTTGTTTCATTTTTTATTGCTAGGACTCCAAGGAGCAGATAAAATACCTGTGCACAATTGGTAATTTAACATAATCTGCATAAACCTTGAGCACACCATGTTAGTTATTGACTAGCCATTTACTTCCTAATGCGAAAACAATATGAAACGAAACAAACTAAAACGGAAAGCAAAAGCTGATAGCAAAATCAATGAAGATACATCCTTCCTTCTCTGAAGTCTGTTTATTTGTATTCAAATTACATACTTTCAAGATTGCTGCTTTTTAATAAAGTCACTGTTTCAGAGTGGTTTTTATTTTTAATTTTTTTCTTTAAAAAAATTTTTTAATGTTTATTTATTTTTGAGACAGAGAGAGGCAGAGCATGAATGGGGGAGGGTCAGAGAGAGAGGGAGACACAGAATCCGAAGCAGGCTCCAGGCTCTGAGCTGTCAGCACAGAGCCCGACACGGGGCTCGAACTCACGGACAGCGAGATCATGACCTGAGCCGAAGTCGGACGCTCAACCGACTGAGCCACCCAGGTGCCCCATATTTTTAATTTTTTAAAATGTTTACATATTCTTGAGAGGAAGAGTGAGAGAGCATGAATGGGAGAGGGGCAGAGCAAGAGAGGGACGCAGAATCTGAAGCAGGCTCCAGGCTCTGAGCCATAAGCACAGAACCCAATGTGGGGTTCGAACTCACCATCCATGAGATCATGACCTGAGCAAAGTTGGATGCTGAACTGACTGAGCCACCCAGGCGCCCCGCTTTCAGAGTTTTAAAGCTTGTTTTGCCCAAGTACCTCAGTTAACAAATTAGAAAATGGTGGTATAGAGAAGTGAAGCTATTTCTATAGGACTATAGGATTAGTAAGGACTAGATCTGGGAACTTCATTGCTTTAGTCTAGTTTCCCCAAAAGAAAGGCCAAAAAAAGAGGTATATCTGAGGTTAGTTTATTTGAGAGGTGATTCCATATAAGAGAACTGAGGATTGGGAAGGGTAGAAAGCCTTGCAACATTCTGTTGCCCAGTTGGCAACTTCTGTAGTTGACTAATTTTTTAGCTTGTCTCCTCAAGGGCAAATGGGGCCAGTATTTATCCATTGGCTTTCCTATATACACCTTTGGTCAAATGTGCTCCAAGAAGTTAAGCTCCTCATACTTCTGTGATACATATCATGAATGTCAAATATTTTCGCAATCATGTCTCATGCCAGTGAGTCAGAGAGATTTCTGAGAAGAATGTAAAAAGTGGGAGGCTCCTGCAGAGGTGAAATGTAGACTTGATTTATCTGTCAGAAGCTGGTTAAAACCTGTGTATAACTGATGATTGTAAATCACTGCTGGGAGTAAAAAGTAGGCTGAGAAGATTTTAAGCCATGTAGAAGAAGTATCTGATTATCATCATGGGTGATTAAATATAAATATAAATATATATGAGTAACCTACTTGTCAATCAAAACTCTTCCAGTATATTATGCTCTATGACAGGATTTTCAAAATCATTTTCATTTCATATATTGACAACAATTCAGCACATTTTCATCTTGATGTTTGCAATAGCATTTGCCATAGTTTTAATGCAAGTCCTTAACTCATAAAATCGTAGAACATTTTGGCATTGGCATTGGGTATTCCTAGGTTTTGGGAATTGTATCTAATATGGCTGTACAAACTTTTCAATATGCCTTGAAAATTTTTATTGATTTTTAACTTAAACTGCATTTATTTTGCCACTTATCCTATACATTCCACTTTTCTTTGTTTCTCACTGACTTCTGCATATGCTTTTCTTTTGTACAGGAGAGAAAACAGTAAATTAGTTCAGTCCTGCTATGTATCAGAAACAAAAGACCTTTATCTGTTCCAATTACAAACGGTTTATATGTCTCGAGATTCAAATTGTTCACATCGGACAAAGAAAATTCTCTGATCAAATTCTCTATGCAAAAGGTAACCAAAAACATTAGGTTCTATTAGAAATGCAGGTGCTTGACACTATTTAATGGAACACAGTGGTGTCCCACAATGTCTTGACAACCTGAAGTGTGCCTCCTGAATAGACTTGTGAGAGTTTAATTGGATAGGCGACTACTCCATGAGGGACCACTAGCACTTTAATAGCTAGCTGCAGACCCCTAGTGAGGTTGAATAATTACAATCAAGGAGCTATAGCCGTTTCCATGACTGCACTTATACTTCAGCAGAAAGGCCCATTTTGCCCTACATGACAGTTCACTTTGTATTAATTATAGATTACATGCTTCAGCCCTCTATCATTATGCTAGCATATTCTCATAAAGGATGGTACATTAACCATGAAATACTGTGTTCATTGCATGTATGACTGTTCAACTCCCTGCACTGGGTGTGTGCATGTAGAAGAAAGGGGGAAAAAAAAAAGGTCACTTTATAAATGCCAATGGCACCAGATGTGCAAATAACAGATCAAAAGGCAGCAAAGGAGAGGCTGGCACCCTCAAACTAAAATGGAGCCATCATGTGTATGTAATTTATCCTCTATTTCCGTTTTCCAACATATGTTGGTTCAAAATGCAGCAGGCTTGAAATACAGTTAACATTAAATAATTGAATTATTCCGATTCATCGGAAGTTAAAAACTATCTGCAAAGTAACTCCTAACTGTTACTCTTCAAACCTCTCTGTGAACAGTGACTATAGATCTTGTTCTGGGGAAGGGAATTCACCGGAGAACATCTACTGTGTGCCCTCACTGAGGTAAAGGCTGAACCCACATAATTTCCTTAAAACCAACTCTCTCTAAAGTAGAAACTATATTTGCTATATGGTAGAGGAAAGCACATCTCAATTCAGCTACATTGTATACCAGAGGGTGAGGGAGGCCTGAATCCAGTTTCTAGACCACCTAATGGCACTACCTCTGCTGATTTTATTGTACCATCCTTTCTTCAGTGATAATATGACTGAGGGAATTAGGGCAATACTGACAAAATTTCTCTTCGTCTACAAAAAGAAGCTCCATTCAAGGTAAAATTGCAACATGATTTCTAAAAATGGAACTTCGTAGACCAGTTGGGTTTCGATACAAATGTGTCACAAGTACTTCCAATGTATCTTCGCTATCTTATTGTAAAAAGTATTAACATTTCCTCAAAGTTCTCAAAAACAATTTACCATGGTGAGGGGCTAGGCAGGTTGCTACGTATTTTCTATCAAGTTTTCTATTTCTGTCTTTATCTTTTATATTTCTGAGTATCTGTTTCCTAGCGAGGTGTCAAAATCAGATATTGTAGCTTTAAATAAAAATTGTTTGGTGGGTCAACTATTAGAATATTGTGACAATATTTTTCTTTACAGCCAGAAAAATTGCTTTAACTTTTTATTACGAAGTATTTCAAAAGCCGAGAACATTTTAATGTTGATTTTTTTCTCATTTACCAATTATATCATTTTAAAATAATAAATTGATTTAATAATATTTGAAAGTATCAACTCATAAACTTATAAATAAATATAGATATATTTCAATCCATTATAGCTATGTCTTTAATGGTGCTCAAATGTTGTAACTTTGGCCTATGAAAGCTTCTCAAGTTAAAGCCAAAAGTTCCTCAGACATAAAAACAGTTGTCTTTCAGAACTTCATTCATTTCTGGGATAAAAACAGAGACCAAGTTCATACTATTGATTGTTGCCACAGATGTGCATTTCAACCGTTTCCTCCAAGAAACCATAGTTCCTTTTAGTGAAGAATGCTATTTAGAGACCCAACCCTGGCAGTGGAGATGATCTTTGCTGGTGGACTCGTTATTGCTTGAACTTTTGAGTGAACAACAATAAGAAATCTCTATTTTTGACTTTTTAAACTGCTGTATTTTTCTAATGTCTCAAGGGTTTTTTTTTAATCTTTATTTATTTTTTAGACAGAGAGAGAGAAAACAGGGGAGCAACAGAGAGAGAAGGAGACATAGGTTCTGAAGCAGGCTCCAGGCTCTGAGCTGTCAGCACAGAGCCCGACGTGGACCTCGAACTCACAATGTGTGAGTTCATGACCTGAGCCCAAGTCAGACGCTCAACTGACTGAGCCACCCAGGTGCCCCTAATGTCTCCAGTTTTTATTTAGTGCTCATCACCGGTGCCCTCTTTAATATGTATCACCAATTTACCCCATCTCACTGCCTACCTCCCTCCAGCACTCCTCAGTTTGTTCTTTATAGTTGAGTCTCTTTTATGGTTTGCCTCCCTCTTCTCTGGTTTTATTTTTCTTATGTTCATCTGTTTTGTTTGTTAAATTCCACATATGAGAGGAGTTGGGTGGCTTAGTCGGTTAGGCGTCTGACTTTGTCTCAGGTCATGATCTCACAGCTCATGAGTTTGAGCCCCAAATTTGGCTCTGTGCTGACAGCTCATAGCCTGGAGCCTGCTTCAGATTCTGTGTCTCCCTCTCTCTCTGTCCCTCCCTCACTCATGTTCTCTCTCTTTCTCTCTCTCTCTCTCTCTCTTTCAAAAATAAACATTAAAAAAATTTTTAAAAAGTCCACATGTGAGTGAAATCATATGGTATTTGTCTTTCACTGACTGACTTATTTTGCTTAGCATAATACACTGAGCTTCATCCACTTCATTACAAATGACAAGATTTCATTCCTTTTGATGGCTGAGTAATACTCCATTGTGTGTGTGCATGTGCGCGTGCGTGTGTGTGTGTGTGTATCACATCTTTAACCATTCATCAGTCAATGGACATTTGGGCTCTTTCCATTATTTGGCTGTTGTTGATAATGCTGCTATAAACATTGAGGTACATGTGCCCCTTTGAATCAGTATTTTTGTATCCTTTGAGTGAATGCCTAGTTATGTAATTGCTGGACCATAAGGAGTTCTATTGTTAACTTTTTGAGAAGCTTCCATACTATTTTCCAGAGTGGCTATAACAGTTTGCATTCCCACCAAGAGTGAAAGAGCATTCCGCTTTCTCCACATCCTCACCAACATTTTTTGTTTCCTGTGTTGTTCATTGTAGCCATTTGACAGGTGTGAGGTGGTATCTCAGTGTAGTTTTGATTTGTATTTCCATGATGATGAGTGATGTCAAACATGTTTTCATGTGTCAGCTGTCTGGATGTCTTTGGAAAAGTGTCTCTTCATGCCTTTTGACCATCTCTTCACTGGATTATCATTATTTTGGGGGATGGGGGTGTTGAGTTTGATAAGTTCTTTACAGATTTCTGGTATTGACCTTTTATCAGGTATGTCATTTGCACCTATATTCTCCCATTCTGTAGGTTACCTTTTAGTTGATTGTTCCCTTTGCTGTGCTGAAGCTTTTTGTCTTGATGAAGTTCCAGTAGTTCATTTATAGTTTTGTTTCCCTTGGCCCCAGAGACATGCCTGGTAAGAAGTTGCTGCAGCCAATGTGAAAGAGGTTGTTGCCTGTGTTCACCTCTAGGATTTTGATGGTTTCCTGCTTCACATTTAGGTCTTTGATCCATTTTGGCTTTATCTTTGTATATGGTGTATGAAAGTGGTCCAGTTTCATTATTTTGCATGTGGCTGTCTAGTTTTCCCAGCACCATTTGTGGAAGAGAGTGTCTTTTTTCCATTGGATATTCTTTCCTGCTTTGTTGAAGATGAGTTAACCAAGAAATCTGTATAATTTAAAGGAAAATAAATCATGGCTTCTAGCAAATATTTTTAGTTCAACTTAAGATTAACAGGGCTTTTGCTTAATTTATTTGATTTTTTTCCTCTATATTTCTTTTCCTATATCTTGAAAATCTCTGTTTCTAATGACATTGACATAATTTGTTATCACAATACAATATCATTACAAGTACCAATGTAATTAATTAAAGATATAAGGAATTTTAAGTTTTTGAACTTGAAAAATTTCAGTCTTACCACAACTACTCACTGTGTCATTTGTCTACCAACTTTGTACATTATTATGTTCATTCGTTTCATTTATATTTAATTTTAAGTACTTTATATATATTATATATATACATAGTATATTATATATTTTATATATTGTATTATATATATTAATATATGTATAGTATATTTATATTAATATATTGTATATTTATATATATTGTATATATTTCATATATGTATACATTTTACAAATATGTAGACATTTGTAGGTTCCAAATTTAAATCTACAGTATAAGTTAAAATTCAAGAGAATTGTTGATTATATATAAGAATTATATATAATTATATATAAGATTTATATATAAGAATTATAACTGTCCCCTGATACCAATACCTATTTTTTCCATATCCATAGGTAATCCTTTTACTTCAGTGTTTATGTATCTCCATACTTCCTTAAATAATAGCTTACTTTAACATACTAAACACATTATCCTCCACTTTGATGTTTTTCACTTCCATATCCTAGAGTATCTATATAGCATTAACTAGATGGTCCTGGATTTATTTGATTCATCCCTTATTGATGATGCTCTTAGTCTTTTCATGTAATTATTAGTTATTCCAGCAAATTTTAGTCACTGGTTTTTTACTCAAAATTCATCCAGTTTTTTATAGAGGCACAGGCAATCTCTAGTAGATTTATCTAGATGGTTTATTTCATCATGGACTGATGACTCATGAAACTCAGCAAAGAATGTTTCTATGATCTTTGATTGTTTTTACATTTATATATTCAGTGTATCTAGTGGGTGAATAATCTAGAAAGTAAAAGTTTCAGAATTTGTTGGCCATTCTTCCTTTATCATAATCACATTTGCAAAGATGATTGCTTAAAAAACACTTCCCCACTTTTTTATTTTATGAAGCAGAGGATAAAAAAATATGAGAGAGAAAAACTATTTTTCCTTGATACCAAGAAAGTTTCTATTCCCTGAGGGGAAGAGTGAAAGAATATTGCAAAAATCAATGCTTTCCCCCTTTCTTGAAAAAAGGTTAAGTAAGGTATTTCCTGCAACAATGGATCCTCAAATAGTAGGAAAGCACTTACTTCTTGAGATGAAGTCTTGTACTAATGGGTTTGCAAACTGAATGGTCTGATAGCCAAAGCCCACCTAGAGATGTAATTTGTATAGCCAAACCCCGCTGCCTTCTGGTAGAGATAGCCTCTTCATTCCCTCACAGCCCTTGACCTTCCCATTGCTTGTGTTCCTGCCGCTTCACATATTTATTATAAGTATCTGAACTGCAAAGGCATTTAAGTTGATAAAACAGGACTCTAAGAATTAGGGTTTCTACCCAGAAAATGTGAAGTTAGGATGCTATACATTTAGATTCTACTTGTTAAAACTCAGTTCAACTTATTACATAGAACTTAGTGGTGGAACTTAAGGCATAATTGACATAGTTATTCACAGAATTAGAACCTGAAGGTGATTCTTGTTAAATATGACATATACACACTTAGAAAATTCTCTAGTTATTTGGTTATTGGAATAATTTGGGAATTCACTTATTAGCTCAATGTTATTTGTGAAATTGATTTTTTATAATAGCTGACCTAATAATTCTTTGTCAGCCACCATTCTAAGAACTTCACCTAAAATAGTATTCCATTCTTTCAGCCACCCTATGACATATTCTTAGTTACTACATAGAGAGGAGAATAAAGTGTAGAGAACTCAATTAATTAGCTCTCTGTTCACACAGCTACATGTTCATAGGATTTGAACTCAGGCCTATCAGATCCAGAGTCCGTGCTCTCAGTACATCACCATGCTGCCGCCTCATTTATTTCTTAGTCTCAAGTTGAAACAATTCTGGTCAATTTTCCAAGCATGCCAGTTTTCCGTCTTCTAGCTTTGCTTGTGAAAATATTGCTATAGCAACTGTGAGGTATGTGATTTGGAGAAACTTCACAAATCTGACCCTGTTAATCCCTTCCTTATGTTCATGGTGTTAACATTTTAAAAATATTTCCATTTAGAAAACATAAGTGTTAACAAGATCAGAGAATAAGAATTAGTTGCTTTAGTTACAGGAATTTAGTTATTTTACAAAGGCTTCTTGGAAGAAACAGATGTTATAATGGCTCTCCTCATAATGCTTTCACGGCTCTCTAATCCAGGGTACCCCCTTACCCCACACAAGCCTTCTATCCAGGAAGACCTGGCTCCCCAGTTCCCTTAGGGCTCACCTTTCTCACTCTGTCCCATGCCAGCCGCCAGATGCTGTCTCAACCCAAAGTGTTCTTTTCCTTATTTACATGCTTATCAATATCCAAAACATTTCTTGAAGTTCAGAAAATCAAGTCTGAATTTTATTCTTCTCAAGCCTACATTATTTTTTCTCTTCAAAATATTAGGAGACATACTATTTATTTTATTTAGTTATTTCGTATCTTACAAATGTGTTTCTTACATTTTTCTTTAACTGCTGTATATATGAATGTCTCATCTCTTCAAGTAGATTGTAGGCTTTTTCAGATGATTAGATAAGTTTTTTGCTTATATTTTATCTTCACCTCACCCCATGACTAGTGGAGTTATTATAATGAGGATGCATTAACTAAAACATTAATTTTAATTGAAAGGAAGATTGTTTCTCGGTGAATTGTATTAATGTGATTTCCATGGCATATGTGGGCAGATATAAAGTCATGGCCACAAATAGGAGATGATTTGCTTTTCTAAAGGTGTGTATGTGCACATAGAATTATTTGGTTAAAAATGTATGTAATAAATAAATATTGTGTATAGGTATTATATATATGTGTATATATATGTATATATTTATGTATATATATATATATATATATATATATATATATATATACAGACCTTCGTAAAAGGCATATGTAAATATATCTACCAAATGTTATGTGCACATGCATGTGCGTGCACACACACACACACACACACACACACACACACACATCCAAAAAGTACTATAGCAGCATAGGGGTTATGCCAGAACAAAGTCCTAGCAAATCAAAAACAAACATACAAAAAAAAAAAAAGAAAAAGAAAGAGCTTTATAACCTCTTGTGTTGGCTATCTGAAAGTCCCCATCTCTTTCCACTCACAGCTGCATTGCTAATTAAATTGAATGGGTTCAATTTTAGCTGAACATTAATGGTATAATTGCATTGCTGTAAGTAATTAAAACCTTATCCTACTTATCCTGACAGATGGTTTGGTTGAAAATTTCAACTGCAAAGGATAAAATTTATATAAGTAGATTCTAGAGAATAGAATATTTCACCCGTGTTTTGATTCTCTGGGAAACACTTCCATAGACTTTTATCCCACTAAACTTTGCTATGGCAGGTTGCTAGATTAAAACTCTCCAACCAGAAACGTTATATATTTTTAGAAATATACAGATAATAATTTTATTACATGAACTATGTCATCTTTCTTGAGGGTTTCATTTATTGTGATGGCTCAATAATTGATCATAACACTAAACCTGAATCTTAGAACTTAGTCTAAGGGAAATATTCCTGTTTCAAGAAACCAGCACTTTATTTCACATTACAAATACCCCTTTGACTCAACTGCTCTTTTCCCTCGAAGAGTACTACTCCAAATCATAGAAACAAATATTTTTAAAGAAATTTCAATGTCTACAATACCTTGTTTTAAAGTTAATATGAATTAACATAAATTAGTTAATTATATAATAGCATAAATATAGTATATACACTATAATGCAGTCACCCAAAATTGTTTAAAGATACCATGCCTAGAGGCGCCTGGGTGGCTCATTTGGTTAAGCATCAGACTCTTGATTTTGGCTCAGGTCATGATTTCTCGGTGGTTGGTGAGGTTGAGCTCCACTTGAGGATCCTTCTCCTTCTGCCCTTCCCAACTCACACTCTTGCATACAGGTGTTTCCTCTCTCTCAAAACAAAACAAACAAACAAACCCAGTACACTCTTCATTTGAAACCACTGGATCAAAATTCTATCTCCACATGAATTTCACATATACATAAATGGCTACTTGATAATTTGTGTATGTGTGTTTTTAAGTTTATTTATTTATTTTGAGAAACAGCATGAGTGCAAGGGGCAAAGAGAGAAGGAGAGACAGAATACCAAGCAAGTTCTATGCTGTCAGTTCTGAGCCTGATATAGGGGTCAGATCCTATGAACCCATGAGATTACAACCTGAGCTGAAATCAAGAGTCGGAAGCTAAGCCAACTGAACCATCCAGATGCCCCCTGATAGTTTGTGTTTTCAAAACATCTTATTTGAAATCTGTGGCGCATCCAAGAATAAAATAAATAATAAGAGGGTATAGTTGAATCATTACTGCCCTCGCTCACTGACAGACTTAACTAATATTTACTAAACCCCCTATATGCCAGAAATATAACCAGATGCCAAGAATAAAATGAGGACAAGACAGGCAAGATGGCTGCCATTATAAAGCTTACCTTTAGCGGAGAAGACACGTAGCAAATGTAAACAAGTAAGTACTTAAGATAGAAAACAACAATGTAGGAATCCCCTTAGATATCTGGACAATAATAAAAGGGTTCTTTCCCTGAGTTTAGTAAGATGAGTGACATCTTAGTGTAAGATGTGTAAACCTAATACCAGTACAAATAATGTCTGTGGGCAACTATCTATTGGAAGTTTGAAACAATTGCTTGCTCCGAGAAGGCAAAAATGAAATGAAGGACTAATTTAATTAGAAAATGCCTAACAGAGGACATATTTTGTTTACTAAAATATCAAAATCATCAAAATGATTAGGAAAGAAGGTGGGTATAGAGGAAATTAATTTGATAGAGTGTAGAAAGACTGAATAGAGAGTTTGAAAATTGTTTTCACAGAGAATATTGATTCACAAAGGAAAAGAGAAAAAATAAACTCCTATTTGAGGAACAGACAAACCAAGGCAATGCAAGGGCACCCACTATCAGTATATAGGTTTTCTTCAGTGATCTAAAAACCTAATCTTTCATTTTCAGAAATGACAAAACGGGTAATTCTGTTGGTGATTCTTTCCCTCAAAGAGTGTTCCTCCAAATCAAAGTAACAAACATCTTTACGGAAATTTCAGTGTCTAGAATGCCCTATTTTAAAGTTCAGATGAATTAACATACACTAGTTGGCACGTAATAAGGATGTCGTAATGAAAGTTGCCCTAAATAACTTGTTACAAAGATATTTATGTATGCTGACCAATAAATTATTTAAAATTGTTTAAATGTGAGCATACTAATCAGACATTAGATGGGAGAGTATTTTAAGTGGGCAGCCAAACTGGAAGGGATGTGCACATGAAAATCACCATCTCTATATAAATCACCATTTACTATATAAGGAAAGACAATTCTCTTTTACAGAGTTTGTTATTCAAATGGAAACAGGAGCATTAGGGTCAGTTAGGCATGTATTTAGTAATGCAAGTGCATAATGTGACCAAGGGAGATCGCAAGAGAACAACAGGGCAATTAATACATGGGTCACCCAAATTAAAAATTGGCCTAAGTAGGCTCCTCTCATCAGGAAAGTCGATCTGTATACAGGCAGTGGAGCTCCAAATGCCACATCAAGAATCAGAGACAAGATTCTCATCCCTCAGAAAAAACTGGCCAGAAAATCTCAGGGCCTCTGTTTCATATCTAGCCCTCAGGAACGGGAGTCCAGGTATAAACCTGGACAAAGGTAAAAGAACTATCAGAACTAGACTAAGTGCTGCTGTGGCTGCTGAAAGTGGTAGTTAAAAATTAAACCAAAAGTAAATAGCATACTTTTGAGATTTGGTTTCAAGATTGGCATTTGGTTAATATTTGACAATAATTCCCAGGATGTGTAGCTAAAGCATCTTTAAAAAAAATAGTGTATTTATTTATTTCTCTGAGAGAGAGAGAGAGAGAGAGAGAGAGAGAGAGAGAATGAGAGAGAATCCCAAACAGGCTCTGCACCATCAGCACAGAGCACAATATGGGGCTCAAACCCAAGAACCATGAGATCATGACCTGAGCCAAAATGAAGAGTCAGATGCTTAACAGGCTCGTACCCAGATGCCCCTGTAGCTAAAGAATCTTAAATACCTGTACTTCCAGGTCAGGACTGGTCTTAGGAAATTGCTGTAGAATATTCATTCCAGGTATTTGTGCCCAGCAACTTTCATCTACTATGCAATATTCTTAGTAATTAGGATGCAGAGATGAAATAATTTGGTCTCCTGGACTAACCACCAGTACACACTAAGACAGAGAAGTCTACTATTTTGTGTCATAACCGTTTTGTGTGTGTCCTCCAAGTTACTACCTGTATTAGCTTAGCTGCTGTAACAAAATGCTACAGGCTGGGTGGCTAAAACTAGAGACATTTACTTGTCACGGTCTCGGAGGCTGGAAAGTCAAAACTCAAGGTGTCTGTAGATTCAGTTCTTGGAAAGGACTTCTTCTTGGTTTGTAGGTGGTGGCCTTCTTGCTGTATCCTCAAATGACAAAAGAATAAAGCTCTGTGTCTCTTTCTCTTCTTATAAGGGCACTGATCCTCCATGAGCACTACAGTCTCATGACCTCCTCTAAACCTAATTACCTCCCAAAGTCCTCACCTCTTAATACTATGACATTAGGGGTAACAAGCTTTAACATATGAATTTGGGAAGATGCAAATATTAAATTCATAACGTTACTGGAAACCCACAAGGTAGACAAATATATACATTACAAAATTTCAGTATCAAAGGACCATCTCAGTATACAGATGAGAAAAAAAAAAACCCCATTTACAAATTCTCACTGTATTTTGTTTAAAAAAGCAAGAGTTCACTTTCTTTATCAGCTCTTCATTTTTGGGGAGGTGGTTTCTACATCTCCTGTGACTTGACATTGTTTCTAATATAGTGTGATGCACTCGGTTGAACTCTGTAAAATGCTTGAATAAGTGCAGCTTTTATATCCTTTGATTTCCTACCAACTATATATCTATGTGCGTGATAGTTTCTGGTAATTTCCTAGTATTTAGACAGCTTCAAATACTTAGGAATGAAATCAAATATTCCCTCGGAGAAGTTTCTGTAGAGTAAAAAACTTTTGGGGCCCCTGGGTGGCTCATTCAGTTAAGCTTCCAACTTTGGCTCAGGTCATGATCTCGTGGTTCATGAGTTCGAGCCCCTCTTCGGCTTTGTGCTGACAAATCAGAGCCTGGAGTCTGCTTGGATTCTGTGTCTCCCTCTCTCTCTGCCGCTCTCTCATTCTCTCTCTCTCTCTGTCTCTGAAAAACATGAATACTGGGATTAATGATTCTTTTTCTGCCAATAAGTTGTGTAGAATATAAGGTAATGCTATCACTTTTTTTTTTTACTTCTCTGATTCCTCATTACATGAAAGGGACTTGTTTTAAAGTTAATTCACATTAGTTGTGAGATCTAAACAATTACAAATATGTGACATCTAAACAATTACACTATTACAATGATACACGGTGTAAGAACTGGACAATCACTGAAGAGAGTTTTTACCCCTTCTGAGACAGGAAAATGGGGGGAAATTCTTTTAAGGCATCCTTTAGCTGTGATGCGGGTACCAGTTGTCTAGATTTGTCTTGGGCTGAGTGAGGAAGACTGTTTTTGTGAGGACTATGACTGCATCGATTGCCTACTCTTGTACAGATGGTTGTAGAAATCCTGCATAACAAATGTCAGTAACATTTTATTGACATGCAACATTACACACATATTCCTTAATCACAGGTCTACTGGTCAGCTGGAGTGACTCTTCATCAAGCTATCAGTCTTTGGGTTTGGCTTTTTCTGTTGTGCTCCATAGCGTAGGCTAAAAAGGCAACTACCTGGGCATGTTATTTTCATAGTAGAAGTTGTGCTCAATTTCTTAAGACCTAGGCTTGAGATTGGCACCCTGTTGCTTGCCCACATACACAAAATCAACCAAAACAAAGTAATTGCTCAAGTCCACCTTCAAAGAAATTGAGATGTATTTGCTAAGCAATAATCTAATCCACAACAATGGCAAAATTGATATCCTAAGTTGAAGGGCTTTCTTTGTTGTTTTCTTTCTTGTTCGATTAGTGTATTAGAAAGTTTTGCGCTTCTTTGAGCAGTAAATTCACTTCTTAACTTAGAAGATTTTGTTATTCCTTACATGTAGTATTTCTAACTTAAAGTTGAATTTAAATGATTTCTTGATGTAGTTATCTGAATTCAACTGCCTTGAAGCCATCAAACATTTTTCCCTCTCATTTAGCATTGTCAGATGAAATATAGGACACATACTTATATGTGAATTCCAGATAAACAATAAATATTTCATATAAGTATGTCCCAAATTTGTGTTGTGTATCTGAAATTCAAATTTAACTGGACATCCTGTATTTCACTTATTAAATCAGGCAACATACTCTCATTGAAGCAATATACTGACCAACATCTTTTGGATTACTTAAAAGGTTCATACTGGAGTCAAATAGTTCCAAGGACACAAAGTAGGAATTCCTGACCCCAAGAAGCTTAGTGTAGACTGAGAAATCCACGATTACACTTTTCGTGGTGAAGTTTGTGAATGTCTTAAGATATTATGCAATTGGAGCACATTAAAGAGTGATTGACCAAGAGTGGGAAGGTGAGGTAGGTGGTTTTTGTGGCATAGGTATTTGGTGAAAGTAGGAGATCGGCTTTAACATGTATATGAGTCTAATAGACAATCCACTCATCCATGAAAATAAAATACAATAGAATTTCTGCTCTAGAAAGTGTTGCTGCATATTGACATAGCAGGTTATTTTATTACTTAATTGTTATGGAGAATGTTGCTTTCTTAAATTGCCAAGTTTGAAGAATTTAGCTGAGTTCCAGAAATCTCTACTTCTCCTTCTTCTCCTTCGACATTGTCATTTTCCAATTTTTTTTTTTATTATGGTTTATATTACCATACTATTGTCCACATTTTGCTGGTCAAATATTTTAAAAATCATTTTCATTGACATTATTTAATATAACTTGTGAATTAACTCTGTGAGGAAACAGAGCAGATAAATATTGTCATTGACATTTTGTATTGAGTGAATCTGGAGTCCAGATTAAGAGATATTTTTATTCATAAAACTAATGTCATAAACCTCGATTTTGACTTAAATCATCTGACTCCATTGACCTTGTCTTTTATGTTACATTATTATGTCTTGATTCTCCTTCATCTCCTAGTAAGACAGTCCTATAGATCTGAATCATACGAATTTGGGGATATTAGGCAGTATGGAGAATGGGCCAAAATTTCTTTTCCTGAATTTGGTTCCAGACACCAAACATAGTATGTGGCACTCATCAAAATAATTGGACTTTTATTATTTTCAGCTGTCAATCTCAAAGCAGCAAAGTTGGAGCAAATGTAAGATATGAGAAAAGGGTTGGTGATCTCATCAAATTTAATTCTTTACTGAGCCAGGATTATTACATTTTACCATCCACATTGCATTTTTATTCCCCTCCTGGATTTTTGTCCAATGTATTTGATGACATTACTGTAGAACTGAGATCTAAAGAAATTATCAGAAGACTACCTATAAAAACCAATTTTATGTAGACTGTGGTACATTATCTTAAAACTTCATTTTAATTGTTACCTGCTTTTAAATGAAATTGAGTTCCTCAATTTACAGAAGTAAAATCTTGAAGTATCTAATATGTTTAATATTCAGAGTACACAATCTGATTTAATCAGTTGTGAGTGCTAGACATTCAAATGAATGAATAAACTTCACATACATAATCAACAATATATTATTTCTAATTGAGTTAAATGCCTAAATGAGTTTAGCTTATTTTGCAATGTTGGAAATGTTTGTAATTCACTTTGAAGTGAATTCTTTACTGTGGACAGATTTATGATATATTAGATTTTGGTTAACCATGTGGCACTTTTACCTTTTTCAGAGTTAGTTACAAGAGCTTAAATTGTACAGAATGCTGTGTGGTACTTCTGTACATTAAACTGGTTATGTTACCAATATCAGATACTGTAATTGAGAGTGTTTAGTCCTGTTATGTTCATCTGGGCTTTACTTAATTTCTTTTCCTCCTCTCTCCCTCTCCCCCCTCCCCCATTCCTTTCTCCTTTATCCCTTTTCTACCTCTCTCCAACTCTCCTTTTTGTTTCAAAGTGTAGGGTTTTAAAAGTTGAAGTGACTGTCCAAAAATTGTGGGTTGGTTAAAGGTTATTATTCAGTATTTGTTTGTTATAGATTGTAACATATTGCTAGACAACCATGTAAATGTCTTGAGAACATGTAAATGTCTGTTATTATCCACTTTTAAATAATTTGTGGGGTGCCTGGGTGGCTTAGTATGTTAAGCATCCAATTCTTGATTTCTGCTTAGGCCATGATCTCATGGTATGAAGGATCATATCCTGTACTGGGCTCTGAGCTGACAGGGTGGAGCCTGCGTGGGATTCTCTGTCTCCTTCTCTATCTGCTCTTCCCCCCCTCACTCATGCTCATGTGTGCACTCTCTCTCTAAAAATAAACTGTAATAAATAAATAATAAATAATTTGAAATCATTGCCCTCAATACAGTGAGGTGGGGCAAGCTCAATTTTTATGCTGTTTATAAAATAATTATTAGCAATCTATTATGAAAGCATGATTGATGCATGTGCAAATGCTATGTGCTTGCCTAATGTTGAAGATAAAGTGGGTACATTGTAAGGAACTTGAAACTGAATAGGTCATAGTCCTAAATTAATGAAGGACACTGTGTTCTAATGTACCATTGGAAATCATTACTGAATTAGATAAAGGGACTTAGGGAAAGAAGGTAGTATGTATGAAATAGCCTATAGAGTAAAATGTACAGCATTATATTCACTGAGAATATTTCATGAAGTAATGAGTAATTCTCATCAGAAAGAAAATCACTCTCTGAATTTTGAGATACTGGATTCCATTTTCAAGAAACATTGAAATTTCCTTTCAAGAATTTTTAAAGTTTATGACTGATAATTATATCTGACATTTATAAAGTATATAGTTTAAAAATGTATTTGAGTAATACCAGTTAACTACTTTAGGAAGTGTAATAGATATATACAAATATTTTTTTTTAATGATCTTAAAGAGTTATGACATCATTTAAAAATACAAAAAATGAATAAAAATACCAAAGAATTTACAGTTGAGTTCTGGTAAGTATGTTGAAGGAAATGCTGTAGGAGAGCCTTGTATAGAAAAATTTGAAAACTGGTGTTCGCAAAATTCTTATTAAGTATATGTGTGCAGCCATTAAAATGCACAGAAAGGACTTTTAAAATCTTTGCACTGTCATTTTATAGATAACTGAGTCAAAGATCACTTTGAGGGTCTCCTTATGACAACAACAAATTTTGTTTAATATTAATGATACTCAGCCATATTTAGGCTCTCAAAATCCCCACTGGACCTAAAATTCTTAGATCAATTATTCTGCCCATCTTTCTTTCACATGGTGTGGTATGATAGAAGAAGGTGTCTGTAGAAAACATTTCATTGTCACAGAACAACTTCCTTGGTACAACAAAGCCACTGAGAACAAACTTGTGATATGGTCAAATTCTTGTCAACAGCGTATTCATCTTTTTTTGATAGTCTTTGACCTTGTGAATTTGAAAGATGAGCAGAAACAGATCTCTTCTTTTGAAACTTCAAGGAAATATAACATCAACTATCAGAGCTCAAGATAAGTCATCTTCAGATTTCTAAAATTAGAGTTGCTTTCACTGTTGGTGGGAATGCAAACTGGTGCAGCCACTCTGGAAAAGACTGTGGAGGTTCCTCAAAAAAAAAAAAAAAAAAAATAGATCTACCCTATGACCTAGCAATAGCACTGCTAGGAATTTACTCAAGGGATACAGGAGTGCTGATGCATAGGGGCACTTGTACCCCAATGTTTATAGCAGCACTCTCAACAATAGCCAAATTATGGAAAGAGCCTAAATGTCCATCAACTGATGAATGGATAATGAATCCGTGGTTTATATACACGATGGAATACTACGTGGCAATGAGAAAGAATGAAATATGGTCTTTTGTAGCAACATGGATGGAACTGGAGAGTGTAATGCTAAGTGAAATAAGTCAGACAGAGAAAGACAGATACCATATGTTTTCACTCTAATGTGGATCCTGAGAAACTAACAGAAGACCATGGGGGAGGGGAAGGAAAAAAAATGGTTAGAGAAGGATGGAACCAAAACATAAGAGACTCTTAAAAACTGAGAACAAACTGAGGGTTGATGGGGGGTGGGAGGAAGGGGAGGGTGGGTGATGGGTATTGAGGAGGGCACCTGTTGGGATGAGCACTGGGTGTTGTATGGAAACCATTTTGACAATAATTTTCATATTAAAAAATGAAAAAAAATAATAAAGAGTAAAATTAGAGTTGCCGTTTCTTTTGGAAATCGTGATTTTTCTCTGACCAGGTACTTGTGCATGCATTCACTTTCTCCCCCCCAGCTATTTTCAAGTACTCAGCAGTTGTATCTGGTATTCTCACCTGAGGAATGCACCAAGTGATGTGACTTGTTTTAACTTTGGCGGAGTGAAGTAGTGATGTAGACCTGACCGAATGATAAACCAAATGTTAAGTCCTGTTTGTTTTCCTTCCGAGTACTGTGGCAGTATTCATTCTTTGATGACACTTGAATGCTACTGCTACTGTTTAACAGAATTAAAATCTTAAAAGGTTTCCATAGTGACTGCAAAAATGAGATTCTTATTTTTAGATCATTTACCTAGGCCTACTTGGGTTAATGGTGCACTGTTTGTTATGCTAAACTACGATTTTTATGCATTTACTGGAAATTTGTTATATGACCTCAATTAAACAGAACTCAGAATAATGTTCAGGGCTTGAACTTCCCCAAAGGGAAATTGAGTGGAATGAAAGACATAATGCAGTAATGTCATTTACACTATGAGAAAGATTGTGAGACGCCAAGCTGAGTGTGGTTGATGGGAGCCAGAAGAGCTGGGTTCTAGCTCTTAATAAACTTACATTGCTATGCAATTCTCTTAGGCTTCCATTTTCATCAAGAGTATTCCTTGAGTATAGCTCAAGGGATTCTGAGTATCAAAGGATGTAAGGTATGTTGCCTTGAAAACTGAAAAGTATATCAGATATACATTACTGTCCTCGATATTTTTACAAAAAAATCATTGTTGCATAGATCTTAAGGAAAGGTTTCAATGTATTTTGAACTTGTTTGCCAAGGGGAGATTACTAAAATCTAAAATGTGTGAACAGTTTATATTATAAAGTCATCTCCTATATCCTGAATGCTACCATTCATTTTATTTTTTACATGATACTAGCTTCCTATCCATTGATAAAGGAAGATTGTGGTTCTATAAAACAGGTCGGGTAGAGAGGAAACTCTGTTGGACTTTGCTTCTCTTTATTGTTTTTTTAAACACTATTCAGTGAATTAAACAGTGATTCATCCACCGTTACATAGCAATAATTAGCAATGTTAAATAGCCTCTAAATCAATTACATTTATCTTTCTCTCTTGTGATAAAATAGGAAGATTTCTTAGTCTGGAGCCATACCCAGGTTTGAACCTAAGCTTTATTATCTTTACTTATAATACAGGGTGTTTGTAAGATTAAGTAGCTACACACACACGCATACATGCACACGCACATATCAGGTGTAAGTTAGTAATTATTCAAGATTTTAGGAAAGAAATATACACATATAGTATATATAAAGTAACACCCAGAGCATTAAACATCACCAGAATCTCTACTGGGCCAAAATTTTGGAAAAGTGTATAAATCCACACATGGTATTACTTTAATCTCCAGATTCTGACTGTGGTAATTGAAATCCCTGACTTTGATGTCCAGATTTCTTTTGTCATCTTTCTTTCCCATGTGTGTCTCTGACCTTTGATCATTCCTTACGTGATCATGGTTGAGGGATTCAAACCCTTTATTATTGTTCTGTTCACTCTATACAGTGTCTTCAGATGAGATATTTAATACTCTGTCTTCACCAACAATTTGCTATCTTTCAGACCAATATAACCAAGTTCTTAAATACCCCTTTCAGGATGTTCTGTAAGCACATTAATGTGTCTATAATGAAAGAACTATCATCCTTCCTCTCCAAACTGTTATGTATTCATATCTTCATAGATTAATATAACGTAGTGTTATTTAGCCTGCTGTTTTAGATAGATTCATGGAGCTCATGAAATAGAATAAATTCCTATTAGTTATAGGACAGGGGTTAGTCAAATTCTGAAAGAAGTCTGTGACCTCCAAAGTGTTCAGAATAATGGAGCTATAGAAATAAATCAGAAATATGGAGCTATTCTGCCCTACATTACCAAATCTCTATGTTCTATCAGGTATCAACATGTACAGATTAATATTTGAATCTTTGACTGCATTCCCATCATCACAGGTTTAACTGAACTATCAGCACTTCTCATATGAATTATTCCAAATGTATTCTGGCCAATCCTTCAACTTCCTGATCCTCCAATCCTCTGTGCTACTGCTGAAATATCTTTCCTAAATTTCATTTTTGACTGTGTCATTTCCCTGCTTAAAATCCATCAATAGGCCCCACTTAGCTTTCTGAAAGGGTTTCAATGGTCAGAAGCTCTGCCGTGTCTGAGATGGGCTCCTTTCACAAAATCACTTTAGAATCATCACTGTAAGGAGATGCAGGGACTAAGTGGAGTGCCTATTTTTCAAGTGAGGTATTGTGGGCAAAAAATAAAAGGTGAAATTACTTATATTGTTGGCCTCTGCCTATCTCTCTGGCTTTATTTCTCCCCACTTAGATTTATGCATTCTTTCATCCAGTCACATTGAAGTTAGGGAAGTTATTCAAAATGACCATATTTTTTCACTGCCTTTCAGTGTGTTGTTACCTATGGGCATGTCCTTCCCAACATGATTTATCTACCTAACTTCAAATAGCTCTTTAAATTTCAGCTTATGTTTTACTTCCTTCTCTTGCCCTCAGTATTATTTAGGTGCCCACTTACGTGCTCCAAGAGTATTCTAAGCATACTTGTAGCATTTATTACTGTGTTGTGATCATGAATTAATATTATTTGTCCCTAAATGGACTATAAACTGAACAGAACAGTTAAATTTTTATATGGAATAATGTTAGCATGGAATAAATTTCCGTTGAGTGAATGAATGAATGGATTTTTGTTCTATCACTCATTGGCTATGTGACCTTGGGTAAAAAATAGTCTAAAACCACTCAGTGTTGTGTTATCTTTCTCAGTGCTATTTTCATTATCATTGATAAGGAAATAATAGCTTTAAAGACCTATTTTAAAACAAATTAGATAGGGGCGCCTGGGTGGTGCAGTCGGTTAAGCGTCCGACTTCGGCCAGGTCACGATCTCGCGGTCCGGGAGTTCGAGCCTGGCGTCAGGCTCTGGGCTGATGGCTCGGAGCCTGGCGCCAGTTTCCGATTCTGTGTCTCCCTCTCTCTCTCTGCCCCTCCCCCGTTCATGCTCTGACTCTCTCTGTCCCAAAAATAAATAAAGGTTGAAAAAAAAAATTAAAAATAAATAAATAAATAAATAAATAAATAAATAAAACAAATTAGATAATGGCGATCTATTATTATGAGTTATGTCATACCATTACTTACTAATGTAAAATTAGGAAGTGGATTTTATAAAAATTGGAGTTGATTCAAGATAATCATTGGCTATTATAACTTCTGCTTATTCACATATTGTTACTTGTAAGGTTGATGTAATTAAATGCTAGATGTCCCTGAGATCTACTCCAGATTAAGCCACATAGAAACCTCATCCATCTCATGTATCATGGCAGGGAGAAATGGTAACTGCTTATCTGTCATATGATTATGCTCCTTAAAAGTATGTTACTTTCTCTTCTCCTTTACTGCCTCATTTCACTCAGTAAAAAATGTGATTAGGAACAAAATATTTTAAATTATTATTAAGATTGTAGAAGTACAATCACCACAAGCTGGTGAGAGTGGAGAGGGCTCCATTTGACAAACAACTGGAAATTGATGTTAATAAAGATTCCTTTCTTAACTCTTAAGCTATATTCTTTAAATGCCAACAGTTGGGCCAGGTTTTTGTGAATGTTGTAAAGCTGTACCTTGACATAGGCCATGGTGGAAGCATGCCCATCATGAAGATGAGCAGGTGCTACAAATCAGGAACTCCTCATGTGTCTTCAAGAACAGATGACCAGCACCACCACAGGCAACTGAGAGAAATCAAAGGAAAATTTGGAGGAGATTGCTGTGGCTAAATACTAAAGAATATGAATTCTAGCAAAATAGGTAATACCACGTGGATACTCTTGACGCTTCCCACCTAAAAATTCATTTATAGAGGCTATATGAGCGTCAGAGTCAGAAGTGATTTGCCACTAAACATACCCTAACTCAATTAAAACTAAATTCTGCTTTTATGCATATGCAGGGAAAATAAAAGTTTTCCTTTTCTGAAGAGATACTGAAGAGGAAAGGAGTAGAAAACAAACTTGAATGATGTGTACTGGTTTATGGTGCTTGTAATTATTATTTATGCAATAAGCTTTATATTTAGAGCTATTTTAGATGCACAGCAATATTGAGCAAGCGGTGCAGAGAGTGCCTATGTACTCCCTGGCCCTCCACAGGCATAGCCTCTCCTGTTATGAACAACCTGCACCACAGCAATAAATTTGTTACAATCCATAAACCTGCATGGCACTGTTACCCAAAGTTTATAGTTTACATTAGAGTTTACTCTTGGGAGTGTATATTGTATGGATTTTGACATATGTATAATAACATGTATGCCACATTATAGTATCATACAAAGTAGTTTTACTGTCCCCTAAATCCTCTGAGTTCTGCCTGTTCAGCACCCCCTCCCCTCCTAACCCCTGGAAACCAGTGATCTTTTTACTGTCTCCATAGTTTGCCTTTTCCAGAATATCATAGTATTGGAATCATACAGAATGTGTAGCCTTTCAGATTGGCTGCTTTCACGTATAGTATGCATTTAAGTTTTTCCATGTCTTCTCATGAACCAATAGCTCATTTCTTTTTTGTGCTGAGTGATATTCCATTATTTACAGTTGATTACCCATTCAAATTCTGAAAAAACATTTTAGAAATTATGAATAAGGCTGCTGTGCAGGTTTTTGTGCAGGCATAGTTTTCAACTCATTGGGGTAAATACTAAGGAGCTCATTTGCATGCTATGACTATGTTGAGTTTTCTAAGGAATAACCAAACTGTCTTTGAACCAAGCTATATCTGGGTGGCTAAGTCAGTTCCGCGTCCGACTCTTAGTTTTGGCTCAGGACATGATCTCATTGTTCAAGCCCCACATGGGGCTCTGTGCTGGCAGTGCAGAGCCTGCTTGGGATTCTCTTTCCCTCTCTCTGCTTCTCCCCCACTTGTGCTGTCTCTGTCTCTTTCAAAATAAACTTAAATTAAAAAAAAGTGCTGTACCTTTTTGCATTCCCACCAGTAGTAGATGAGTGCTCCTTTTTGCCCCATTTTCTTGCTAGCATCTAGTGTTATTACTGTTCTGAATTTTTGGTGTTCTCATTGTTCTGTAGTGGTGTCTTATTATTTTAACTTGCATTACTCTAATGATCGATGATGTACATTTTCTCATATGCTTATCTGGTATCTGTGAATCTTCTTTAGTGAGGTATCTGGTCAGATTTTCTCCCTTTTTTAAAATCAGTCTTTTTCATTTTCTTACTGTTGAGTTTTAAGAGTCATTTTCATATTTTAGGGGCACCTGGGTGGCTCAGTTCACTAAGCATCCGACTTTTGGTTTGGCTCAGGTCATGATCTCATGGGTTCATGATTTCGAGCACCTTAGCAGGCTCCACATTATTAGTGTGGAGCCTGCTTAAGATTTTATCTCTCCCTCTCTCTCTATGCCTCCCCTCCTCACTCCTTCTGTCTCTTAAAATAAATAAACTTCAGGGGCGCCTGGGTGGCGCAGTCGGTTAAGCGTCCGACTTCAGCCAGGTCACGATCTCGCGGTCCGGGAGTTCGAGCCCCGCGTCGGGCTCTGGGCTGATGGCTCAGAGCCTGGAGCCTGTTTCCGATTCTGTGTCTCCCTCTCTCTCTGCCCCTCCCCCGTTCATGCTCTGTCTCTCTCTGTCCCAAAAATAAATAAATGTTGAAAAAAATAAAAAAATAAATAAATAAATAAATAAATAAATAAATAAATAAACTTCAAAAATTTTTTTTAGAAAAGAGTTCTCTGCATATTTTGGATAACAGTACTCTGTCACCTGTGTCCTTTATTAATATTTTCTACCAGTCTGTAGCTTATCTTCTTGCTCTCTTAATCCTGACACATTTCCACTGTTCTCAAGCATTACTTCTTTCTTATTACAAGTAAAATATTTTTGCAATATAATTATAAAAGAATATTAAATACCAGAGTTTTTAAAGAGTGTTAGCTTAAATTATAAATAATTTCTTTTTTCATAGGCCAAAAAGTGATAGAAGTCTTGATGTTCGTGGATTTAATGCTCAAGGGTTTACAGTTTGGGAATTCTTAAGTAAATAGACTCTTTGTTAGGTATATATTAATCTAGATAAGTGCAAGAAGATAGTACTCCAAAGCAAGACTTCTCTCCTTAGACGCTACTGACATGTTGGATGATGCTTTTTTTATGTAGGTTTTTCCTGTGCATTGTAGATTTAGCCACATTTCCAGCCTCTAGGCACTAGAAATTTCCCACCCAAAGTTGTGACAACCAAAAAATGTTTCCTGAAATTGCCAAATGTCTCCTGAGGGTAAAATCATTTCCAGTTGAAAGCCATTGTTCTAAGGATATACTGTTTTGATAATGGCTTATTTTTATTTTTTTTCTTCTTCTTTTTTGTTTCAAGCTTTTATATAAATTCTAGTTAGTTAACATATAGTGTAATATTGGTTGCAGGAGTAGAATTTAGTTATTCATCGCTTATCTCTAACACGGAGTGGCTCCTCACAAGTGCCCTCCTTAATACCTATCACCTATGTAGCCCATCCACACCCCTCCAGCAACCTTTTTCCTCTGTAGTTAAGAGTCTTTTATGATTTGCCTCCCTCTCTTTTTTCTCCCCTTCTCCTTTGTTCTTCTGTTTTCTTTTTTTTTTTTAATTTTATTTATTTCGGAAAGAGAGATAGAGCAAGAAGGGAGGGGCAGAGAGAGAGGGAGACAGAACCCCAAGCAGGCTCTGCACTGTTTACACAGAGCCTGATGCAGGATTCAAACTCAAAAACGGGGAGATCATGACCTGAGCTGAAATCAAGAGTCAGTTGCTTAACCGACTGAGCCACCAAGTGCCCCTCATCTGTTTTGTTTCTTAAATTCCACATATGAGTGAAATCATATGGTATTTGTCTTTCTTTGATTTATTTTGCTTACATTTTATTCTTTAAGTCTATCTACACTGTTGCAAATGGCAAGTTTTCATTCCTTTTGATGGTTGAATAATATTTTATTGTGTGAGTCTGTGTATAGTGAGTGTATGTGTGTGTGTACCTCAACTTCTTTATGAAGCTATGAAGCTCCTCAAAAAATTAAAAATGAAATTACTGTATGATCCATCAATTCTACCTTTACATATACAGTATATACAAAAGAACAAAATCACTATCTTGAAGATCTATTAGTACTGCATGTTCATTGCAGTGTTTTTCACAATAGCCAAGTATTATATATCCTCAGATGTTACTTATCTGAAGATGTAATGTTTAACATGGTTGCTATGGTTGATAACATTGTGTTGGATATGTTAATTCATTTGAATGTTGGAATCCTTTCAAGATGTCTACATATATCGAATTATAATGTTGTTACCTTTAAATACATTACAATTTTATTTGTCAATTATACCAAACAAACAAAATACAGAACAAAACTCTCAAAACTTAACACCTGCTTGAATCTCTTTTTAATTTAAAGACAGTGATGAGATACTAAGTGCAAATGTCCAGTGACTGATAATGGCTTATTTTTAGAAACATATTCTTATCTATCTCATACTCACAAGGGCACAACTAAACAATTTCTTTGAAATCTTTCAGATCTTAAGCAGGAGTCCTCAATTTCTATGAATAAACCAAAGCAGTTAGTTCATGTTTAGTGTGAGGTGGTATCTGTTTGTGGTTTTGATTTACTGCCTCATGATTAGTGATTTTGAGCACATTTTTATATGCAAGTTAGCCATTTGTATGTTTTCTTTGAAAAAAGTGTATCTTTAGATCTTTGCCCATTTTTTAAAATTGGATTATTACTTTTTTGCAAATGGGTTGTATGAGTTCCTTATATATTTTAGGTATTAGCTCCTTATCAGATTTGTGGTTTGCAAATATTTTCTCCAATTCCATAGGTTGCCTTATCACTTTTTCGATGATTTCCTTTTTTGTGTAGTCAAGGAGCTTCTGCCTAATGTTTTCTTACAGGAATTTTATATTTTCTTTAAAAATTTTTTTTTTCAACGTTTTATTTATTTTTGGGACAGAGAGAGACAGAGCATGAACGGGGGAGGGGCAGAGAGAGAGGGAGACACAGAATCGGAAACAGGCTCCAGGCTCTGAGCCATCAGCCCAGAGCCCGACGCGGGGCTCGAACACACGGACCGCGAGATCGTGACCTGGCTGAAGTCGGACGCTTAACCGACTGCGCCACCCAAGCGCCCCAGGAATTTTATATTTTCAACTCATATATTCTTTAATCCATTTTGAGTTGATTTTTGTGTGTGGTGCAAGATAGGGGTTAATTTTACTCTTTTGCAAGTGGACATCCAATTTTCCCAGCACAATTTATTGAAGGGACTATCCTTTTTCCCATTGTATGTTCTTTGTTCTTTTGTCATAAGTTAATTGATCAGAAATGCATGGATTTATTTCTGGGCTTTCCTTTCTGTTCCACTGATATGCGTGTCTGTTTTTAATCTCAATACCAGCTGTTTTGGGGCGCCTGGGTGGCGCAGTCGGTTAAGCGTCCGACTTCAGCCAGGTCACGATCTCGCGGTCCGTGAGTTCGAGCCCCGCGTCAGGCTCTGGGTTGATGGCTCAGAGCCTGGAGCCTGTTTCCGATTCTGTGTCTCCCTCTCTCTCTGCCCCTCCCCCGTTCATGCTCTGTCTCTCTCTGTCCCAAAAATAAATAAACGTTGAAAAAAAAAATACCAGCTGTTTTAATTATTCTAGTTGTAATGTAGTTTGAAACAAGGAAGCATAATGCCTCCAGCTTTGTTTTTTTTTAACTGAAAATTATTCTGGCTATTTGGGGTCTTTTGTGGTTCCAAACAATTTGTAGGGTTGTTTTTTCCCTGTTTCTGTGAAAAGTGCACTGTAATTTAGATGGGGATTGCACTGAATCTGTAGATCACTTTGAATAGTATGGATTAATATTATAAATTCTTCCAATCCATGAACATGGAATATCTTTCCATTTATTTGTTCCATTTATTTCATCATTGTTTTAGAGTTTTCAGAGTTTCACCTTTTTGGTTAAATTTCTTGCTAGATATTTTATTCTTTTTGATGCTATTGCAAACGGGATAATTTTCTTAATTTCTCTTTCCAGTAGTTCATTGTTAGTATATATAGAAACACAACTGGTTTTTGTATATTGATTTTATATCCTGTGTATTTACTGAATTCATTTATTCTGAAAAATTTTGTGGAGTTTTTAGGGTTTCAGTATATAAACTGTGTTATCTACAAACAGAGGCAGTTTTATCTCTTGCTTTCCAATTTGGATGGTGTTACTTCTTTTTCTTGCCTAAATGCTCTGGCTAGGACATCCAGTGCTAAGTTGAATAAAAGTGGTGATAGTTGGCAAACTTGTCTTGTTCCTGATCCCAGAGGAAAAGCTTTTTGTTTTTCACCCTTGAGTTTTATATTCACTGTGGACTTGTCATAAAGGGCCTTTACAATTTGGAGGTAATTTCTTCTATTCCTGGTTTGTTGTACATTTTTTTTTTTAAATCATGAAATGTGATTTAATTTTGTCAAACATTTTTCTGCATCGATTGGAATGTTCACAGCATTTCTGTCTTTCATTTGTTAGTGTGGTGTGCCACACTTACTGAATTGCATATGTTGAGCTATCCTTGCCATCCTAGAAATAAATGCCACTTAATTGTGGTGGATGTTCATCACGGATACTGGCCTATAATTTATTAGTTTTTGGTAGTGTCCTTATAAGGCTTTGGTATCAGGGTAATTCTGGATTTTGTATAATGGTTTTAGAAATGTTCTTTCCCCTCCTATTATTTTATTCATTTACTTTTTTTTTGGAAGAGTTTGATAAGGGTTGGTATTAATTCTTCCTTAAATGTTTGGAAGAATTCATCCATGAAGCCACTGGTCCTGGACTTTTCTTGTTGTTGTTGAAAGGTTTTTGATAGCTGATTAAACATCCTTATTAGATTTTTTTGTTTTTGTTTTCGTTTTTTTTTTTGGGTTTTTTGTTTGTTTGTTTGTTTGTTTTTGAGTTTTCTCTACGCTGGGCCTATGTGTATAGCCTGGGGTAGTTCTTCTGTGCTCATTTAATAACTGCTTCCCTATTTTCTGTACTCCTCTGGAACTTGTGAATGCAAACCTTGTTGGCTATCACAGCTCAGGTAATTTTGGAGCCTGTCCCTAGGATGGCAGTCATAAATGATAAAGCTCTAGATGTGTGGATTTGCTCCTTCCAGGGGGATACTGGCAACCTGTGTTTATGGGGAGAAGGCAGGGAAAGTGACTTTTGACTCATTTGGGCTCTTAGTAGGATCACAGTCATCACCTAGATGTTTGTTGACTAACAGCTCGACTCTCAGGCTGTAGCTTGAAAAAAATGCAACCGAACCTCTTCCCGGAAAAGACTGGGAGATAGGCATTTTTACCTGTTCCCTCTGTCTTCAGCCCTGGGTGGATAGCCATGGTGAGTGCTCATGTCCCCATCAACTACCTTTTCTTTGCTCTTGTCCTGTGGAATCAATAATGTAAATCCTGCTGGCTTTCATACTGAGGTGTTTTAAGGATTTATCCCCTGGCTGGGAACCTTAAAAACTGGAGTGCTAAATGTATGGTCCAAACCTTTCCTATTCTATTGTATGGTGCTGTGCTGGGGGTGGGCTTATAGTGAGGGTATCTCAGCCTTTCCTATCCATTTCAATATGGATATTTTCTCATTTGCCCTATGTGTAGGAGTTACTCAGATAATTTCTGAATTTCTCTCATGTATAGACGTACATTTGGTGCATCTATGGAAGGGGAAAAATTCAGGAGCTTTCTATATTGCCATCTTGGTGCAATAGTAAATAGTAAATAGAAAATAGTAAATAAATAGTAAGTGCTTGATTCTTAGAATGGCCAATACTCCTTACCTGACCTATTTTATAACTAATATTTCTGTAGAAAACATTCCATGAGTTAAAAGGAGGAAATCAATACAACTAAAATGAAATGAGAATTTATAACCTTTTGAAAACCCAAACTCTATAAGAATTTATTCTTAATGGCAATCTAAATTCTTCTTTTTTCTATCCTACTATTTGACAAATACAAGAAAAATTCATTGCCTAGTTTTTCTGGTAAATAGGAGCCCTATACACTGTCATGGTTATTTCATATGTGTGTGTGTGTGTGTGTGTGTGTGTGTGTGTGTGTGTGTGTGTGTACATATGTATGTATATATTCTGAGACTTGGGAGTTTTAACTATTTCTTAAAACCATGTAATCTGCAAAATCTTCCAGAGATAATGAAACTGCTTTGTGGTCATTACTTTCAGTCCAACTAGGCATTAATTTCTTTAAATTCCCTTTACCAAACAGAAAAAGACAATGAGAGATAGGAGAATAATTTAAATGTTCCTGTGGTGCTTGTAGGATGGCAGTGCTGTGCATCCTTATTTCACTGTAGACAACAATTGTGTATACCAAGAGGATAATTTTTTTTCAGGCGACTCCAGCAGATAAATTTTTATTGGTGTAAATAATTCAGCAGCTTGTTATAATGAAACCACTTCCCATTAAGCATTTCCTTGCTCTGTCTTAAATGCACACAGAGATATTCCACTGGATACTACTAATATCTGATGCAAACTGGAGATTTCCCAGTTTGTGATGAATTGTAGGTCTTTAAGGAACTGTGTCCATTGCTAAGGGACTTGGTTAAACATTTGTCAGAAAAAGAAAAGCTAAGCAGAGTGTAGAGAAAAGGAACAAACAAAATCATAGAGCTTAGCTGGTCATTATGTTGATTGGAGAGATTTCATAGTCATGGCACATCTGGAGGTTAGTTTTTAAGTTGGTCCTTCAGGGACTATGAAGGAGATTAAAATTTATATAGGGCAAGTGTAATTCTCAATAAAAATTTAAGGGGCACTAACAAATTTCTATATTTGGTAGCTCTCTTCTTAATGTATCACATGTAGGATGGGAAATAAGACCATACAAAGTCTCAACTTTTTTCTTATTCAGATATAACAGAAAGTTCATTTAAATCTGAAAAAATAAACTTTTTTTTTTTGTGGTACTCTGTAGAGTTCTTCCAGATTTGGCAACTTAATTCTATAAATCTTTTTCTAAGTTTTTCCTGGAGAAGGAAGCCCACTTGCCTTGTGACAAGCTGTTCTTGGCTTAGAGTGCACTGAGTCTTTACCGGTAGCGTTCCATCACTGACCCTGGAGGTCTTTTGCCACACTTTCTCCCTCATACCTGTCCCCTCCCCACACTTACCACCAATTTCAACTTCTGGCAGGCAACATATTGATTCTTAGCATACTGTATTATGGGTCTTGTTTAATACTTTTGTACTTGTCGAGTATCAAAGGAGGCTCTCAGGATGAATTTCCAAGGGGGATAGTTCAGCAAATTCAAGTGCATCTTAGAAATATTTTATTTGACTTGTGATTTAATATGATATCTGGTTTACGGCTCCTGATGCGGTCTTCCTCAGCTTCCCATTAGAATACATAAGAAGAGAAAAGAGATCAATATTCCCAACCCTAACACTGACAGTTTACCTAAGGCTAAAATCTGGGAGAAATAGAAGATACATTGAGTGTAGGTGAAACTAGATTTACAAAAGCATGTTCTGATGACCTGAGAAAAGATAGACATCAGAATCCTCTTCTGTTCCCTACATCCTGACTCATTTTCTTTATGAACCAGATTATTAGGCAACTGTAGCTGTGCCCCTCAGGAACCCGTTTCTGAGGCAGTCTTATTAGCATGGCCTTCCCTGCTCAGCTATTATTTTTAATTGCATTAGTAATAGACAAGATACATTTTCACTTATGAATTTGCTGTAGACTGGTAAAGGAAAAACACTTACACTCTATTCAGTCACACTCTCCTCCATGGGATAGTTCCTGTTACTGATTTGGTATGCTACTGTGGATCATTTTACTATGTATTTTCATACATGTAAATATAAATATACATACATACATACATGTAAACACACATATATATGTATATACATGTGTATATGTGTATACATGTGTATATACATGTGTATGTATATACATGTGTATGTATATACATGTGTATGTATATACATGTGTATATGTGTATATGTGTATATATATGTGTGTATACACATATATATACATATATATGTGTGTATATGTATATATATGTGTATATATGTGTATATACACACATACACACATGTATGTATACAAACATGTAAAAGTACGTGTTTGTATTTGTATACACACATATACACAAACATCCTTTGTTGTCATGAATAAAACCATGCAATACATATCACTTGGAGTCTTTTTTTTTTTATAAATATATTTATGTGTCTTAGGCATCCTTTTGCCAATGAAAAGAATTTCTGCATTGTGGTCCATAATACTGACACCCTGTGGTTTTGTTAACCACTTCCTTTGTTAAACACTTTAAGGTGTTTCTAATATTTTTAAATTATAGTTATAGTGTCAGGACAAGCATTTGTTCACACGAATGAATATTTCTCTAGTGAAAATACCTATAAGCTACTTTGTCAATCTGACTTTATGCCAGAAATGGATAAGAGAATCCATTTACCCATATACTTGCCAAAATAGAATTTTATGAACATTGTTTTCAACTTTTGCCAATCTGGAAGCAGTAATGCCATGTTTTATTTTTTGTCAATTTTTAATGAAGTTAAGCATCTTGCCGTTTGTGTTTCCTTTTTTTTTTTTTTTTGTGATTGCCTGTTGATATTCTCTGTCCATGTTTTATTAGATTATTTACTTTTTTCTGAAAGCTTTATTAGGATAATTTTTAGGTTCTTCTAGTTATCTTTTATGCTAATCAGAAATAGTAATTCTCAGAAAACAGTAGGAAATGGGGGTGAGGTAGGGGTTGGCAGTGGCACATTACAGTTCAGAAATAAATCATCACAGGCTGGAGTTCAGAAGAACCACAGTAGTAATTGGAGCTGGGAACTGAAATATTTTATGAACTCAGTTTATTCAGTGTATGAGAAAACCCAACACAAGAGAAAGATATGAAACACCAGGTAAAACATATATGTATGTGGGAATTGGATGAAGAGACATAGGTATTCTCCTCTGACCATTAATGCAAATGGAAAAGTCCATTTTCACAAGCTAATGAGTATTAAGCAAAGGGCAATCCTTCTTATTTATAGATTGAAAAATAGAAAAAAATTATATGAGCAGAGAACAAAAGAAAAACATGACAAAGTATACTAAGAAAGGCTGGAAGCTTTCATAACTAAAATAGGATTCATTGCAGTTAATATATTAGGGACCACTGTTGGCTATATCATAATAGAGTCAATCTCATCCATATGAGAGGGGAAAACAGTATTGTGTACATCATTTTATGCTTGAAAATGATGCTATAGAGCACTGTGGTAAAGATGATAATGTGTAAGGATAATTATTAATGATTGTGTGGTGGTAAGAAAAACATCAATAAACATTATATATAAAAATAATCTATATCTTAAATAAATATACTCAAAAGAACCAGTTTTCCTTTTGGCTTTGATAGCTATAACAGAGATTCTCAAAAGTTAGTGTGTTTGAGAGGCACCTTAGAAGTACTAAAGAACACAAAGACGCAGGCTCATTGAAACAGGATGGAGGCTGGATCTAGTTTGACAGGTGATCCCAGTACTCATCAAGGTTTAAAAACCGCTGAACTAAGGAAGTACGGTTCTTAAAAATCATTTGAAATTTAAAAATTTTTTTTCAACGTTTTTTATTTATTTTTGGGACAGAGAGAGACAGAGCATGAATGGGGTAGGGGCAGAGAGAGAGGGAGACACAGAATCGGAAACAGGCTCCAGGCTCCGAGCCATCAGCCCAGAGCCTGACACGGGGCTCGAACTCACGGACCGCAAGATCGTGACCTGGCTGAAGTCGGACGCTTAACCGACTGCGCCACCCAGGCGCCCCAAAAATCATTTGAAATTTTAAAGCACTGTGGCCTGGACTCCCGCTCTCTGAAGTTCCCATCCCTATTATTTAACCCTTGAAGCTTACACAGAGATGGATGGTCTTACATATATTTGGGGATCTTTGGCTTCTGTATAAATGAGCAAACATTTGTGTAAGCCATTCCCTTGCCCGTAGTAAATCATATGCTTAGGAAAAAATTCTTTTTAGCTGGGTGTTCATCTTGTGCCCTTCATGAAAGACACTATTGCCATTTACTTTTTTTTTTTTTATATGAAATTTATTGTCAAATTGGTTTCCATACAACACCCAGTGCT
>NW_024412592.1:48470-67093 GCF_014898765.1 Herpailurus yagouaroundi
AAGCTTTCTATAGTTTTCAGCATACAGATCCTTTACATCTTTGGTTAGATTTATTCCTAGGTATTTTATGCTTCTTGGTGCAATTGTGAATGGGATCAGTTTCCTTATTTGTCTTTCTGTTGCTTCATTGTTAGTGTATAAGAATGCAACTGATTTCTGTACATTGATTTTGTATCCTGCAACTTTGCTGAATTCACGTATCAGTTCTAGCAGACTTTTGGTGGAGTCTGTCGGATTTTCCATGTATAATATCATGTCATCTGCAAAAAGCGAAAGCTTGACTTCATCTTTGCCAATTTTGAAGCCTTTGATTTCCTTTTGTTGTCTGATTGCTGATGCTAGAACTTCCAGCACTATGTTAAACAACAGCGGTGAGAGTGGGCATCCCTGTCGTGTTCCTGATCTCAGGGAAAAAGCTCTCAGTTTTTCCCCGTTGAGGATGATGTTAGCTGTGGGCTTTTCATAAATGGCTTTTATGATCTTTAAGTATGTTCCTTCTATCCCGACTTTCTCAAGGGTTTTTATTAAGAAAGGGTGCTGGATTTTGTCAAAGGCCTTTTCTGCATCGATTGACAGGATCATATGGTTTTTCTCTTTTTTTTTGTTAATGTGATGTATCACGTTGATTGATTTGCGAATGTTGAACCAGCCCTGCATCCCAGGAATGAATCCCACTTGATCATGGTGAACAATTCTTTTTTTATGCCGTTGAATTCGATTTGCTAGTATCTTATTGAGAATTTTGGCATCCGTATTTATCAGGGATATTGGCCTGTAGTTCTCTTTTTTTACTGGGTCTCTGTCTGGTTTAGGAATCAAAGTAATACTGGCTTCATAGAATGAGTCTGGAAGTTTTCCTTCCCTTTCTATTTCTTGGAATAGCTTGAGAAGGATAGGTATTATCTCTGCTTTAAACGTCTGGTAGAACTCCCCTGGGAAGCCATCTGGTCCTGGACTCTTATTTGTTGGGAGATTTTTGATAACCGATTCAATTTCTTCACTGGTGATGGGTCTGTTCAAGCTTTCTATTTCCTCCTGATTGAGTTTTGGAAGAGTGTGGGTGTTCAGGAATTTGTCCATTTCTTCCAGGTTGTCCAATTTGTTGCCATATAATTTTTCATAGTATTCCCTGATAATTGTTTGTATCTCTGAGGGATTGGTTGTAATCATTCCATTTTCATTCATGATTTTATCTATTTGGGTCATCTCCCGTTTCTTTTTGAGAAGCCTGGCTAGAGGTTTGTCAATTTTGTTTATTTTTTCAAAAAACCAACTCTTGGTTTCGTTGATCTGCTCTACAGTTTTTTTAGATTCTATATTGTTTATTTCTGCTCTGATCTTTATTATTTCTCTTCTTCTGCTGGGTTTAGGCTGCCTTTGCTGTTCTGCTTCTATTTCCTTTAGGTGTGCTGTTAGATTTTATATTTGGGATTTTTCTTGTTTCTTGAGATAGGCCTGGATTGCAATGTATTTTCCTCTCAGGACTGCCTTCGCTGTGTCCCAAAGCGTTTGGATTGTTGTATTTTCATTTTCGTTTGTTTCCATATATTTTTTAATTTCTTCTCGAATTGCCTGGTTGACCCACTCATTCGTTAGTAGGGTGTTCTTTAACCTCCATGCTTTTGGAGGTTTTCCAGACTTTTTCCTGTGGTTGATTTCAAGCTTCATAGCATTGTGGTCTGAAAGTATGCATGGTATGATTTCAATTCTTGTAAACTTATGAAGGGCTGTTTTGTGACCCAGTATATGATCTATCTTGGAGAATGTTCCATGTGCACTCGAGAAGAAAGTCTATTCTGTTGCTTTGGGATGCAGAGTTCTAAATAGATCTGTCAAGTCCATCTGATCCA
The DNA here is from genome assembly GCF_014898765.1 of Herpailurus yagouaroundi. NCBI lineage: Eukaryota > Metazoa > Chordata > Mammalia > Carnivora > Felidae > Herpailurus > Herpailurus yagouaroundi. The sequence goes on from NW_024412592.1 coordinate 50,321, forward strand.
ATGTCTCATTCAGGGCCCTTGTTTCTTTATTGACCGTGTGTCTAGATGATCTATCCATTTCTGTAAGTGGGGTGTTAAAGTCCCCTGCAATGACCACATTCTTATCAACAAGGTTGCTTGTGTTTATGAGTAATTGTTTTATATATTTGGGGGCTCCGGTATTCGGCGCATAGACATTTATAATTGTTAGCTCTTCCTGATGGATAGACCCTGTCACTATTATATAATGTCCTTCTTCATCTCTTGTTACAGCCTTTAATTTAAAGTCTAGTTTGTCTGATATAAGTATGGCTACTCCAGCTTTCTTTTGGCTTCCAGTAGCATGATAAATAGTTCTCCATCCCCTCACTCTCAATCTAAAGGTGTCCTCAGGTGTAAAATGAGTCTCTTGTAGACAGCAAATAGATGGGTCTTGTTTTTTTATCCATTCTGATACCCTATGTCTTTTGGTTGGCGCATTTAATCCATTTACATTCAGTGTTATTATAGAAAGATATGGGTTTAGAGTCATTGTGATGTCTGTATGTTTTATGCTTGTAGTGATGTCTCTGATACTTTGTCTCACAGGGTCCCCCTTAGGATCTCTTGTAGGGCTGGTTTAGTGGTGACAAATTCCTTCAGTTTTTGTTTGTTTGGGAAGACCTTTATCTCTCCTTCTATTCTAAATGACAGGCTTGCTGGATAAAGGATTCTCCGCTGCATATTTTTTCTGTCTAGCAAACTGAAAATCTCGTGCCAACTCTTTCTGGCCTGCCAAGTTTCAAAAGAGAGATCAGTCACGAGTCTTATAGGTCTCCCTTTATATGTGAGGGCACGTTTACCCCTTGCTGCTTTCAGAATTTTCTCTTTATCCTTGTATTTTGCCAGTTTCACTATGATATGTCGTGCAGAAGATCGATTCAAGTTACGTCTGAAGGGAGTTCTCTGTGCCTCTTGGATTTCAATGCCTTTTTCCTTCCCCACTTCAGGGAAGTTCTCTGCTATTATTTCTTCAAGTACCCCTTCAGCACCTTTCCCTCTCTCTTCCTCCTCTGGGATACCAATGATGCGTATATTATTTCTTTTTAGTGTATCACTTAGTTCTCTAATTTTCCCCTCATACTCCTGGATTTTTTTATCTCTCTTTTTCTCAGCTTCCTCTTTTTCCATAACTTTATCTTCTAGTTCACCTATTCTCTCCTCTGCCTCTTCAATCCGAGCTGTGGTGGTTTCCGTTTTGTTATGCATTTCATTTAAAGCGTTTTTCAGCTCCTCGTGACTGTTCCTTAGTCCCTTGATCTCTGTAGCAAGAGATTCTCTGCTGTCAGCTATACTGTTTTCAAGCCCAGCGATTAATTTTATGACTATTATTCTAAATTCACTTTCTGTTATATTATTTAAATCCTTTTTGATCAGCTCATTAGCTGTTGTTATTTCCTGGAGATTCTTCTGAGGGGAATTCTTCCGCTTGGTCATTTTGGATAGTCCCTGGCGTGGTGAGGACCTGCAGGGCACTTCCCCTGTGCTGTGGTGTATAACTGGAGTTGGTGGGCGGAGCCGCAGTCAGACCTGATGTCTGCCCCCAGCCCACCGCTGGGGCCACAGTCAGACTGGTGCGTGCCTTCTCTTCCCCTCTCCTAGGGGCGGGATTCACTGTGGGGTGGGGTGGCCTGTCTGGGCTACTTGCACACTGCTAGGCTTGTGATGCTGGGGATCTGGCGTCTTAGCTGGGGTGGGTAGGCAAGGTGCACAGGGGCAGGAGGGGCAGGCTTAGCTTGCTTCTCCTTAGGTGATCCACTTCAGGAGGGGCCCTGTGGCAGCAGCAGGGAGTCAGATCCGCTGCCGGAGGTTTGGCTCCGCAGAAGCGCAGAGTTGGGTGTTTGCGCGGAGCGAGCAAGTTCCCTGGCAGGAACTGGTTCTCTTTGGGATTTTGGCTGGGGGATGGGCGGGGAAGATGGCGCTGGCGAGCGCCTTTGTTCCCCACCAAACTGAGCTCTGTCGTCCGGGGGCTCAGCAGCTTTCCTTCCCTTTGTCCTCCAGCCTTCCCGCTTTCTGAGCAGAGCTGTTAACTTATGACCTCCCAGCCGCTAAGTCGCGCTTGCTGTCGGAACACAGTCGTCAGGCCCCTCCGCTTTTTGCAAGCCAGACTCGGGGGCTCTGCTTGGCCGGCGAGCCGCCCCTCCGCCCCGGCTCCCTCCAGCCAGTCCGTGGAGCGCGCACCGCCTCGCCGCCCTTCCTACCCTCTTCCGTGGGCCTCTCGTCTGCTCTTGGCTCCGGCGACTCCGTTCTGCTAATCCTCTTGTGGTTTTCTGGGTTATTTAGGCAGGTGTAGGTGGAATCTAAGTGATCAGCAGGACGCGCGGTGAGCCCAGCGTCCTCCTACGCCGCCATCTTCCCCAATAATCCTGCCATTTACTTTTTATGTGAATGCTGTAGTAAATTGACATTACAGGTGCTAAAACAGAGCATCGGTTAAAATAGTGAATGTTGTAGATTAGAGAGTTTTAAATACTGCTTTGTCTAAGAATCACTGGGGAGACAGTTAAAATGCACATTTCAAGGTTCCTCTGCCACAGTTCTAATTTGGTAACCTAGATGGGGATCTGCAGAAATTTCATGTTAAAAAAAAAACAAAACACCTCAAAACCCTACGGATGATGTTCTGTGGAAGCCCCTGTGAATCAGGGACTTCATAAATCAGAGTTTCAGAAACACTGTAATAGAAATTCATCAGTAAAGATGAGAATCCAATGATAACAACAAAGTATTATCAGTGACTTGCTGTAAAAGTGCTTTCAGTTAGAAAACTGAATTAAGAATTCCAAACACCAATTCAAGGAAGATTTTGCCTTTTGTTTTATTTCTTAATACGTGTAACAAGATACCAAGAAAGAAAATAAAATATTAAAGCAGGGCTCTAGAATGTCTAATACGTTTCTTTCAATAGTAGCTCTAGACCTACAGTGCCCAATATGGTAGCCAATAGCTACATGTGACTTTTTCAATTTACTTTTGATTATATTGAATGAAATTAAAAATTCAGTGACTACCAACAGTAGTCACATTTTAAGTCCCCAATGCCGCACATGACCAGCAGCAATTTTATTGGCGTACTTCCATTACCACACAAACCTCTGTTGGACAGCATTACAGAAATAGGATAATTAAATCTAAATTAGTAATAAAATATTTAGAAATGATGGTAAGTTTGGGTGTTTCAAATCTAAGAACTCTTAGTGCTAGGTTTGATTACTTTAGCAAGATCTACTTACTGTAAAAACATGCAGGGTGATTTTTTAAATTAGCATTGTTTCCTTCGAAAAATGAATATTAACATACAAGTCTCATTTATCATTAATAAATATGGGGGATTAACTTTCTGACTGTAGTATTATTTGTCTTGTAATTGTGAAGTAATGAAACAGAAGCCACGATGGAATTTGTCCTATTACATTATTTTGTAGTTAGGAAACTATCATAAATTTGCTTTTCTCATCACAGCATACTATGATCAATTTTTAAGAAAAATTTTATTAAATATATGCCATGGAGAAAAGTGCATAATTCAAAGTATAAGAAGAAACTGAAGCGTCACACACAGATTTTTCTCATGCTATCTCTTCTCAAATCCTCATCGCCACACATCCGTTTTCCATCACTGTAATTTTATATCAAGAGTGTTACAGGATCACGTGGGTGGCTCAGTCAGTTAAGCGTCCAACTTGGGACTTTGGCTCAGGTCATGATCTCACAGTCAGTGAGTTGTAGCCCACGTCAGGCTCTGTGCTGACAGCTCAGAGCCTAGAGCCTGCTTAGGATTCTGTCTCCCTCTCTCTCTGCCCCTCCCCAACTCATGTGTGCTCTCTCTCTCAAAAATAAATAAACACCGGGGCACCTGGGTGGCTCAGTTGGTTAAGCGGCCAATTTTGGCTCAGGTCATGATCTCGTGGTCCGTGAGTTTGAGCCCTGCGTTGGGCTCTGTGCTGACAGCTCAGCGCCTGAAGCCTGTTTCGGATTCTGTGTCTCCCTCTCTCTGACCCTCCCTCATTCATGCTTTGTCTCTCTCTGTCTCAAAAATAAATAAATGTTAAAAAAAATAAAAAAATAAAAAAAATAGAAAAATGTTATAGAAATATCCTATAACTATAGAGTATATAATCTTTTAGGATTGGCTTTTGTATTGAGCATTATTCTCTGGATCCACTCAAGTTACTGCATGTATCAATAGCTCAGTCTTTTTCATTGCTGAGTAGATTCCTGATATACACGCACAACCATTTACCTGCTAGGGGACAATGTAGTTGTTTTGCAGTTGGGGCTATTACAAATAAACAGCTTTGGCTGTTACTATGGGGACAAAAAAAGAAACAGGAGCTTATCAGCAACCTGAAAATTACTCCCACCTAATTTTTTAGTTACTACCACCCAAAAAGGGTCACAACTAATATCATTTCTAACACTATCAGTTTTTAATTTAATGTAAATGTAATAATAGTTTTCTTTTCTTTAATACTGTACTGTTTTATTGTTTTATTTTTCATCATGATAAATGTATTCTTTAATCTCCATCCCTTATTTCCCCTTTACCCCACACACCTCTCCTCTGGTAACCATACTTGGTTGTTGTTTTTTCTTTTCAGGTTTTTATTTAAATTATAGTTAGTTAACAAAATAGTTGGCAAAATTGGGTTTCAGGTGTAGAATTTAGTGATGCATTACTTAAATATAACACCCAGTGCTCATCACAAGTGTCCTCCTTAATACCCATCACCCATTGATCCCGTCTCCCACCCACCTTCCTCCATCAGCCCTCAGTTTGTTCTCTATAGTTAAGAGTCTGTTTCTTGGTTTGTCTCTGTTGTTTTCCTGTTCTTGATTGTTTTGTTGCTTAAATTCCACATATGGGTGAGATCATATGGCATTTGTCTTTCCCTGACTTATTTCATTTAGCATTAAATTCTCTAGCCCTATCTATGTTGTTGTAAATGGAAAAATTGCATTCTTTTTTATGACTGAATAATCTTCCATTGTATGTATGAGATACCTCCTGTTTTCTTTCTTTTGTTCTTTTTTCAAGATTGGTCTGTCTGTCCAAGGTCTTTTGTGGTTCCATACTAATTTTAAGATTGTTTTAGTTCTGTAAAAAAAAAATCCTATTGGTATTGTAATAGGAATTGAATTAAAACTATAAATGGCTTTGGGTAGCATAGACATTTTAACAATATTCTCCCAACCCATGAGCATGGAATGTCTTTCCATTTCTTTGCGTCATCTTGCATTTCTTTCATCAGAGTATACACCTTTTACCACTTTTGCTGCACCCCAAAGATTTTGGACCACTGTGTTTTCATTTTCATGTAATTGATGATTTCTTCTTTGGTTTCTCAATTGACCCATAATATTGTACTTTCAAGATTCCTTCAAGACCTTGCTTACAATGGTAGTTTATACACTCTCATAATTTTATAATATTCTGTTGTATAAATATATCATAATTTATTCATTCTACTCTTAATGGACATGAGTATCTTTTTCATTGTTAGCTCTTATGGATGGTTCTCGTGTGAACATTCTGGGTCATGTCTTATAGCTAAGTGTAGAGTATCTGGGTCATAGGCATACATAAGTTTAATTTTAGATACATATTACCAGTTGTACAATGTTTACTTCCCACAAGCAGATAGTTGGAATTGTTCCACATTCTTCCCAGCATTTGATATTATCTTTCCTATTCCTGATCAGTCTTGCTAAAGGATAAAAATTGTATTAATCTTTACAAAGAGCAAACTGTATGTTGTTAATTTTCTTTATTTTGTTTTCTGTTTTGCTAATATCTAGATTTATCTTTTATTTTCTTCCTTCTACTTACCTTATTTTTAACCATTTTATTTTTTAATGAAAGCATTTTAAATTATAGATTTATCTCCAAATTGTTTCCAAAGCACACAACTTTTATTTGAACTTTTTATTTGAATTCTAGTTAGTTAACACACAGTGTAATATTAGCTTCATGTGTACAGTTTCGTGATCCAACCCTTACATACAACACCCGGTGCTCATTATAAGTGCCATCCTTAATTCCCATCACCAGTTTCACCCATCAACCCATCCACTTCCCCTCTGGTAACCATCAGTTTGTTCCCTGAGTCTGTTTCCTGGTTTGCCTCTCTCTCGTTTACTTCCCCATGATCATTTGTTGTGTTTCTTAAATTCCACATATGAGTGATATCATATGGTGTTTGTATTTCCCTGACTTATTTTGTAAAGCCCACAACTTTTGATATGATGTCTGTTTTCCCATTAGTTGATATATTTTCTAACTACCCAAAGATATTCTTTTACATATGGATTTTTTAGAAGGCTGTTGCTTTAGTTTTAAACATTTTAGTATTTTTTAAATGTTTATATTTTGGAGGGAGAGAGAGAGAGAGAGAGGGAGAGAGAGAAATAGAGAGAGAGAGGGAGAGGGAGAGGGAGAGAATGAATCCTAAGCAGTCTCTAATTTGTCAGCACAGAGCCCCCTACACAGGGCTCAGTCTCAGGAATCTTGAGGTCATGACCTGAGCCAAAATCAAGATTCGGACACTGAACCTTCTGAGCCACCCAGGTGCACCTCTCCTTATTTAATTTTGCATATTCATCAATTCCTGAGGCGGTACCACCAAAATCTCCAACTATGATTGTGAATTTTCTATTCTTTCTTTTGTTTCCCTCAGTTTTTGCTTCCCGCTTTTTGATGGTCTCTTTTAGGTACATACATATTGAGATATATATCTTTATGATAAATTGACTTTTTATCATTATAAAATATACCTTGTTTCTTGGATAATACTAATTACTTAATATGCACTTTTCCTGATAATAAAGAGTAGTGCTGTCAGCTTTCTTTTTCTTACCTTTTACTTAGTTTATCTTTTTCTATCCTATTTGAAAACATATCCCTTATATTTTAAGTGCTTCTCTTTTGAACCATATATAGTTGTGCTTTGTTTTATTTCCATTACAGTCCAATATCAAATGGGAACATTCAGTTCACTATATTAATGTGATTATTTGTGATTCAGAATAAGAGTACTATTTTATTCTCTATTTTTTCCAAGTATGGTTTTTCTTCTCTTAATTTCCTGAATTGTTTCTATTAACATCTAGTATTCTGTTTTATTTTATCTATTGGCTTTTCAGCAATCCCTTTTACATTATTCTTTTAGAGGTTGTACTGATGATTAGCATATGAATTCTAGCATATTCAACACAGGATGTGCTTAGAGTTAGATTGGACTATGTATAAAATGAAAGAACCTATAAAAATGCACTTGTATTTTAACCTCCTTTGCTATTGTTAAATAATTTTACTTAGACATACATTATGAAGCTCATTATATCACTGCTTTAAATTTTTTTTTTTTAACGTTTATTTATTTTTTGGGACAGAGAGAGACAGAGCATGAACGGGGGAGGGGCAGAGAGAGAGGGAGACACAGAATCGGAAGCAGGCTCCAGGCTCGGAGCCATCAGCCCAGAGCCTGACGCGGGGCTCGAACTCCCGGACCGCGAGATCGTGACCTGGCTGAAGTCGGACGCTTAACCGACTGCGCCACCCAGGCGCCCCTTATATAACTGCTTTAAATGGTCACTTGATTTTTGAAGAACTTCAGAGAGAGAAGGGAAAAATGAAAGCAAAGATAACCTTTTATAGTTATCTATGTATTGACCATGTTTGTATCCTTTTTTCCCTTAAGTTTATTTATTTAAGCAATCTCTTTTCCCTACTGAGTTTCAAACTCACCACCCAGAGATCAAGAGCTGCATGCTCTACTGACTGAGCCAGATAGGCAATCCCCCCGTGTTTGTTATTTTTCATTCCTTTCTATACATCTGAATTTGCATCTAGAATCATTTTTCTTCAGCCGGATGAACTTTGTTTTGTACATCTAATAGTGTGCGTCTACCAGCAATGGATTAGACCAGTTTAGCACATTTGAGAAGGCTTATATATCACCCTCATTATTGAAGAATCTTTTTCCTAGGTACAGAATTCTGAGTGGAAATATTTTTTTTTCAGCGCTCAAAATATATTACCTGTTTGTTTTATGGCTTGGATTTTTTCTAGAAAGAAATTAGTCATGATATTTAGAGTTGTTTCCCTATAGATGTATGATTTTTCCCTGATGGTTTTACAATTTTCCTTTATCTTCAGTTTTCAATGGTTGAACACTCTGTACGATTCTTCATTTCTGAGGTGTACTTTTTGGATATGTATATTGTTTTTCCCAACTTTGGGAACTTTTTAGCAAATACTGATTCATCAAATATTTATGTTGCCTAGTTCTCCTCCTTTTGAAGCTCTGAGTAGCGTGTGTTAAAACTTTTTACTCTATTGCTCATGTCTTTTATACATTTTCTGAATATTCTAATTGGTTTCCTTTCAGTGTGGTTTTTTTTTTTAATATTTATTTATTTATTTTTGAGAGACAGAGATTGCAAGCAGGAGAGGGTCAGAGAGGGAGGGACAGACAGACAGACAGACAGAAAATCCCGGGCAGATTCCACACTGCCAGCGCAGAACTCAGGAATGATGAAATTATGACCTGTGTCAAAACCAAGAATGGGGACACTTAACCAACTGAGCCACTCAGGCTCAGGTATTTTTTGGTGGTCTATCTTCTAATTGTAAAATCCACTCTTACACACATCCACTCATTTTCTAATTTTATATCCTATATTTTCTCATTAGATAAAATTCATATTATTTTCTTGTTTTCAATATTTTATTGAGGTACAATTTACATGCAGTGAAATGCACAGATCTTAACAAACAGTTAACTCAGTTTTGACAAATACATACATCCATGTAAAGCATGCCTCACCAAGATGCAGCATATTATCATCCTCTATGCTCTTTCCCATGCATCTATGTTGATGTGGGTTAAGATATGTAATTTTCTGTATACTTTTTAAGATGTAGTTCCCTTGTGAAATTCTCTAAGTTTTCCTGTATATTGTCCTTTTCTCTTCAATGGAATCTATTAAAATTCTTGTCTGCTCATGTCTCTCTATGGATCACCTGTGGTCCGTTTTTAGGTTTATGTCTCTTTGTAAAGTCTGTCTCTTGACATGCCAACTAATTTTTGATTGATGACAGATGTATGTTGTATATAAGAAAAATTTGCAGAGGTTTCAGATGATTTAAAAAAATACTACTAGAAAGTATTCATCCTTTTCTCTCTACTTAGGAGATAGAGATCGATTACTTTAGTCCAGTTAGCGGTAGAGCTGATTTGAGACTAGCTTGCAGTTTGGGTGTAGATCAAATTATTTCTGGTTTTAAATTGTTCCAAGGACATAGCTCCATAAGCTTTTCATCTAAAATCTTGGTGTGTTCACTGAAGCTCTTTCTTCTGGCAGGTCCTAATCCTAAATCCTTGTTTTTACAGCGCTACAAGGTTATGAAACCTCAACATTTTTTTTTTCTTTTTAAAATATGTCCACTTACTTTTCAGCCTTCCTACTCCTTGTGGCTTTACATTTCCACAAATGTCTTCAGGAGGAAAAATGTCCAGGAGTTGAGACCCTCATAGCTCCAAATGTATCTTTATCCTCATTAGAATGCCAGTGTTAATCTAGTCTCTGACTCCAAAATCATCTACTGTTGAAATTTTAATCTGCAGATATAAAAACTATTCTAACTATTGTAAATTAACATATTGTAAATTATTAAGCAACAAACTACACAGCTGAATGACAGACTAGCAACAGAGTTCTGATGCAACATAAAGTCTGGAAAAGTAGCTTTCTGAGAGATAGGAATTATGAGGATAGAATTATATATACACATAGTCTTTCTTTGAAGATATATGAAAGTATATTAATATTCAAAAGTCCAGAAAAATATACGTAAATGTGTACTATGTCTGAGAATAAAATTGAGGACATACTCCAGCTGAATGAATAAAAGGAAAGAATGAAATACTAAAAGGTTAATGAGCAATAAAACTATGAAAGCATATAATTGTATACAGTGTATTAATAATATACATGTAAAGGTAAAAGTGATGGTTGAGAGATAAATTTTTATAATTGTTTAAAGTTTTTAATTTAAATTCCATTTAACATACAGTGTAATATTAGTTTCATGTGTACAATTTGGTGATTCAACATTTAGATACAATACCCGGTGCTCATCACGGCACGTGCCCTCCTTAATGCCCATCACCTATTTTACCCATTCCCCCACCCCACCACTCTGGGAACCATCACTTGTCAAGCAAATCCATTTTTAAACAAAAGCCATATTACAGGAAAAATGTTCATAAGATCAAAACACAATTACATAATTTAAGGATACAGAGGTCAAGGAGAGGGTATAAATTGTGCTTAAAATACTGTTTTCTGAAGGGAGAACACAAGTCTTCAAATGTATTGGATACAGTGATAAAAAATAAAGGCATTTATCGCTATTAAAATTAACAAGATAAATATGCTGCCAATGCTGTCACTGTTGCTGCTGCTGCTTTTTATTAAGGTTACTTCTGGAAATCATTGTTTATCCCAATAAGGACAAAACCAAAATTGTTTGTAATTGTGGGAAAATAGAAAACATTCAATTACTTTGTTGATGTATTATTTTTTAAGTGAGAATCAACTGAAAAGTCACTAGAAATGATAATATAAAATCAGTACAAACATATAAAATATTTTTTTCCAACACACGGAAATACAAATTAATAGCTTTGTAGCATGCCAGAAATAAACCAACACTATTAATTAGAGGAAAAGGCTAAGCTTTGTAGAAAGAAAAAACCCCTATAAAACAGAAATAAACTTTAAAATAGTTGTAACAGAACCATTTGATAATATATAGATTTATGAAAGGATTTTAGAGAAAATATAGATACATGGAGAGACCTACCATTATACTGAAAAAAATCATATGAAGTCAATATTGTGAAAATAAATCAGTTTGTGATTGATGAATCCATATGGCAATTCAATTTAAGGATTTTTGTATAATTTGACAAATTGATTTAAAGTTCATCTAATTTATCAAAACTATCCAATGCATTGAGAGAAAGACTAATTAGAGAAATCAGTAAAGTATCAATAAAGCTATAGCTTAAAATAACAACAAACCCTACCAAAATAACATACAAAAAGCAGAGGGTTTTAGTTAAGAATACAAAGTAAAAATGAAAAAGAAAGACCAAAACCATATTGTGCATGGTTGAAATTTGGTGTTTAAGAAAGATAGCATTTTGCATCCTTTGGGAAATGCTGGCATTCCCCAGTGTGATTTATGTAATAGCAAAACTAAACAAGATGATTTTATGTGATTCAGAGAATAATATAAATTTTAAAAACCATTTATTTTATCTGATATAAGAAACTTATCTAACAATTGCTTCAACTCACCTACCTCCCCCCCAAAAAATCACAAACATTATAACTTAACACACGGATATATTAAGGGAGTTAAGTTAAAGCTGATTTAAATAAATTGTTGTATAGATGATATGCAGATTTATTACAATGGTGAAAATGTCTCCAGTGATGTCTAAGTTTAAAATACTTGCAACATTTATTAAAGATGCTATACTGAACAGCTGTCCATTTGAAAAAAAATTTAGTTAGGTGCGTAATTCTGAGTATATAAGTTCCAGATGCAATAAGCTTCCAAATATATTAATAATATGCTACAAACTAATAAAAAATACAGGAGAGTCTTTTCATAATCTTGAGAAAAGATAATGTTTTTAGACAGACTTGAAACTCATTAGCTATATACAAAAATATTGCCAGCTTTTACTCCAAAAACATTTAAATACATATCCGAAAAAAAAAAATATCATGAACTTAGTCAAAATCTGACTATGAAACAGGGATAAAGTAATTGTCACATGTAAACAGTAGAATGATTAATTGCTGTGTTATATAAAGAGTTCTCTAAATGAAGGCATCGATAATTAACCAAACTTAAGCATGGACAAAGGCTATGAAAAGGTTATTCACACAAAAAATGCTAATGATAATAAACATATGAAAGGTATTGTTACACAAATGACAAAAAATGCAAGCCAAAATAATAAAATACTATTTCATATTTATTTTTTTTCAACATTTATTTTATTTTTGGGACAGAGAGAGACAGAGCATGAACGGGGGAGGGGCAGAGAGAGAGGGAGACACAGAATTGGAAACAGGCTCCAGGCTCTGAGCCATCAGCCCAGAGCCCGATGCGGGGCTCGAACTCATGGAGCGCGAGATCCTGACCTGGCTGAAGTCGGACGCTTAACCGACTGCGCCACCCAGGCGCCCCTATTTCATATTTATATTAGAAAACATTACATTCTTAACAAAACACAGTGTTAAGAATAGTGTGGAAACAAGTATTTTAATGTGATGTTAATAGATAGGTTAGAATACTACATAGAAAACAACCGATCTTAAATTCATGTGTACAATTGTTTTTGGAAGTACAATGGTTGTACAAACCCAGGGATTTAACTATTTACTTTATACATTCTGTATCAGGGCACTTGTGAAAATGAGATTTTTTTGGGGGGGGAGGCGATTAAATGTTAAGTGGAAATGACGAGAAGAGATAACGTGTCTGTTTCCTCATCTTGGGGAAATTTTTCCGTCTTTTCTCATGATGTGTGTTACCTGTAGGTTTTTCATAGATGTTCTTCATCAGTTTGACGAAGTTCTATTCTATTCCTAACTTCTTCAGTGTTTTTATCATGGAATGCTGTTGGATTTTTTCATACATTCTTCTGCATCTGTTGATATGATTGTTTTTATTTCTTTTTTCTATTAATATGGTGTATTATATTGAATATTTTTTCATGTGTTGAGTTAAACCTGAAACCTTGGATAAATACTGGAAGGTTATAATGTCTAGTCCTTTTAATTTGCTGTGGGATTCAGTTTGCTATTGTTTAAGGATTTTTGTATTATTTGTAAGGGATATTCCCTGTTGTAGTTGTTATTTTTCTTAATTTCTCCTGAGATTTCATCTTTGACCCATTCATTACTCTGGAGTATGTTATGGAATGAATAATATCCCCTCGAAAAACATACATTGATATCCCAACACCTACTTACTGCAGAATCTGCTCTTATTAGGAAATAGAGTTGTTGCTGAGGTAAGTAGTTAAATTAAAACAAGATCATAGAGGTGTAAGGGTGGACATCTAATCTACGATGACCAGTGTCCTTATGAGAAGACAGCCATACGAAGACAGACTCATACGGAGAATGCCTTGTGACAGTAAAGCACCGATTGTAGATATGTACCTATAATTCAAGGAACATCAAAGATTTCCAGCCAGCCGTCATTGACTAGGGAGAGGAAAGGATGGATTCCCCTTCTGGTTTCACAGGGAGTATGGCCGGCAAACATGTTGATTTCACACTTCTAGCCTCTAGCCTCTGACACAATAAATTTCTATTGCTTCAAGTTTGTGACACTCTGTTACAGCAGCCCTGAAAAACTACCACCGACTGTGTTGTTCATTTATTGATATTTACAACTTTACTGAGGAAAAATTGACAAATAGAATTGTACATACATAAAGTGTACAGTGTGATGAATTGATTGTCCATATATATTGTAAAATAATTACCAAGATCAAAATAATTGACAGATCCATCACCTCACATAGTTAACTCCTGTGTGTGCATGCAAATGGCTGCATGTGAGTGGTAACAACACTTATGATCTACTCTCAGCAACTTTTCTGTATACAATACTATATTATTAACTATAGTCTCTATTCTGTACATTAGATCATCAGGACTTATTCTTATAACTGAAAGTTTGTACCTTTTACCTATATTTCTCCATGTCCTCCTCCCCTCAGCTCCTGGCAACCATCATTGTCTGTTTCTCTGAAACTGGCCTTTATTATTGTTGTTATTATGTCACATGTAAGTAATACCATTCAATATTTCTCATTCTCTGTCTGCTTTAATTTACTTAGCATACAGCCCTCCAGGTTCAGCAATGTTGTCTCAAATTTCTTCTTTTGTTTATAACTGAATAATATTCCATCTCATAAATAGACCACATCATCCATTCATCCATTGAAAGACAATTGGGGGGGGGTGCCTGCATGGCTCAGTGGGTTAAGCATCTGACTTCAGCTCCTGTCATGATCTTGCAGTCAGTGAGTTCTAGCCCCGCGATGGGTTCTGTGCTGACAGCTTAGAGCCTGGAGCCTGCTTCAGATTCTGTGTCTCCCTCTCTCTCTCTGCCCCTCCCCTGGTCACGCTCTGTCTCTCTCTCCTTCAAAAATAAATAAACATTAAAATATTTTTAATTAAAAATTAATAAATTTAAAAAATTTTGAAGAATTTTAACAATTAGAAAGAAGATAGGCAATTAGGTTGTGTCCATATCTTGACTATTGTTCACATACTGTAATGAATATGATAGTACAGGTATCTATTAGAGATTTCTTTTTAAATGTGTATTCATTTTTTGAGGGATGGAGAGACAAAGTGCAAGCAGGAGAGGTCTAGGGAGAGAGGGAGACAGAATCCAAAGCAGGCTTCAGTTTCCAAGCTGGCAGCATAAAGCCGGATGTGGGGCTAGAACCCTCTAACTGAGAGATCATGACCTGAGCTGAAGTTGGACCACACAGGCACCCCCAGAGATTTTGATATAATTTACTTTGGATACATAATTAGCAGTAGGATTGTCGGATCATAATTTCTGCATTTGTGAATTGTGCAAATTATCTTTTTACTAATATTTAACTTAATTCCATGTGTCCATAGAACATGCTTTTAATTATTTCAGTCTTTTAAAATTTACTGAGATTAGTTTTGTGACGTATCATTTGGTCTGTTCTGGAGAGTGTTCCATGCATACTTGAATAGAATGTGTGTTTTGCTATTGTTTGTTGGAGTGTTCTAGAGATATCTGGTAGTTGCAGTTGGTTTATAGTGTTATTCATTTCTTCTAATTCCTGTCTGATCTTTTATCTAGTGTTTCTATCCAGTATTGAAAGTGGGGTAGTGATGTCTTCATCCAATATTGGTAAACTTGCTCTTCCTCCTTTCAAATCTGGCACTTGTTTAATGTATTTTGGGATTTCTTGTTAGGTGCATATGTTTATAATTGTTCTTTTTCTCGATGTATTCATCCTTTTATCAGTATACAATGTCTTTCTTTGCTTCTCATGACAGCTTTTGTCCTGAAGTCTCTTTTGTTTGATAGTGGTATAGCAACATCAGCTCTCTTTCATTTACTGTTTGTGTAGAATGTTTTTTTTTTTCTGTCCTTGTACTTTCAACCTATTTGTGCCATTGCAAACAAAAGGAATCTTTTGTAGGTAGCATATAGAGTATTCGTCAAACAGTTGCAGCCAGTAAAACTTACTTAGGAACATTTTACATTTCATTTTATAAATATCTGTACTGTTTGAATGTTTGGATCAGCACTGATTACATTTATAGCAGGAAAATTAAAGATATTTTTACTAAAATTAAATAGCTTCTAAAACACACACAAAGATGAAAGCAAGGTAACATAATATAGATGGCAAATGTTTGGAAACAAAGAGAAAAGCATGGATGCAGTGTGAGAGCAGCAAAGAAAATGACAGATGTTGTGACCAAGTGTTCACATTAAAGCAGGCATACTCTGCTGTTGACTAATGCCAAGGGGAGCCCTTTGTGGGGGTCTTCAAAAGTAAATTTTTGGAATGTGAACAGATCTGCCACCTGGCCAGTGACAATGAAAACCTACTAGCTACCGTGATTAAAATCATGGGCATATGTGTCCTCTATCTATAAGATATTATTACTGGACTAAAAAAATGTATTATGCATCCGAGTGGTTTTTCCATTCCATTTTACAACTGCTAAATATCTTCAAGATATTTAAACTTTAAAACTTGTGAAAATTTTGGTGTTACACAGGGGAAAAATTAAGCAGATATGAGTTTTTAACTTTCTTTCTATGTATTTATAATATAATAGCAAAATAACCCTGGGTTATCATAGGCCCCTTAATGAAGAAAAAAGATCTGAAAAAAATTGACATATATTGACTATCTGTCTAGGAAGCCAGATATTTTGTTCTTTTTGCTATTAGGTTGCATACTTAATCTTATCACTGTCATTTGCCATGTTGCTACAAATGTTGTCTCAGATTAGTCTTTAAGAAAATGTTATCTTTAATTTTATTTCCTGTATGTATCAATTTGTGACATTTGTAACATTGGAAGTTAAACATTGGAAATTAAAAAGATAGAAACAAGATATTTTATCTAATTTGATACTAAAAATTCCCTGAAGTTGTCTTGTAATAGATGAATAATCACTGGTGAATAAAGTATGTTAATGACCTTTAAGAAAACTACAGTGGTAAATTTTACTTTTATTTTACCTTTCAAAAATTTCCCCACGTTTTTATTTAAATTGCAGCTAGTTAACATACAGTGCAATATTAGTTTCCAGTATAGGTAAATTTTACTTTAAAAATTATAGAATACTTAAAACACATAAAAGTCATAAACAATAATATGACACATACCCATATACTCACTATCCTTAATAGAAATAAAATTAAGCTTTTAACTTAAAAGTTTTTAAAGAGAGAAATAGGACATTACAGTAAACACTGAAGTTTTCTGTTCCTCTCCTCTCCTCCTTTGTAACTCTGTTCCTCTCCTCTGTATCTATCCTGGAGGAAAATGTTCTGATTATACTTGTATATACTTATCCAAGTCCTTCTAATGAGATATCTATATCTATATCTATATCTATATCTATATCTATATCTATATC
>NW_024412592.1:67103-77768 GCF_014898765.1 Herpailurus yagouaroundi
ATATCTATATCTATATCTATATCTATATCTATATCTATATCTATATCTATCTATGTAGATATATAGATACATAGATATACACACACACCTATATTTGAATTGAGATACATATATCAATTGAATTGAATATATCAATTGAATTAAATATGTATGTCTCGAATATATATATATTAAATATAATATATAATTTACATAAATGGTAGTGTGATGTTCATTTGGGGAACTTGATCATTTTCTTCAACAATTCCATTTTCTTAATTTTTTTTTTAACGTTTATTTATTTTTTTGGGACAGAAAGAGACAGAGTGTGAACGGGGAAGGGGCAGAGAGAGAGGGAGACACAGAATCAGAAACAGGGTCCAGGCTCTGAGCCATCAGCCCAGAGCCCGACGCGGGGCTCGAACTCACGGACCGCGAGATCGTGACCTGGCTCAAGTCGGACGCTTAACCGACTGCGCCACCCAGGCGCCCAACAATTCCATTTTCAAAATGAAATCTGTCCATGTTGTATGCTTCTAGTTAAATGTGACAAATTAAACACACATAAATAGTTTGTTTCCTCCCTAAACTCCAGAAAAGTTTTAGTAAAGACATATACTTAAAACACGAAGGGAATGTAAAGTGGGGTAACAGCAAAGAGAGTGAGCCAACATAACATGGGTTTAAAGCAGCTGGATGAACAGTGACTAATTTAGCAAACGGGACAAAGCTAAAACTTAAGGCTGTGGGATGATGGAAGAAGAGAAGTCCAAAAGAAGGAGCTCATTTTATGAAGCAAAATCCTGGTACTGTGCCCCTACGTAAGTAGGGACTCAGGCTAAAATGAGAGACGGGATGAAGACCCCTATAAAGAACCGATTAATTTCCTCATCTCCTGCTCCATCCAAGGCCTCCAAGAGATTAACAACCTTTACCATTACAGGGCTTGGAGGACAGGTAAAAGATTGATTACAAAGTGCCCTCTAAAAGGAGTTTTTTGAGTGATAGAAAACTAACACACAATATTAGGTAGGTAGACATATGATTCCATCCGTTTTGTTCTTTTTTTTTTTTTTTAAACCCACACACTTATACACCACAAAGAATTTGGAAAACAGCAACAATAATAACATAATTACAGTCTGACTTTAGAGTATAAAAGATGGAATGCAGACTGTGCCAAATGAATGTTACAGATAGAAAATACAATCTTACTGAAGAGGGCAGAAAACAAGCTGATGTAAGTAACTTTGGAAAGCAGTGTTTTAACTGGATATTTTAAGACTGGATGAAAAAGATTATACGTAAATACCACACTCTCACTGGTACAAATTTTTTCTCCCAGCATTTCCAAAATGACTTTACATGTATACTAGGAGGAACAAATAAGTAAATACGTGTTATAGTTAATGGAAATTGGGTTTCTCATCTTCAGAGAAAAGAAGCTTTAGAATTAACCCTGTGGTTCTGGTGGAATTAATGTTTAGAGATAGCAATATGAGCTCATGTTCACTTTAATAGTTATACAAGTAGACAAATTCAGAAATAAATCTAGATGTGTGAATATGTATTCATTAGCTCATCAATACCATATATTTCCTAGATCTTTCAACTGAGAAAGCCTAGAATCAGTAATTGCTTGAGTTGAGTACTGTGGAAGCAAAAATACAAAATGAGACTGAAGTATCTTGTATTGCCAAAAAGTAAGGAGGTGCTAAAACAACAACAAAAACAACAACAACAAAAAGAGGCAACCTAAGACCTTCCATGGGCAAAATCTGGAACAATTTGATCAAAAACAAATGCAGTATTATATCTCAAATAATAACATATCAATAAATGCATACTGATTAAATGACAAATGATTAAATGGATCCATGAGGAAGAAGAGACAAATATTCCTGATAGAGGAACTCTAAATAATATACATAGCTAACTTTTAGCTCTTCTTACCAAAAATAAGTAAATAAATAAAACTCCACAACCCCAGTCTAATTGTGAGAAAACTATGTTGAAATCAGCCTGAAGGATAGTTTACAAAATACCTGATTAATATTCTTCAAAAGCATCAAGGTCATGAAAAACATGAAAAACTGAGAAAGGACCACAGAGGAGAGGAAAGAGGCTGTTGGTGAGACTCATGCATGACTGCATGATGTCTAAATGAACTGTGGAATCAGTGAATTAGATTCTGACACTCAGACTACAATACCGATGTTAATGTTTTCAGTTTGGGGAAATATACCATGCTTATGTATATTGTTAACATTAGAGGAGTCTGGGTGAAAAATACACAAAAATTTCCTTACTACCTTTGCAACTCTTTTGTAACTCTGAAATTATCCCCAAATAGCATTTACATATTTAAATGAAAATATTTAAAATATAGGTGGGAGGAAAGCAGGGCTGGGAGCTGTAGTATTAAAGAGGGAGCTTGGAGAAGTATTTATCAGAAGGTGGCACTGGCATAAAGACCTCTTTGAGGAAAGGGATACGTCCTGTGGAGATCTGGGAAGAGAGAAATGTCTGAAAAGCAGAGAGGAGGTCCTTGTGTCTGGAGTGAAGTTAGAAGGGGAGAACAATACTAATTCGTACCTATGAATCAGAGTGTGGAGCAGATCAGAGAAAGCCTGGGTTTTGTTTTTGGGGGTGGGGTGAGGGGGATTTCATCTTGGGAGACAGCAAGCCAGTTGAGGGCTTTGAGAAGAAAAGCAATATAACCAAACTTTATCTATTTTTGAAGTTTTTATTTAAATTCCATTTAGTTAATATAGAATATAATATTTGTTTCAGGTGTCCATATATAGATTCAACTCTTCCATACAATACCTAGTGCTCATCGCAACAAGTGCACTCCTTAATCCCCATCACCTATTTAACCCACCCGTTGAACAATAAGTGGATAGAGAATATGTGTATCTGTATACTCAATGGAATATTCGTCATAAAAAATAATGAAATCTTGACATTTGCAATGAGGTGTTGGAGTTAGAAACTCTTAGTCTAAGTGAAATAAGTTAGAGGGAGACAAATAGCATATGACTTCACTCACATGTGTGATTTAAGAAACAAAACAAACGAGCAAAGAGATAACCAGAATTTAAATTTTTAAAATGTTCTTCTGACTTCTGGTTAGAGCAGAGTATGGAGAGTGGCGCGCCTGGGTGGCTCGGTTGGTTTAGCTTCCAACTCCGTCCGGCTCAGGTCATGATTTCATGGTTCGCGAGTTCGAGCCCCACGTTGGACTCGGTGCTGAAATTCAGAGCCTGGAGGCTGCTCTGGATTCTGTGTCTCCCTCTCTCTCTGTTCCTCCCCTGTTCATGATGTCTCTGTCTCTGTATCTCTCTCCCAAAAATAAATAAGCATTAAAAAATTAAAAAAAAAAAAAAGAATAGAGTATGGGGAAAGAAGAGTAGATGAGGAAACCAGTTAGGAGACTATTACGGTAATCCAGATGAGAGATGATGATGTTTTGGAAGTGGTGGTAGATGGAGGTCAAGAGAAGCAGCCAGATTTATATGTATATTGATGGTAAAGAAAACAGAAGGGGTTTTGGGACAGAAAGTGGATTGCAAATGAAAATGAGGAGCAAAGGACAATGTCACTGTTTTTGGCTTAAACGTTAATGAGTAAAGAATTGGCATTCACCAAGACAAAGAAGTCTGTGTGAGTAAACAGAAGTCTGTGAGGAATATTTTAAAGTTAATTTTGAACATAATACATCTCAAATGATTATTGTACTTCTCAGAGTTGTGTAAATTATAAAGTAGGCTACCATTTTTATTTCAGGGTTGAGTTCCAGACTCGAGACCTATATTCTCAGGTTTCTAAAATTATATAAATTTCATTTAAAAGTTGGTGTTGAATGTGTTGAACAAGAGAATAAGCTTTAGTATTGGAAAGAGAAGAGGTTCTAATACTTAGTCCCTGGATACATGGAAGTTGAGATGATGGGGATTGGAAGAACAAGGAGAAGAGACTAAGAAGAAACAAGTCTATTCAGAGGGAATGTAGAGGGAATGGAATGCTTGAATCCAAGTGAAGAATATCTAGGAAGGAAAGAACAGCTCTGTTCAGCAGTTACTGGTAGGTTGTATACAATGATGGCCACTAGATTGTGGGGGTCACTGCTGACCTAGATCAAGAGCCATTTCTGTGGATGATCATGGGACAAAGATCTGATTAAATTGAGTTTAAGAGAAAATAGAAGAATTAGAAAGAGTGAGCACAGAAATGTCTACATTTGCTATTTGCATATTTGTTACCTATAATGTCACATTAACATGATTATTTCTCTCAAAAAGAGTAAAAAAAATTTCCAAGTATTTTGAGAGCTTTCTAAAAATAATATTCCTGGAATTGGATGGCAGACAAATGATGCTTCATATTTAATGAAAACACTAATCTAGATAGTGATACCAAATTCACCACATAAAGTGGGAAGATCTGACACTCTTACATTTAAATTTAAGGTTAGTGCTTAACTTGAGGGTTTATTTAAAAAGCCTTTTTACTGAAATAGATTGAAACAAATATGATGTCTATCTTGGTCCATTTTACCATATATATATATTACATATCATTATATATATATTACTTATATTATATTATATTATATTATTCCACTGTAGTAGAGGAAGGAGAAGAGTGAAGTGAAAATAGGTAGACCCCAAATAATCAATAATTGAATTTTGCAAATATGATAAGATACTGATCATATGTGACAACTACACTTAATTTCAGTTACATGCCCATTTTATATATCTCTTAAATCTTTGTTTAAAAATAGTGACTTAGGAACAAGTAGATAGATATTTCAAATGGTAAACTTGTATCATGTCTTAAAACTTTTCATTGGTTGCTAAAGAGCTGAAATCTGAGAGTTCTATAATCCTTTATAATATTTGTCAAATCAAAGGTATCTTCTTTTCAGATGCAAAATATGATACTGCTCCCAGTATTGTGGTGGCGATGCATTTTATATAAGTAAAGTTGAAAGTTAAGACATTTGTGAAATAGTAAAAGTAATAACATAACTATTCTGAAGCATTAGTAGTATGGAATCTTTGACTTTCACATTGAAAATTGATGTAAGTAAAATATATTGATAATACGAACTTTTAGTGAACACCTTATAGCACTAAAGAATCCTATTTGGTCAAGATACAATTATGATTTTTACTTACTCATTTTTACCAAGGAAATCTGGGCCAAAGATTTAGAAACAAAGGTACTTTCCTAGCTATGTCTAATAACTACACAGTTTGTGCATATTTTAACTGTTCTGTTTTTATCTTAATGATTCATTTACTTAACTAGAGTTGATTTATAACATGAAGCAGGAACATTTTTTCATTCCTTGGCTGTTCTGAGGGGACTAGCTTCAAATCACATGAACTCACTTATGATCTAATCCTTACACCAAATATAGTAATGCGACCATTCTCAAAAAGACTGAAACCTAGACAGCCCCCATGAGCCACGTACGTCAGGATGGCGATTGCCATGTGTTGCTATGTGTTAGGAAATAAAGCAGATCAAGAGAACGAATGCTTTAGTAGCATATTAACACACACGTGAAAATAACACAGGGTTTTACTAACCATACAGAGATGTTTAATATTGTACATGCCTTGTTACAGATGCAGTTATAATTCCAGATGCTGCGTATAATAATCACCATGGACCTGTTAACACTAAGCTGTATTTTAAAACTGTTTTGAAAAAGAAAATTTTAAATTTGTTGAAAGCCACTATCGTGAATATAAAAATGCACAGCTTTACGGTGATATGTGTGCGTGTGCATGTGTGTGCATGCATACGCACACACGCACGCACACACACGCATGCTTGTGTTTTTCCCCAGAAAATTCAAGAAACGATGGAATAACAAAAGCCTATTTCATGAAACACACATTACTTTGGCATCAATGCTTCGGTAATTCCTGATGTTTCTCCTGACAATAACTCAGATTGTTGCAATGAAGACTGTATGTTTGATTATTTGGATACCTGTCATGCATAACTGGAGGGCGGCTGTAAAAAACAGGATTAATCAAAGTAGGATTATAATTTTCTGCAACACCTGTTTCGACCAGCTGCCTCTGATTGTAGATTCTATTCCTCTAGTCCTCCCAAATTACACAATAAAGCAATTTAGAAATCAGTGGAGAGTCCAGTGTCACTGTGCCAGAATGGAAGTCAAACATTAAAGCAGAGGAACCTTTGAGCTACCTGATTTAATTTGTTTAGATTATTCCAGAAAGAGAAGAGCAAGCGGATGATGCTATATATTCAAATGACCCCCAAAAAGTTCTTGGTGTAAAATTTTTGCACCATTTGCTTCTTTTTGTTGTTAAATGCAATTTCCGTTAGGAAGTAACTTTGCTTACTTGTAAGGTATTATGAGTTTATAAGTGAAGCGTGTGACACAGGTTCAGTTCTGAAGAAGCTTACGGTGTTGCTAGGGAAACAATAGTTTAACAAAAATATAAAATACTCAAGTTGACGTGTACCGAGACAGTCAGAAGAGAACAATGAGTGAATAGGTTAAGTAAGTAACACTTCTTAGGTGAAGAGCTTATTGCTTGTGTTGGATAAGCCACTCTGAAATGGGTGCTGTGTGCCACCACCCTGTTGACATATGGCATAATCGAAGCTTCACTGTCGAAAATAAAGTATATCGAAATATATTGAAGATTTCTGCCATATAAAAATTGAAAATCTAAACATCTTACCTACATCAATTTTTATCTGCTTTTAAATGCCATAATGTTAAAAATGTCAACCTTCACTTTATCTTGTTTACTGGTTTCTTTGAGTTTCATATCTTAATTCAATTTGGAAGTAAAAATATTCTCAAGTGTACACATGTACTCCGTAATTCTGAAACGAACCATGTTCATATCCTTCCCTATACTTTAAAATATGGACTAATGAAGTCTCTTTTAATATGATAAAAATGCTAATTATCTAGTTAACCAAAACAATGATTGGCAAAGAGACAGATATATTGAGTCACTGAGCTAAGGAGATTTTACTTTAGCTCCTTAGATTAGTATTCAGTGAGGATTCTATTACAAAACTATCCTTCTTTTTGTTTATTGGCTTCAAAGGATGAAAACGAAGAATTGTCCTTAGCATAAAGGTATTTAGCATTCTTACTTGCTCCCTATAGTCACAGGTACTGTGGACTATGAATTCATGTTGTTGGAGATTGAAAGCAGAGTTTCGGTTGAAAATATTTATAGGGACACCTGGGTGGCTCTGTTGGTTGAACATTGAGCAGGTTATGATCTCACCCTTGGTGAGTTCGAGCCCCATCTTAGGATCTGGGCTGACAGCTCAAAGCCTGGAGCCTGCTTTGGATTCTATGTCTCCCTCTCTCCCTCCACTTGCTCACTCTCTGTCTTTCTCTCAAAAAGAAATTAACATTAAAAATATTTTTAAAAAGAAAATATAATTTATATTTTTAAAGTTTATTTATTTTTGGGAGAGAGAGAGAGAGAAACTGGGCAGGGGAGGGGCAGAGAGAGGGAGAGAGACAGGCTCCCAAGCAGATTCCACCCTAACAGCACAGAGCCCAATGTGGGGCTCAAACTCACGAACATTGAGATCATGACCTGAGCCAAAATCAGGAGTCAGACCCTTAACCAACTGAGTCACCCAAGGTGCCCCTGAAAATATAATTTAGAATCCACTGAGTCACCCAGGCGTCCCTGAAAATATAATTTAGAACAAACCTCAGAAAACAATTTTGAGTTCTGTTTTTTAATTAAATTGACATAATTTTAGTTGTATAAATTCTCTAGTTCATTTTTAAAATGAGCAATTTGGAATCTATTATCTACTTTTAGTTTTTGGGAACTTTGGTAGATTAATTTTAAATATTGGTATAAGTACCAGAATATAACTGAAACTGACTTTTTTCAACTGGGAATCAGTAACATAATATGTTTGGACCTGTTAAGGCAGCATATATTTAGCCTAGTAGTTAATTATATAATTCCCCTAGGGAAGATCATGGGGTGTAATGGAAAGAGAAGTGCAGCTAAAGTTGTAAGACCTCTATTCTTGGTTTCTTCTTTCACCTTAGTATTCACCTAGCATACATCATGCAAATATTTGTTTAGTGCCTTTCATGTGCAGTGCACTTAAGGCAATTTGCACATGGCGTATGTGTGTCTACATGTGTGCGTGTACGTATGTGTTATGTTATTGATGACTTAAAGCACAATGTATCTAGATGCACTCTTTAAAAAATGTTAATGATTGTTTATTTTTGAGAGAGAGACAGAACAGGAACAGGGGAGGGGAACAGAGACAAAGAATCTGAAGCAGGCTCCAGGCTCTGAGCTGTCAGCACAGAGCCCTATGCAGCGCTCAAGCTCATGAATCCGGATATCGTGACCTGAGCCAAAGCCAGATGCTCAACTAACTGAGCCACGCAGGTACCCCTAGATACAACTTTTAAGAATACATATGGTCTATTCAGGGAGCCATGAAAAGAGAGCTATGTTAAATGAGTTTCCAGAATAATATATAATGGAAATGCAGAATGGCATGTGTGTGTGAGAGAGCACATGTAGGATGCACTAAAATTTAAGGGCACACCATCATTTCATTGATACAATTTATTTCATTCATGTATTTCATGTAGATTGCTTACACCCATAGTGTTAGGTACTGCTTACTAAAAATGACAACACAGTAGATTTGGTGCCAATACAACTCAATGAAGCCTAAGCAAGAGGATCTCAGCTGCGAAAGACACATCTTTCAGCTCATTCCTTTATTCTTCCAAAAGAGTAACTTCAACATTTTTCTACTTTCAAGTCTTTTTTTTTTTTACCAAAATATGCCATTACTTCCTTTTACCGCTCCCTCAAAATCACATTTTTTTCCAGTTTCTGTAGATCCGTAAGGCAATTCCTCACTTTATTAGGATTATCATGTTATGCTCATGTACTTATATTTCTATAATTTCCAGGTTTTTAAACTTATTCAAATGAATCTAGCATCAAACCCTATTTTTTAAAGGGTGCCCCTGATCATGGAAAAGACCAATATGTCTCAATCCTTGAAAATTTTAGGTCCCAGTCATGCTCTGGCCAAGACTTTCTTTTTGTTGTTGTCGTGTGTGTGTGTGTGTGTGTGTGTGTGTGTGTGTGTGTGTGTGTGTATTTTATTTATTGTGGTAAAATATGTATAACATAAAATATACCATTTTAACTCTTTTAAGCTGTACAGTTCAGGGGCATTAAACATAGTCACATTGTTGTGCAACAATCACCACCATCCACTCTGGCTTTAGAACTATTTCATCTTTCCAAACTGAAATTCTGCACCCATTAAACAAAAACTCCCCACTCTCTTCTCCTCTGAGCCCCTGGTAGTCACTCTACTTTCTGTCTCTATGAATTGTACTTCTCCATGTACCTCACATGAGTGGAATCCTACCATATTTGTACTTTTGTATTGGGATTATTTCACTTGGGAGACTGTCTGCAGGGTTCGTCTGTGCCATAGTATGTGTCAAAATGTCTTTGCTTTGTAAGGCTGAATAACATCCCATTGTACGTACACACCACACTTTGTTTATTCATCCATCATTGGTCATTTGGGATGATTCCACCTTTTGGCTATTGTGAGTAATGCCACCACGAACATGGGTGTATACATAATACTCAAATCCCTGTTTTCATTTTGGGGGGGGTATCCCTAGAAGTGGAATTTCTGGATCATATAGTAATTCTGTCTTTAATTTTTTGAGAAATCTCTGTACCATTTCAACAGTGACAGTACCACTTCCCATTCCCACGAGCAATGTCCAAAGCATTCCACTTGGTCCACATCCTTGCTAACGCTTGCTATTTTCCACTATATTATTTTTACTAAAAGCTAATAATGGCCTCATGGCTGTGAAGTGGTCTACAATGCTTCCTGACACAAATTTCATTGATTTCAATGTCCACTTAGGGGATCTTTTAAAATAACTTTCTTTTTGGTTCCTTCCAAAGATCTTGTTTACCCTCCTTTCTTAGCTTCCCGCTTTGATGCTCCTAGTCGTTGTCCCTTATCTACCTCCACAGGATTTAAAACTAAATATCCCAGTCTCTGGTCTCCACCTTTAATCTTTTGGACTCACTCCTAGTATTTCAACTTCTAAAATCCTGTAACCAACCCGGACCTATAATTTATTGATTGTGTCATCTTTGCCCTATACCTGCTCCCACACAGAGCCTCACTCTTCTCCTTCTCTACCTCCAATTTCACTAATAATTATGTCATTTACAGTATACCTACTTTACGAACTTGACCATTTGCTTTGTAGTTCCCACTTAGCAAAGCCAAAACCCCACAAACCAAAATTCTACCTACTACTTTGTGACTTTATCCAGAAACTTAAACATGACTGGGTTAAAACCATCATATTTTCTGGACTGACTTTAAATTTGCAAACTCTAGTTTCTTTTTATTTTTCTTGTTCTTTTTATTTTTTTTATTTTTTTATTTTTTTTATTTTATTTTATTATTTTTTTTCAATATCAAAAGACCTTTTTTTTATTTATATATGAAATTTATTGTCAAATTGGTTTCCATACAACACCCAGTGCTCATCCCAAAAGGTGCCCTCCTCAATACCCATCACCCACCCTCTCCTCCCTCCCACCCCCCATCAACCCT
>NW_024412593.1:0-5182 GCF_014898765.1 Herpailurus yagouaroundi
CTATAGGATATTTACCTATATGACTGGTGGACATTATTTCATCCATCCATGTCCCTAAAGCACATTTCATTGGAAATATTAGCCAAGGATACATACTGTAAATTCACAACTGATTCATAGCTCCCTGTAAGTTTCATTCTGACCTTGTCACATATGTGTCATCAAAGATATTATTAATGACTTTTCAGATAAGCTCTCCACATCAAGATGGTCATGTTAGAGAATCTGGTATAAATGGAATTTCACAAATTCCAAATTAGGAATTATTTTTCATTTTTAATGTTTCTTTTTTCTTTTTTTGAGAGAGCCCGAGCTCGGGAGGGGGGAGAGAGTGGGAGATACCAAATCTGAGGCAGGCTCGAGGCTCTGAGCTCTCAGGACAGAGCCTGACGCGGGGCTCAAACTCATGGACTGCAAGATAACGACTTGCGTCAAAGTCGGACGCTTAGCCGACTAAGCCACCCAAGCGCCCCAGGAATGATAGTTTATTGGCAAAGAAGGAGAAATTAAAAATAGTGTAAAGGATGTCTATTTTTAATTGAAATATTGTTCACACATTTGTTGTATGAGTTTTAGGCATACATTGTAGTCATTCCATATGTCTATAAATTATATTGTACTTAAGCCCAAGTGTAGCTATCCTGTGAAAACATGCAACAGTATTATTACAGGATTGACTCCATTACATTGGCTGTCCCTTGTATCCCTAGGGCTCATTCATTCCATAGCTGACACCGGTATCTCTCTCAAAGGTGTTCATTCTTTATCTAACCTAAGTATTTTGGTGGTAAACACAATTATCTCTTGCTCAGCAAGCGTAAATTGGCAGTCTATTTTTCTGTGAACATTGCTTAAAACATTACAAATGATGTCATTACGTTAATAAATTCGGTTTCATTCTTCACTCACAAGAAAGGAGAAGGAAAAGATTTCTTTGTGTCCCAGGCCCTGTCATTAAAACCTTTCCCAATGTGGAGAACAGGCGGAGTTGCCCAGGCACCTTCAGTGTCTCAGCTGAGCGACCAGGGCCTTCAACATTGCAAGAATGCCCATGATTGCCAGCAGAGAGAGCTCGAGCACCACAGACCCAGAGAGGCGGGTTCCTTTGCCCAGGCAGTGATGGCCAGCAGAGGGCGCACCATGGGCTTTTCTGACCCAGGGCACCTGAGAGCAGGAAGGGCTTTGATTGCTCCCAGAGTACTCAGGGCCTCTGCCGCTGCCTGAGTACAGAGAGCAGAGCTGCATTTCCAGCAGGTTGTGCCGCCCGCCCCAGGGGAGATCTTGGGAGCTTTGTAGCAACTTGGCATCTCCTGAGTAGCCAGAGAGAATTTGTCTTATTGTACTGAGTGCTGAGGAGTGGGCGCTGGGTGACTTCTCTGGGCAAGCTGGTTGCTGAGCTGCACAGGCCCTTGCATTTTCTGGGCTGTTCCCGTGTTTCATTCCTCCCCTTCCCGGACAGTATTTGAACAAGACATGTTTTACTAAAGGTCTCGTGGATTGCGGAGTCCCATGACATCACCTCATCGATGCAGTCAATGGTTTGTTCCAGATTCAGGCTTGTTTCCGGGAAGAAACCCTGACAGACATTCAGAAGAACGGGAGCTGCATTCCGTTAGGACATGAATACATGAAATGTTCGTCTTGGGAACTCCTGGAAGAATGAGCTGGGACCCACTTTCCGAGGCCTGCTAGAACCAGTGACCGAGGTAAGGGCACAAACTGTCCCCACATCATACATGCTTTTTTAAAAATTTCATGGTTATGTTTCCAACCTAGTGAAGTGATTGCAAACTACAGAAAACCTGGTAGGTACCTGTCATTAATGTACGTTATCTTTAATTTAAATTGCAGTGAGTAAAGATACAGTGTAGTATTAGTTTCAGGTGTAAAATATAGAGCAACCCTTCCACACATCATCCGGTGCTCATCCCAGGTGCACTTCTTAATCCCCAGCAGCTGTTTCACCCATTCCCCACCTTGCTCTGGAAGCCCTCAGTTTGTTTCCTAGTTAAAAGTCTGTTTGTCACTGTCTCCTCCTCCCCCCCACTTTGTTTTGTTTTATATCCATGTGTTAGTGAAATCATCTGGTATTTGTCTTTGTCTGAAAGGCTTATTTCACCCAGGATAACATTCTCTTGCTCCATCCAGCTCATGGCAAATGACAAGATTTCATGTTTTTATGGCCTAATAATATTACATTCCATATACCACATCTCAATTTATTCATCAGTTGATGGATGCTTGGATAGTTTCTGTAATTTGGCTGTTGTAGAAAATGCTGCTGTAAACATCATGGTGCATGTATCCCTTTGAAGATTTTCTATTCTTTGTGGAAATACCTTGTAGTGAAATTGCTGGATCGTAAGGTACTTCCATTTCCAGTTTTTGTGGGTTTTTTTTTTAATTTTTTTTTCAACGTTTATTTATTTTTGGGACAGAGAGAGACAGAGCATGAACAGGGGAGGGGCAGAGAGAGGGAGACACAGAATCGGAAACAGGCTCCAGGCTCTGAGCCATCAGCCCAGAGCCTGACGCGGGGCTCGAACTCACGGACCGCGAGATCGTGACCTGGCTGAAGCTGGAGGCTTAACCGACTGCGCCACCCAGGCGCCCCTGTGGGTTTTTTTTAGAAATCTCCATAATGTTTTCCAGACTGGCTGCACCAGTTTGCATTCTTACCCACAGTGCAAGAGGGTTATTCTTTCCCCCATATACTTGGCAACACCTGCTGTTTCATCCTTCATTGAGTTTCGTCATTGTGACAGATGTGATGTGTTATCTCATTGTACTTTTGAATTGTATTTCCCTGAAGATCAGTATTGTTGAGTATTTTTTCATTTGTCCCTTGGCCAGGTATATGTCTTCCTTTGGGAAATGTCCAGTTTTGTCTTCTGCCCATTTTTAATCAGATTTATTATTTTTTGGGTGCTGTATAACTGTATATATTTTGGACACTAACCCTTTATCCGATGTCATTTGCAAATATTCTGTAGGTGTTTAAGTTTTGTTGATTATTTCCTTGGTGACGGAAGGTTTTAATTTTTATGAAGTCTCATGATTTTTGCTTGTGTTTCCCTTACCTCTAGAGATATATCTACAAAGACGTTGTACAGGCAATGTCAAATAAGATACTACCCGTGTTATCCTCTGGAATTTTTATGGTTTCAGGTTTCACATATAGGTCTTTATCCATGTTGGATTTATTTTTGTGTATGTTGTAAGAAAGTGGTCCATTGTTGTTTTTGTTTTGTTTTGCAGATTGCTGTCCAGTTTTTCCAAAACCATATGTTGAGGAGCCTTTTTTTTAAGTTTATTTACTTATTTTTGAGAGAGAGAGAGCATGCAAAAGAGGGGCAGAGAGAAATGGAGAGAATCCCACGCATGCTCTGCACTGCCCTGAGATCATAACCTGAGCTGAATTCACAATCACACGCTTTGTTGGCTGAGCCACCCCTGTGTCCCAAGACTATCTTTTTTTCCATTGGATGTTCTTTCCTGCTTTGTTGAGATTTGATTGACCATATGGGTATGAGTTCATTTCTGCGTTTCTATTCTATTGATCTATGCTTCTGTGTGTTGTTGTTGTTGTTGTTGTTTTGCCAGTACCATACTGTTCTGATCAGTACAGCTTTGTAATATAACCTAAAGTCTGGAATTGTGATGTCTCCAGCTTTGCTTTTCTTCTTCAAGTTTGTTTTGGCTGTTTGGGGACCTTTGTTATTCCATACAAATTTTGAGATTATTTGTTCTTGTTCTCTCACAAATGTTTTTGTTAGTGTGATAGGGATTTCATTATATGTGTAGATTGTTTTGAGGAGTGTAGACATTTTAACAGTATTTTGTGCTTCCCATCCATGAACATGAAATGTATTCCATTTCTTTGTGTCCTCTTCCATTTCTTTCATCAGTGTTTCATAGACTTCAGAGTACAGGTCTTTCAATTCTTTGGTTAGGTTTATTCCTGGTTTCTTGTGGTATTTGTGAGCCTGTCAATGGGATTGATCCCTTACTTTCTCTCTGTGTTAATTCATGATTTGTGTTAGAAATGCAATACATCTATGGAGCTTGATTTCTGTATTGTGACTTGTGGAATTCATATATCAATTCTAGCAATTTTTAAGGGAATCTTTCATGTTTTTTATAGAACACATCATGTCAGTTCCAAATAGTGAAAGTGCTACTTCTTCCTTGCCGATTTGGATGCCTCTTATTTCTTTTTGTTGTCTGAGTGCTGTGGTTAGGGTTTCCCATACTATGTGGAATAACAGTGGTGAGAAGGGTCATCCCTGTTTTGTCCCTGACCTTGGAGGAAAAATTTTCAATTTTTCCCCATTGAGGATGAGATGAGCTGTGGGTTTTTCCTAAATGACCTTTATTATGTGCAGGGCACATAATAGTCAGGTAGGTTGACTCTCAATGTACTTTGCTGAGGGGTTTTATCATGAATGGATGTGACATTTTGTCAAATAGTTTTCCTGCGTCTGTTGAAAGCATATTGTTCTTATCCTTTCTTCTATTACTGTGGTGCATCATGTTGATTGATCTGTGAATGTGGAACCACCCTTGCAGCCCGGGAATATATCCCAGGTGATTATGGTAAATGATTCTATTAATGTATTGTTGACTTTAATTTGAAGGTATTTTAATAAGAATTTTGGCATACATAGTCATCAGGCTATTGGGCTGCAGTTTTATTTAAAATTTTTTTAACATTTTTTAAATGTTTATTTCTTTCCTTTGAGTACATAAAAGTGAGGGAGGGGCTCAGAGATAGGAAGAGAGAGAATCCTGGCCATGCCCCACACTGTCATGGCAGGGTCCAACATGGGACTCGAACCCATGCACCACAAGATAATGTCCTAATCCGAAATTAAGAGTTGGACAGTAAACAGCCCAAGGCACACAGGCGCCCTGGCAGTTTTCGGTTTTAGTGGAGGCTTTATCTGGTTCGGTATCAGGGTAATGATGGCCTCATAAGATGAATTTATAAGTTTTCCTTCTTTTTTACTTTTCGTAATAATTCGAGGAGAATACATATTACCTCTTTCTTAAATGGATGGTAGAATTCATCAGTTAAACCATCTGGCCCAGAACTCTTGTGTTGGGGGGAGATTTTTTTTATTACTGATTTTATTTCTTTCTGTTTTCAGATTTTATGTATCTTCCTGTTTCAGTTTTGGTA
>NW_024412594.1:0-11290 GCF_014898765.1 Herpailurus yagouaroundi
GTTTGGACTGTGCCTAAGTAGTATTTGCTATTAAGTACAATGCCTGTGAAAAATATTTTTAAAATGATTCTTATTAAGGGATTAAGTTTAAAACGCTTATTACAAGTTATGCACTTTTAAAAGATTTTTAAGATGTAACTACATATAAGATGGTAAATGACAACTTCACCTTATTTTTAGAGGTTAGACTTCAGTGTCACTATTTTTAAAGTTACTATAATTCTATTACCCACCAATATGTACATGGCATAGATGATGTAATCAGATCTCTTACCATCACCACATGACAAGCCAGTGTGCTACCCTCTCTTAAGATTGAAAGAAGAGTAGAAAAATTATTCAAGAATGGCAAGACGGGATCATTGCAAGAAAAAGGTGTAAAGGATACGGTATATCTAGCCGGAAGAAAAATCAGAGTTAATGACGATTTTCTCAAACTATGAGAAAGTTAATCCTAAGAAAGCTGCTGAGAAACGTTCTCTTTCTTTACCAAAGACAGAAGGCAGGAAATGAACTTGAATTGAACTGAGGGCTTGCAGAGCTCCTACAGGACTTCCCATGGCCATGACCGTGATAGAAGGTAAACTCTGGGGCAGGCTCACAGCAGTGGCTTGGGCTTTTTTTTTTTTTTTTTTAAATAGTCTTTGGCTTTGTTTGTGTTTGAAGATCTACAACAGACATGGTTTTTGGATGGCTTTGTGATATATGCCCTTCACGGCTAGATTTAATAATATCTTAAGTTACAATTAACCTTCAAAAGTCACTCATGAAAGAATAGCTTATACGTCCCTATATTACTAGGAGATCATGTATTTAATATCATAGAATGTTTACTGCCTCTATAGAGTTCATATATGGGGCACAAGCAACAGATAAGCAAACACTGTACCAAGGTTGTCTGGAAAGCTAGTCTATGTATTGGGCTTCCTGACAATAAAAGGTTTGGGAATCTTTCAATTACTTGATTGAATCTGAAAAACCTGTAAACAATAAATAATTACCAAAAAATTAAGTAGCTCTTTACTTTGGAAACTTTATCCTTGTTTTACCAATTACCTTCTGATTTTTGTTCATATTTACGGGATAGAAATGTTTCCAAATGGGAGCCGAGGACAAGTGCTAACAAGTATTGAATAAGTTGTCAGATGAAGGCCAAGGACTCCGGCAGGAAGGGAGAATGAGGACCAGCCTGGGACTGACACCAGTTTCTGACGTGGTGTCACTTTCTCCCCTCTGCATTAGGGGCTTTCCTGTTCTTTTTTGTTTCGATGTTTTACTCCATACAATTTCCTGTGCAAAAGTTCCCTTCATAACATCCATTTCTGATTGAAGAGCAGTCACTGGCTTGAATTATGTGTTCAGTAATGGGTTCTTTATGACCTTCCCAGTTGTACGGACTGATTGGCAGCTATTATCACAAACAGAAAAAGTCAGTAACAAACCTCTGAATTAGAGGCTGAATTTTACAGGTATTCAAGGGATGGGGAAGATCTGTGAAACCTACCTTTATTTACCCTACAGAAATAAGCAAATGGACAGCTGTGTACTGAATAGTTACTCCCCAGTGGTTAAACTAACACCTCCACCAAATACTTGGGTCTCTTTCTGAATTCTCAACTCTGTGCCAGTAGACTGATTGGTCTACCATACCGTTTTAATTACGACAAGTTTGTAGTACATTTTGTGATCTGACAAGGCAAGTCTTGCTTTGGTTCTGAATGTTTCAAAGCATTCACAGTTTATTTTATAAGATAGACTTTGCATTTTTCATTGGTAACGGGGGCTGCATTAATGCATTAACCAATAATGAGTGTAAGTTCTAGGGACACTTACAAAGGAAATAGTAACTTCATTTAAAAAAATCATTATGATCTTTGGCATATGGGTTTGACTGGGATGTTCATATGATTAAGATTAAAAAATATTATTTTTATAGGAGGGCGAAAGGAAACTTCTATCAAACATCGCTATGCAATATTTTAGACTGTATAAGACTACTTACGCATGTACTTAAAATACATCAATTATCTATAAAATCCAATGTTGAACTGAGTCTCTAAAATTAATTCTTTCTCTAACACTGTATAAATCTATGAAAGCTTTGATCACCACAAACATATTTTAGAGGCTAGAGATAAAAACAACTAAAAACAAGGAAAAATTCCAAATTTTCAAACCAGAACCACCCCTACTCTTTCCAGAGAAGAAATCAACTGCACTCAGAGCATGCAACTTGACAAATACCGCTTATTTCTAAGATGAGGTAATTTAAAGCCGCTAAAATGGGTAACAGTTGTCATGAGCAGTAGATTGGCTCAGTGAAGCAATAAGGAAGCGCTCAAATTATTAAAAAAAAAAAGCAAATTTGGAGAAATCAATTTGATGGAAAACGAACACTAGAAAAGACTATCACGATTTAATTAAAAAAAACTGATTTTTTGGTGAAACGGGAAAATCACTGACGTCAATTAGATACTTCCGGTGATAGACACTGTTCTCATCTTCCTTCCTATACGCAATTCAAAGATCGCTTTATTCATGAAACTTCATTTCTTATGTTAAGGGTTCAACTCACAATCAGTTAAATTTTAGAAATACTTTTAAAAATATATCACTTAAGCTTACCCTTAAGTTGTTTTTCTCCCAAGACACTAGATGGCAGTGGTTAGTAAACGAATTTAGATCTATGCACATGGGCGTGACCACCTGGCCCCAAATCCACCTGGAATTTTAAAGACAGAACTAACTCTGCAGTATTCTTTTTAGACTTTTTTTTTTTTTAAAGTTTGTTTGTTTCTTCTTCTGAGAGAGAGAGAGAGAGAGAGAGAGAGAGAAAATGGGAGGGGCAGAGAGAGAGAATCCCAAAGCCTGACGCAGAGCTTAAACTCACCCCAAACCAAGAGTCAGACACGTAACCAACTGAGCCACCCGGCACCCCCCACCCTGCAGGAGTCTTAAAATTAACCTACTGAAGTTCACTGTGCAGTTGAAGAAAGTCACACGATTCCTTTAAACTACTTGCTATAAACTGATTCTAACACCAATATATGAAAAGCCAGGTACGAATGTACTATATGAATTAAAAATTTAGGAGTTTGAAAGGTTTTACGCTTTTCCAAACAACTCTTATTGAGAACACAAGAAACAACTGTAATGATAATATTATAAAGGATGTTATGTATCAGAGTAAAAGACCAGGCATGGAAGAGAAAAATGGTAAAAACAGTAAAAGTTTAATTAAGCAAAATCCTATCACAGGAAAACTAGGTTTCCAACAAGTATTTCAACAGCACCTTGTACACATTGATGTCAGCCCCTGGTAAGGCTCAGGACATATAAATACACTCCTTCGTGCCCTAATTCTGGACCTGTCGCAAACTGCTCCTTCTACCTAAGAAAGTCCTTTATTTCCCGTCTTATCTACTAAGTGAGAGGTCTTCCAGGCCCTGCTGACACAGAGCTAATCATCAAGTTGTTTTTAAAGTGATCCCCCCCCCAAGACCCCCTCAAATTCGGTATCCCAGAACACCTGGGGTTTCTCTCCGTTTGCACTCAAGACCAGATGTTATAATCAACTGTGGATTTCTCGATTTCCCCTACATTCTTTGATGACAATGTTTTGTTTGGCTTTGTTTTGTTTTTTATAATCTTCATATGCTCATCGATTTAGCATAGATTTTTGGCACATGAAAAGTATTTTAAGTGGTTTGTTGAATGAATCGCACCCATGACATTTAACATTTAACCAACGGAAGTTAGATTAAGCTTCAGGAAGTTTAAGACTCTTGTCAAAGTCACAAAGTGGTGAACTGGAACTCACAGGGGCCAACTCCAGAATCATGATTCTTTGGGAAGCCGTCCTTCTTCCCAGCTCTGAAACAGCGTGCACAGCACGGGACCCGTCTTTCCCGAAGGGCTGGCGGGGGTGCGGGGGGAAATGAAAGAGAAGAGCACTGGGGGTGGGGTGTTGAACGAGGGAGCCCATTCCGGCTCACCACTGCTCTCGGGGACAGCAAACTGCCCAAACAAGGTTGGTACTCAACAGCCTGCTGAATACATGTCCTACTCAAACAATAGCCTGCTGAGTACATGTCCTACTGGCTTTTAGAAGAGATTTGATATTTTATTTTTTATTTTATCTTATCTTATCTTACCTTATTTTATTTTATTTTAGAAGAGCTTTATTTTAATACCGTTTTCAGTTTCTTCCATTCACTGGAAAGTCTATTAGGTTTTCTATTTGCATTAAACAGGACAATTTATATTTTCCTCAAAAACTGACCATTTTTTTCCCCTACATTTTCACATTTATTAGTACAAGTATCCTCTCATAATTTATCATTTTCATCCTGTTTTATTTTCTAAATTATTAAACATAAATAACTGTGTCTTCTCTTTTTGTTAATTAGGTCAGTAAATACCTGATATCTGTATAAAGTCTTTAGATTCCCTTGTTTATATGGATTTTCTCTTTCTAAATCCATAGGTTAAAATGGCACATCCCAAGGGGACAGATACTTTAATTTATGACTGTGTCTCTAGTACCTGAGGTTACTACCATGCAATCGTACCCAATAAAAATGTGTTGAATTCATGAATTAACTTATTTTGTCCCTTATTTATTAATGCTCAAAAATGCATACAAGATGCTTCAAGGATCTGCAGTATCCACTGTGGACAGCCTTGCCCAGGGTTGTAGCAATACGAGAATTCATTTTTGTAAACTTTATTGTCTAAATATCCCAGTAACTATACTTGGTTTTTTCCCAAGAAGTGACATTGCACATTAATTTTGTTTAATTTCCTTGTTTTTAGCCATTATGGGGATCTGAACTCTTCAATGGGGGCTAAACACATCAAAGTAGGATCTAACCCAAAGAGGAAAGGGAAACCCATGTTCGTAAATCCTAAAATTACACACACACACACACACACACACACACACACACTTTTTGGATAAACCTACTTGCAGATACTACTAACATTCTCCAAATTGTATTTTTGTTTGTCAACCACTAAAACACTATTGTATATTTCTGTCCTTTTGGGTTTTTTTTTTTTTTTGGTGTGACTGTTTTGCTTTACAAATTTTAACGCATCAACACTTATTGGGTAAACTAAGTAACAGGTCTCCCCTTGCTGCAGACTAAACCCTTCATAAATGCCAAGTGATCTCCTGTTCCAATTTAATGCCTTTATTCCCCAAACTCATCTTCGTCATTGATCCTGTGGTACTTTCCCTCCTTTTGTTTTCATTTTTCTGGAAGAGGTCTGCTTCACCTAAAATTCTCTTTTCATTTTCAATCATTGTTAAGTCCTTTTCTATATGTGCCTCTATAAAACAGAAGACAGTTGTGAGTTTTTTAAACCTAACTTGCAATTTTTTTCTTTCAGTAACTGGGTCTATCCTACTTGTAATTTTGTTGTGACATATTTTGGTAGAGAGTTCCACAATCTATTTTATGTTTTACTTTTAGTGTTTTAACACTATTTCGTTTGTTTTCTATCTTTTCCTGAACTTTCCATGTTTTCTTTCAATTTTTTCTCTCCAACAATATTAATGTGGGTTTTTAATTCTACTAGGGGAACTTCTGACATACATAAATTTTATTTAAGTTATATTTATCAATGCATCAATTTCAGAAATTAATTAATTTCTGCTGGTTCTTATTTATAAAAAAAGAAAACAATACTTTTAAAAGTATAAGCATTTTATAATTCTCCCTGTGTCCATCTTAATCCTTGGAATTTTTGATACAGACTAAAAATTTTATCTCAGTCTGTTTGGGCTACCTTATTATAATTTTTTCACTAAAGCATATACATTTTGTTATATATGTGAGTTATTTAAGTAAGGCTTTATAACTATGATTCAAAATCCTGAGGCAATTTAAAAAAGATTTACAAGGGGCGCCTGGGTGGCTCAGTCGGTTAAGCGTCCAACTTCAGCTCAGGTCACGATCTCGCAGGTTGTGAGTTCGAGCCCCGCGTGGGGCTCTGTGCTGACAGCTCGGAGCCTGGAGCCTGCTGCGGATTCTGTGTCTCCCTCTCTCTCTGCCCCTCCCCTGCTCACGCTCTGTCTTAAAAATAAATAAAACATTAAAAAATATATGTAAAATAAAATAAAAAAGAGTTACAAATATCTATAACATGCCCCTTTTTACAAAGGAAGGAATAGAAGAAAATACATGTGTATCTGCTCACCCCGGCCAAAAAAAAAAAAAAAAAAAAAGCTTTATTTTATTAATATGGTTGGCTTACATTTTAGAAGTATGTCAACATCTGTTCAAGCAATAGGGCAGATTAGATAATTTGATACTCCTGAAAAAATCAATTTAAAAAAATTTTAAAGGCTGGATAAAGTACATTTTCAATCCTTTCTAATGCATTGCTGGGCTGAGAAGAATGGACAGAATGCACAGGAATCTAAAAAGAAGTCAATAATGGAACTTGTGAGGAAAGCAAATCCCAAGTTGGATTTTTCTAGAGAGCGAGGAGCAAAGCCTGGATGTACTGACCCTCCCTCAGGAAAGCACCTCGGGAGACAAGACCTGCTGGAGGCCAGGACCGGAACGGGCTGGTGGCTCATCGACGCTGGTGGTTACGGTCAATATAGTTACAGGTGCAAGGAGATTACTAGGACACCAGATTGTCTTGAATTTACCGCTGGAGGGAAAATGAAAATCTCTTCTGAGAAATCATAACTGTGCATCACGTGGCTGTGAGGCTGGAATCCACACTACTCTGTAGTCTGAAAAAAAATCTCATGAGATAATTTAAAGTCGTGCTGGATTGGTATTGCCTTAGGTGACCGGCCAAAACGAATACATATCCTGTCTCGAGGAAAAGAAGTTCAACACAACCCTCAAGAACACCCATTTTAAAAGGCCCGAGGAAGAGTACGATTCACGGTCAAAACATCAAATAAAATGAGACACACAAGCAAATAAGCCACCGGCTGTTGGCAGGTGGGTGAAACCAAAGCCAAGAAATGTAAATCCTGGGTGAATAAAAAACAATATAAAAGAGGTTTAGTTAATATATCCCAAGAAATAAAAGATAAACTTGAAAAAATATCCAGGGAATAAAAAACTATATTGAAGAACTGAGAGAAAATCAAAAGGAACCCGAAAGCAACTATGTTAAAGTCAATATACAGAGAGAGAATTTTTATTAATCTGAATTCTCTATCCGGCAAAGATGTACTTCAAGGAAGTGTTGAAATAAAGACCTACTCCAACAAAAACTGAGAGACTCCCACCAGTGTACCCTCACTAACGGAAATTCTACAGGATAGAAGAGACCCGATTCCAAATGGAAGACTTGAACGCACAGAAAGAAAAATGTGGCCGAGCAAACACAGTAGTACCCCTAGGTCTCTGCCTTCACGAAGCGTACATTCTAGAGAGAGCCAGATGAACCAATCGTCCCACAAAGCACAAATGTACACTCACAGCTAAGTTCTACGAAGGAGAAGCTTGCGATACTAAGAAGGCTCGACAGAGTGAGATCTGACTCGGGAAGGTCAGAATTAGCCACATCTTGGCCATGTTCCCAGGCCACACGTGGACCAAGGAAGCAGTGACCCCAGAGAGAACCATGCCGAGTACCATTAGCTGACCTCGGGAATTCAGGAATGTGGAATAAAGAGCCGACTAGAGCCTGGATGGACAGACTATCATCCCCTCAATTAAGTTACAGAAGTAAAAGAATTAGAAGCGATATACGTAGAATACACTGTAGATGTTGTGGACACAGAAGGTTTTTCTAAGTCACTTATTCCAGGAAGCTACTTCACGGAGGTCAATGTACAAACAAGCCTCCAAAAATAAAGGCAAACCTGCAGCCAAGTGACTAAGAGTCTGGGATCTGGGAATCTAAACCCAGGCTCTCCAGTCAAGCACTTCTTGAGGCTCTCACCGCCTGCAGACCCCTGGCCTCTTGTGGCCTGCCCTTTCTGACCTCCGAAACCACTCTTCCCCCACTACCCCCTCCAATTCTCTTTCACACACCGCAGAAGAGGGTCATCCCATGGGGCCCTCAGTGCCCGGGTTCACTCACTTCTTTTCGTGTCAACAGTTAGAAATGCAGAGTCCAGCATCCAGGTTTCATCAGACAACCGGATTGGTCCAAGTGTGGGTCACAAACAGCTGTGACTGAAGGAAAAGGGTCACACGGCAGGTACTCAGCTGCCAAGGCCAAGCCCTGTGAGCTGTCTGCAGATCCCAGGGGCGTCATAATGAGACTTGCACTCTCCTGATCGCACCGAGCTCACATACACACCGGCACTTTTTTTTTTTTTAAAGGAATATACTATTTTTTTTTTTAAAGGAATATACTAGTTTTTTTTTTTTTAAAGGAATTCTTAATTTTTAAATAAAAGTCCCAAAATTTTAGAAATAAACTTTTAGAATGAACAGGGAAGAATGAGATCTCTTTGTTATTTTAGTAGCTTAGCCATTTAAAACTACCAGCGTCTGAAGTATCATTTAAAGTTTTCAGAAGCGGGGTGCCTGGGTGGCTCAGTCGGTTAAGCGTCCGACTTCAGCTCAGGTCACGATCTCACCGTCCGTGAGTTCGAGCCCCGTGTCGGGCTCTGGGCTGATGGCTCAGAGCCTGGAGCCTGCTTCCGATTCTGTTGTCTCCCCCTCTCTCTGACCCTCCCCCGTTCATGCTCTGTCTGTCTCTGTCTCAAAAATAAATAAACGTTACAAAAAAATTAAAAAAAAAATAAAGTTTTTGGAAGCAGGAGTGGTATCTGAATAATTCAACTTAATGGAACTCTTGTCTCTGTACATGGAAGGCACTAGGAGAGGTGCTGGGTGAATGCAAAGATTAGTAAGAAAAGGTCTTTGCCCCAAAGAGCTTTTAATCCTGTAACGTAAATTTTTACGATGCAAGGGGAGGGAACAAAAAGGATCAACGATGGGCTCAGTGAATCGGCCGGGAAACATTTTTGTGCAACGACTTTTCATCCTTTGCATTACTGTATTAGTCATGAGCACCATTAAATGTCTCGGAATACTTGTGTCTCTATTCCTATTACCATTTTATAAACCATAAATAGCACACATTCTGATTACTCATGAATACAAGCATCACAGTGCAAAAAGAAACCCCAAATCTCCAAGAACAATGCCTAACACATAAGAAATACACAGTGAAATTTTTCCAAATGTATTTATAAACGCTTTCTATACAGTTAACCTATGAACGTAATTCTTATTGGCTCAGAATATTCTTTTAAGATGTTACGTGTGTGGTTTTAACGTCACAACAAAAATCAAATGCCAGTAAGCCGAACATCTTGAACTGCTTATGCACGCTGCATTTGACCATGGGCTGTGCTCTGAGTAAGCTGCAATAGAAACAGAGGCTCCAGCCTATGGCACGCAACACTAAGACAGGCACACCACGGAACAGCGTGAGCTACGGCCACCGCGGCTCAGGGGTCTCCACGGAGTAACGCCGTCCCCGCACTGTTTCAGTGGCCTTCAGGAAGTCCAAAGAACTCACCTAAAAAATGCTCCACTTTCGTCCTTGCTTTATTCTACTGCAGGCAGCGTGCTGAAAAGGGCATACGCCGTCCCTGACACCCCAGCCCACAGTGCGAAGCATCTTCTGCACAGAACGGTCCAGAGGTGCCATTCATAAGACAGGACACCACAGGCCAAAACCAAAACAGTAAGTCAACTGTGACATTTCATGCCCAAACGTTGCCACGCTGGTGAGATTTTTCACCTGGCAACAACCGTAGACAGACAGAAACGAAATACAAAATGAGTTTGAAGTACTTAGTTGCCATGTGTCTGTGGTTTGTAGCCCAGCTGACCTTTTTCAAAGAGCTTACGACACGTTCTTATCTAGAGCACCAGAATCTAAATTCAGATACTTACGTTATTGCACTCTCCAAGGAAATACAGTGCAAATCCATCAGCTTTGGTGGCTGCCAAAGTAATAAAAAAGGAAGAAACTAATCTCAATGGAAGAACAGACCACGTATGAATTCTTTAAGGTGAGACCTCAGAGAGGAATCGTGTGAAAGGGCTTGTTAACATAATTAACGGTCATGCAGCGAATCGAGCCAACCAATTTATGGCTTTATTCAATTGACATAGAACATTTTCATTCATTATTTATCAGCTATTGCAAACTTTAAGACGTGACATCCTCACATGCACACAGCAGCCAATGCACTACGCAACAGTATGTTTGTGAAACGTTAAATGTTACAACTATTGGAAAATGTGTTTCGTTTAGGAACGGGATTTAATTGTTAAAGTACTAAAAAATACCAGACACAATATTCATAATAATGAGTAATCAAGGCAAGCATCACCCAAAGAGGATGATGCACGTATCCATGCAGCCTCACGAAGAGAACACGGCTGAACTCTCCTAACCCTGCTTCAGGGCCAGGTGAAGGCAGTTCCCACGGCAGGTAACCGATATTCCTCCCGGAGGATCGCTTGCCTACAGACTCACGGTTCACTCCTTTTCACTCGTGCGGCCTTGGGTCAAATATTTGGCCTGCCTTTGCCACAGCTTCCCCATCAGAAAAGAGGTGATCAAAGTACGTAGATCTGCCATCTGCCCCAATAAATTTAAAATGCTTTGTGTTGCTTAAAAATTAAGGATTTCCTTCGTAAAGATGTGACTTAATACAACAAAACTACGCGTTCCAAAGAAACTAGGCTTTATTTAGGAAGCATAGTATATTCCATTTGCACATCTGGCAGATACTTTTTTGAGACTGGGTAAGTTAGGAAGTTTTTGGTTTGACTCATTCTGGTCGTTTCAGAATAGAGTATTTTCACTTCAAACTTAGCCCGAGAATAGAAGCAAATAAATGACTTGCATTTGCCTTGTAGTAAGTATATTACTCTTTCCATCTTCTGCAACAGAATGAAAGACACTTTGGTTCAAAAGTTCTACCAGAAGGAATATAAAACATTTCTTACCTATTTTAATGATGCTGCTCAATTCATAAAGGAGTAACTGATTGTCTCCTCCTGTATCCAATCGCTGTTCGATGTAGCTGTTTAATTCGTACACAACTCCCTGCATATTCGTATCTTGGTACTTTTAATAAAAAAAAAAAAAAAAAGAAGAAAGAAAGAAAGAAAAAGAAAGGGCATAATTAAATATAAGATGATAAAAATTCCTGGGGCGCCTGGGTGGCGCAGTCGGTTAAGCGTCCGACTTCAGCCAGGTCACGATCTCGCGGTCCGTGAGTTCGAGCCCCGCGTCAGGCTCTGGGCTGATGGCTCAGAGCCTGGAGCCTGTTTCC
>NW_024412594.1:11300-13765 GCF_014898765.1 Herpailurus yagouaroundi
GAGCCTGTTTCCGATTCTGTGTCTCCCTCTCTCTCTGCCCCTCCCCCGTTCATGCTCTGTCTCTCTCTGTCCCAAAAATAAATAAACGTTGAAAAAAAAAAATTTTTAAAAATAAGATAAAAATTCCTTAATTTATAAAACATTTTATTAATTACATAACTTTGTGTGTGTGTGTGTGTGTGTGTATAATTTTATGCTTTTACACATTATGCTTTTAAAGAACATTTATTTAAATATTATAATCTACTAAAAAATTGATTGCAAATTAAATTGCTGTGACATAGAATTATTTACAGGGGTGCCTGGGTGGCTCAGTTAAGCGTCCGACTTCGGCTCAGGTCATGATCTCACAGCGTGTGAGTTCAAGCCTTGCATCTGTCTCTGTGCTGACAGCTCAGAGCCTGGAGCCTGTTTCACATTCTGTCTCCCTCTCTCTCTGCCCCTCCCCTGCTCACGCTCTGTCTCTCAAAAATAAATAATAAATAAAAACTTAAAAAATTATCGGAGCGCCTGGGTGGTTCAGTCGGTTGAGTGTCCGACTTCAGTTCAGGTCACGATCTCACCGTTTGTTGA
The DNA here is from genome assembly GCF_014898765.1 of Herpailurus yagouaroundi. Taxonomy (NCBI): domain Eukaryota; kingdom Metazoa; phylum Chordata; class Mammalia; order Carnivora; family Felidae; genus Herpailurus; species Herpailurus yagouaroundi. Next base: position 11,874 of record NW_024412594.1, read on the forward strand.
GTTCGAGCCCCACGTTGGGCTCTGTGCTGACAGTTCAGAGCCCGGAGCCTGCGTTGGATTCTGTGTCTCCTTCTCTCTCTGCCCCTCCCCCACCTGTGCTCGCTCTCTCTCTCTCTCTCTCTGTCTCTCAAAAATAAATGAAGGTAAAAAAAAAGAATTATTTATAGGCGCCATGTATGTTTCTATTAAAATATCAAGTGTTACAAGTTACAACTTTATTTCTGAAGTTGTATATAGCTATTCGGTTAAAGTAGCATAAAAGTTTGCCAAAAGTGTGCTGCACTGGGTAAAACGAAGGTTATTATTCTCCAGCCACCTGCCACGATGGGGCCACTACCCTGGTCCAATCCAAACTCTACCCCCGGCTCAGGAGGGAGCAGCTCTCATGGCCACCCTGTGGCAGGACCAGCCAGCTGCCCCCGGAAGCCCAAAGCTCTGGGCTGCAGGGACACCAGCAGTAGAGGGGTTTGGGGAAAAGGCGGACGCTAGATCTTAGCTACTCCAGCACAAGCTACCGCTGTGACTTCTCTCCAAGGACCCAAAGGCTGTCTTCTAGTAAGCTTCCTCACCACTAAGCTTGCCGCCCTAAGCCTGTTCTCCAAACAACAACCGTGGTAAGTTCTATAAACAAAGTAAAATTCTGTCACTTCCTGGCTTAAAGTCCTTCCCACTGCACTTAGAATAGCAGACTCCCCACGGGGTGGCCTCTCACATTCTACAAAATGCGGTCACTGTCTGCCTACGACACCGTCTCAAGCCCCCTTTCTCTTTCTTAACCACGCAGATACCTTTCGCTCCTAAAGGTCGATTACTCGCCATTCCTCTTCTTCCTTAAATGCCAGTGTAAGTGTCATTATCAGTGTCAGGTGTCTGATAGCATGATTTGGCAACTCCATGCATCACCCAGGGCTCATCACAAGTGCACCCTTTAATCCCCATCACCTATTTCCCCCATGGCCCACCCCCCTCCGCTCTGGTAGCCATCAGTGTGTTCTCTACAGCAAAGAGTCTGCTTCTTGGTTTGTCCTTCTTCCTCTTTTTTAAGCCCCCCCTTTGTTTTCCATTTGTTTCGTTTCTTAAATTCCACATGAGTGAAATCATATGCTCCTTGTCTTTTGCTGACTGAGCTCAGCATGACGTTCTCTAGCTCCATCCACATCGTTGCAAAGCACTGTTCTCAACGAATGGCGGGGGAATGAAGGGATGTGAGTGAACAGACGAAAGAATGGATGAATCAGTCCCTCAGTCATTCTGCCCACAGGTACCGGTGATCCTGCAAATCTATCACACACCCTGCCCTGCACAGAAGAGATCCCAGGGCATTCACACAACAACGTGCACTCAACGGAGATGCTGGGTTCCACGGGCTAGTGCTGGCTTGGGAGTACGTTCCAAAAGTGGCCAACGCTTTTTCAAATACAACTGAGACTCCAGACCTTCCTGGTATCTCTTCCAGCCTGAGCAAGACTGGACTGCTAGAGTGGATTTCTTCTAGAAGAATCCCCGAGCTGCATCATCACAGACGACCCCTGCACCAAGGCTGTGCAAAACACGTCCCGGAGGGTGTGCTGGCACGTGTGCACAAGTGTGTGGTGTGGGCCAGGAAGGCCCATCCAAGGGGGTTTCCTCAATGCACGGCGGGGGGTGGGGGTGGGGCCTGGCGCGGCAGGGCCATGTGGCTACGACAACACTCAGAGACGAAGCCGGGGTGGCTCGCATCCTGGACGGACCCGAAGCCGCCGTCGGAATGACCCAGCCAGGCGGCTGCCTGATCCCAGTGTCCCCGGAGCTGGGAGAGACAGGGTGGCCTGCTATCTTCTCATCCGTGTCCACGGGAAAAGTTCCAGGTTTCAGCGGACACAAGTTTGACTTGATTCTCCGCGGCAAGTCAC
>NW_024412594.1:13775-23095 GCF_014898765.1 Herpailurus yagouaroundi
CAAACACCACTGGCAGAAAAGTTCTAACCAAGAATGAGCTCTCACATGGGAAGTTACAGATGGCTGTGAGCCTCAAAGGCAAAGTGAATGGGGGGGGGGGGGCTAGCAAAGAGGGTGCCACTGACACTTTTAGAAAAAAAGTTTTAAAATCCAAGCAGAGGCACCTGGGTGGCTCAGTTGGTTAAGCGTCTGACTCTTGATTTCAGCTCGGGTCACGATCTCATGGCTTTGTGGGCTCGAGCCCCGCGTCAGGCTCTCCACTGACAGCGAGAAGCCTGCTTGGGATTCTCTGTCTCTCCCTCTCTCTCTGCCCCTCCCCTACTTGCGCCATCCCTGTCGAAATAAATACACTTAAAAAAAGTTTTCGAATCCTAAACATCAACCAAGGGATTAGTACACTCATCCTGAGCTTATCCTAATACTATTCGGAAAAAGCAAAAGCGAAAGCAGCTGCCTTTACTCGTCCTGCTCTGTCATGAGCACAGAGGAAAAGCCACGCAGAGGTGTTTCGGGGTGTTCCACAGCAAGGCGGGTCCCCCATGGCGCAGGAGAAGCAAGTACACAGACAGCATCTTACAGAGACCCTGGAGGCCACAGGAGAGCAAAGAGCAGAGCACAGGGTCGGGACTGAGCAGGAAAGACCTTACGCCGTGAGTTCCCGTTAAAAGTGGTAGAAACAAGCAGGCTGGGATTCCGAAAACCATGTCGGCTCAATGTAAGGGAAGAGAAATAATGGAAACTTAACAATCCTAAAGGACATTATTGTAAGTTTTCAAAGGGTTGTCTATAATATCAACTAATTTAATTTAGGGCGAAGAAAGGTCCATGAGAGGAAAGGGCCTTTCTTAATAATAATTTAGGAAAAGGGAGTCCGTGAGATACAACAGTTTTAAATCACGGAGGGACACTGAGGGCAAGCATTTCTGGAAGGTGTAAGAAGGCTAGTACGAAAGGATTAAGTTATCAGAGCAGATGAATGATAAAGTTAAGCAAACCTGTCTAAGTGCTTAACTCAACAGATACATTTCTGAACACGGCAGGTGATCAGATCTTTTTCAACCACGTATTCAGATAACGCCCCAACTCCCATGAAATTTAAATCCTCGCTGGGGAAAACAGATAAGCGAACATCAGCTTGGGGGGCTGGGGGGCCAGACGGTGACGCTCAGATCACGATCTCACGGCTCCTGAGACCGAGCCCTGTGGGGGCGCTGTGCTGCCAGCTCAGAGCCTGCGTGGGATTCTCTCTCCCTCTCAATATAAACAAATAAATAAACACTTAAAAAAAGGCAACGACAGCATCTACGACAGAAGTAAAATACTTGCACGACAGAAACCAGACCTCGGGATGTGAGCCAGCCACAGTGAGCGACGCTGATGTGTGTACCGTGCGGTGCGCCCAGGGCGTGGACCCTAAGGACCCCCTCACGGGACGAGACGCTGCGTGCTGGCGGTGTTCGCTAGACTCGGGTGTAGACACGTCCAAGCACCGGGGCTCCAGCCGCACGGGCGGGACTGAGAAAGTGACACGCGCGCCATCTCGCAGGCAGCAAAGCCGGGGTCCTCTCCCCTCCCGCGCAGCTGGCGCCCGCGATTCCCCCTCCTTCGGAGGCGAAGCCCCACGCACCCGCCGCCTAAGACTTCTGTCCTCTCTCGCGCGGGCTCCCGCCGCTCCAATAAGATGCTGTGACGTCACCAGGGACCTCCACGTGTCCAGACCCCAAGGGTCACACGCGACCCCCGGGAGCAGGCGTGCGTGACGTCAGCCTGCTGCTCGGTGCGCACCGTGAACGCCCGCACCCCTGCCGCACGCCCACGCGGACGCCGCTCCGCTACCTCCTGTGCCACCCGTGTGAACGTCCTGTCGCCGGGCTGCTCTGCGCGTCGCCTTCTCTACTAGAGCCACGCTGGCGCCCTCGGCCATCCCCTCCAGCCCCACACCGTCACACCCCGTCCCCGGGCCGGCAGGCCCCACTCACTCGTGTTACGCCCGGCCACCTCCTCACCTGCCCCGTCCAGAACCCTCTCGGCTCTCTCAAGCGGCACGCCAACCCTGGGCACCTGATGACCTCCCCCACCCCTCGACTTCCTGCACACACACCACTACGCCCCCCTCCCCCACCCCTGCCCCATGTATGGCAACCCACCCTCCCAGGGTCAGACAGACCCCCCGGGCCAGCGTTTCCCCTCCTGTTCTACGCCACGCATCCGAGGCAGCCAGCTCTACCTTCCAGATGCATCTAGAACTGCACCGACCACCCCAGGTGCCGCTCCCCACCCCCCTCATCGCTATCCTGCTCCAAACCCTCCTCCCTCTCTTGCAGGATCACTGCGCCAACCTCCTCACCATCACCCTTGGCAATGAAAAATTGTTCTTCTAAAGTGCTGCTGAATAAACTTACTTTGCATTTCTACCCTTAGGTCTGCGCTAGTAAAAGCGGTCGGTAGCTTTTTCTGTTTTGTATCATGCTCTAACTTTTGTGTCAGGAATAAACTTTCCTCCTTGAACGAGTTCCTACCATAACGTTTGAAATACATACCTTATATCAGGTAGGAGTTTTCTTCTCTTTAATGTTTGGTGGAACTACCCAGTAAAACTTCCGGACATCAGGCCATTTTAGGTGGTTTTTACTAACTTTTCAGATTTTTCATCAGCTAATAGTAATATTCAGGTTCCTAAATGCTTCTTCAGTTTTGATGACTTAACAATTTCCTCAAACTGACCATGACATCCAAATTTTCCAATGTATGCGTATATAGTATTCGCTCTTAAATTATGAATGGTCTCCTTGTTTACAGTTATACTCCCTTTCTGATTCCTGAATTAAGGATGATATTTCTTGAATACATAGCCAAATATTGTCTATTTTGCTGATTAAGAAAATACGTTTTGCATTATTAATCACATCTATATTTTAAATCAAGGACCAATGATTTCTTCTCTTATTAATTTCCCCCTCTTCTGCTTTTTAAAAGTTTATTTTTGGTGTTCTAATAAATGAACATAGGAATACAAATTTCCATCCTATTTTGGCTGCATCCCTTAAATTTGGTTGACTTTATCCCCAGTTTACATTTGAGGCTTTGAAATATTATTTTTTTAAAAGATCACCCAGATAAACAGTGGCCAAAGTAGCGATTCAAATCTAGGAATTCAAACCTAAGTGTGATTTACATTTACACTAGGATCAGACAAGCTCTTTTCAATGTATCACAACAAAAGGCACAGAGACGCAGTTCACACGAAAAGAAGACCAGCTATTTAACTATGGAAAGATGCTTATTTGCTCTAAGTAAAAATATTAAAACAATGTCACTGCCATTTATACACAAGATGATGTATAACTGTTAATTTGGCTAAAATGAAAGCACGAACTGGAAAAGTTGATAAATGTGTATTAAAGGAGTATTAAATGCCATAAAATATGTCCGTTAACCTACTAACCTCAGATCCTGGCATTTTTCCTTCGGAAGTATTTCACAAGAATAAAATTTCCAGGGCGTCTGGGTGGCTCAGTCAGTTAAGCATCCAACTTCAGCTCAGGTCAGGATCTCACAGTTCATGAGTTCGAGTCCCCCATCAGGCTCAAGCCCTGCTTCGAGTAACCTCAAGCCCCGCTTTGGGCTCCACACTTTCTTTCCCTCTCTCTCTCTCTTCCCCTCGTGGGACTCCCTCTCTCTCAAAAATGAATAAGTAAATAAAACTGCCATACACATAAAGATAGTAAGTCTATGAAAAATTAGAAACAATCTAATCCAACGATCCAACTGTGAGAAAGTAAACTAATACCACAGAAATTCAAGGGGATCGTTTCAGTCACTAAATATAATATGAGACTGCGTAACATAAGGACCTACTTACGGCATAATGCAAGCTAAAAACACCAAAAATCACAACTGTATGTGCCCTGTAACTACTACTGCATAAATATGTGCACGTGAAGAAAAGACCAGAAGGAAATCTTCGTTAACAGCCATCGCTGACGGCATTAAGGTGATCTTGATTTTATTTCAGAGGCGTAGTTCTGGTTTTTTCAAAAATGCAAGTGTAAGTGATTTTCAGTAGACTGAAGCAGCACTGGGTAAGGTGGATGGATGGGCACAGGATCCAAAGCACAGCTGTTAGAAGAGCCTTTGCAAAGAAAGTTAGTGCATGATACTCGACCTCAAATGCAGAAATAAGAGACACTGTGACACACAAACCAACAAACAAAAGAGGCTTATATCAAATAGCCTGAGTCTTCTCATAAACATAGAGTCAGCTATAATTTGAGAATGATGGAGACGAGGTTAGCGTTCATGATTCAGAGGGGAGGAAAAATCCTGAACACCTGCCACACAAAAGAAGTCTCATCAAGCTTACCAAAGGAAGGCAAAGAGCACCCGCACTTAGCAAAAGCAGCTCATACTTAATGGAAACAAACGACACAGCCAAGAGGAAATGGAGACATTCACAGCCGAGTATCCACAGTGCTTTTCCTAACCCCGCTGCAACGTGCCCTCAGAAAATTCCACTCACAGGAAACTTCCACACCTATATCACAATGATCTGGTCGGTCCTTTAACGATTTCACAAGGCTCACATGCTTTTAATTTCCAGGGCATTCATTCATGTCACACGGTGTAATGGCATGCTCGCCCTGAAACGGATTCGGACAGTAACTCTGGAAATCCCGAATTCTCACTCAGTGACTGGTTAGTCAAGGAGCACAGGTATGACGACATCAAGTCGGCCGCTGGTCAAGCTTTTACTTCCAGTCACACGATGTAGGCGGTTATCCGAGTCTTCTTCACGCTTACTTTTTGAGAGAAGATGCGTCTCAATCATCCGTCCTGGATTTCATGCAGCATCTCAAGAGCGGTCGATTAAGGAAATACTACCCTCCAACCCCTCAGGGTCCAACACTCTTGATGCAAAATGTCGAGCAAAAACAATTTTAAGTTGTAAAGAAGGAAGCACACAGACAGTACAAATGAAAACAAAAGAACCGAACAGCAGGGGGAAAACTCCTTGTGTGAAATTACCAACACATGCCTCAAGACAAATGCTCAATTTTATATAAACTCTTTGCCTTCCGCGAGAAACTGAGCACTGCTCTTACAACTGAGTTAGAAGTAAAATAATCTGTCTTGAGTTACCCAACGTCCTGTTAGGCTGGGTGAGGTCCCCACACCGCTGTTAGCATCTGTCGGTATTGAGACGTACCTCTTTACCACCTCGACTTTTGACTATCACAAAGCAGTAGGACTTCAATCCAATAAAACTAGATTCTATAAAGAGAAGGTTGAAAGAAATCTCTGACAGTGAAATGAACAAACAGAAAAACAAAACCAAACCAAAGCAAGGGGTGGAGAAGAGAGAAGGAGAGAGGGAGGGAGGGAGGGAGGGAGAGGGAGAGAGAAGTTTGCAAATGTTTGCAGGCTACAGTTTTCTAGAGATTCCATCACATCTTAGAAAGCTCGGACCCACCATCACCCGGAAGCTGGTCCTACTGCACACACCTACCGACCCGACCCACCTCCCCTCCTCCCTCCCTGCTGACAAGAACCCTTCCGCTGAGCCCTGGAACTCACTGTCCGTCATCAGCAAACCCTTTCTCTTCTTAAACTCCTCTGAGAGGAAAAACCGTTTACCTTTTTGCCCGGACTGGAAACCTTTCCTCCCCTCCTGATCATACCGCTTCTTAGACTGAAGCGGATTATCACACGATGCAAAATTAAGCTGCAGAACGTATGACTGTGGGTATGAGGCACGTCACGCAGAAATTCTTAATAAATACAGTAATAGATATTTTACAAACACGAGCAAGAGACTGACTATCCCAGGAAAAGCGATGAGTTACAAGTTGCGATTCCATTATAATCTCTCCCCTCTCACTTGGTCAAGAACTAAAGACAAAAACAGAGAAACGGGGCAACTGCCACCAACTTCAAGGTGACATTAAACTAGTGACACCAAACTGAAAACAGGCACCAAGGGCTGACTCAAAATTGCCCGTCCCGAGAACAGCACCGTTGCATGAAGTCAGTGGCAAATGCTCTGGGGAAACTGATGACCCAGGACGCCAACTGCTGTGAGCTCCCCCTGCTTACACCGCAGGGCCCCGTGTTTAGAAATACACTGAGCAGAAATCCAAGGGAACCAGGATTCACTAACGGAATTGAGCGTTCCTTCAGTGTTACAAAATCACTCAACAGACCGGATGTAGCCGTACTGTTTCCCAGGCCAGGTCAAAACGACAACATTGCAAAGAAATCTTGCTTCCAGTACAAGCGGTTTGTTTCCCTTAACCTACAGACAAGTGACAGATAAGCTCCTCCTGTGGGGATGTCCACAACTCTGTTCGATCACTGTTCCCCTGGGTCACCCCCTACTGAACTGGTGTCGTTGAACGTCACTCGCTGGGATTCCATCACAGCATCTGATAGGAGAACTCAAGACAACACTCACACTTACGGTACGCAGAGACGAGGGACTTCTTCTACCTCTGAACACCAAACCTAGCATCGTTCGAGGATAAACAAACATAAAAAATAGAAGCCGACAACGTAGCCTCTTAACATAAATAACAATATCAGAGAGAAAGGAAAACCACCAAAAATACGCAAGGTGTCGGTCGGCATTACAGGAGGACGCCCAGGACAAAGCTGATTTTGGGTGTCGTGAGAGGGAGAACTGGTGCAAGATGAAGTTTGGGAAAGCAGCTGCTTTCAAAAAATTAACGAGGTGGTAAGAATTTATCGATGATGTCAAAAGGCACACGGAAATGAAGAGAAAGAACCAAAATACAGAAGGAACTTTAATTAAAAAGAGCCATTGTACGTTTAAGCAGAATCAGCACCAGTACAGAATTATGCTGCCAAAGTCCATGTCGATGATGCAGAGAGAAAATCTGAGTGGTTCTTCTTAACATTTATTTATTTTTGAGACAGAGAGAGAGAGAGAGAGAGAGCGAGCATGAACAGGGAGGGTCAGAGAAAGAGGGAGACACAGAATCCGAAACAGGCTCCAGGCTCTGAGCTGTCCGCACAGAGTCCGACGCGGGGCTCGAACCCACAGACTGTGAGATCATGACCTGAGCCGAAGTCGGACGCTTAACCGACTGAGCCACCCAGGCGCCCCTGAGTGGTTCTTCTAAGATACGTTAGGAGAACGGGAGAAGAGAAAGACCGGATATCTGGTGATCTGGAAGAGAATAAAATAAAGAGGACAGCCCCGATGGGCCAAGAAAGACACACACAAAACACGCCGAACGAAAGCAGGACTTGTAAAATGGATTCAGAAAGCTCATCGCCTGCCAGGCTCAATTAACAAAAGCTAAAACATTTACATACGACCTGGGACAAGTAATGAATTCTAACAGCAAATGACAGTTTGCTAAATATTCAGAAAAGAAAACAGCAACATTTACAAGGGAAAAAAAAAATCAAGACGTAGCGGAACAGATCTACAGCATTTTGAGAGACAGAGATGATATCCAAGAATTCTAGACCCAGCTAGAATCTGGTTATGTCCTAGCAACTCTGCATCCAAATACACTTCTTACCCTGGTATTTTCTCTCCCTTTCCTGGTCATGATTGTTTTGACTTATGAGCTGGAACCACGTCAACATAGCACCAACAGTAATAACACAAGAAAAGATTGATCGTGCTGATTAGATGCAAACGAGTGACAGATGTGGCTGACAGCACATCCCTCCAGATGTTGGCCTGCTCAGCCTCTGCGACCTGGGCTTTCCTGCACTTGGCCCTAGCCTCCTCCTCCTGATGGCCTCCCTGCCCTGCACGCTGCAGGCAGCCTCCCGTCTCAGGCCTCTGCACCTGCTGTGCCACTGCCTGGAAGGCTCTACCTGCCCCCTACCCGCACCCCCCCACCCCTAGCAAGGTTCACGGCCTCATGTCTCTTCTGTCCGTCCTCAGTCACTGCCCTCGTGAGCCACGCCTGGCTGCACGTGCCCGCATGCAGCCCGACACCTCGCACCCTGGTTCTGTCTCTACCGCATCCATTACCAGGGGACCCAGTGCACGTGTTTGGCACTTGTGTTTACCGACTCCTCCCCACACTGATGGAAACACTGCGATGGGAGAAGTTCCGCCTTGTTTCCTCCTTGATGGGCCCAGAGGAATGGGGATCGGTCTCTATGTGGCCAGTGAGTGACGGTGTGTGACCAGAAGAGTACAGCCGACTGCTCAGGATTATGCTGACTTTAGCAAAGGCGTCTGACACAGCATCTCCCATCCTTATGGGTGAAATCTCCACGCGTGGCACTGCCCCCTTTACTTAATAAACTGAAAAGGGGGCGTAGGAAAACACCTTGGAAAAATGACTCAAATTTGTAGCTTCAAAACAGAGAAATAGAGAATGTTAGGTAGCAGAGGTAAGACTTTCCTCAAAATGCTGGGATGGTTCAAAACCAGATAAAATGCAGCTTAAATAAATGTACAGCCTTAGAGTTAAATTTACTTATTTTTAATCTGTGACAAAGAACTTTTCTTTTTTTTTTTTAAATTTTCTTTAGGGTTTATTTATTTTTGAGAGCAAGAGAGTGAGTGGGGGAGGAGCAGAGAGAGAGAGAGGGAAACACAGAATCCAAAGCAGGCTCCAGGCTCCGAGCTGTCCGCACAGAGCCCGACGCGGGGCTCAAACTCACGGACCACGAGGTCATGACCTGAGCCGAAGTCGGACACTCAACCGACTGAGCCCCCCAGGCGCCCCGTGACAAAGAAGTTTTCTTGGTTCTCTTCACTTTACTGACTTTTCCTTCTTAATCTCCTTTGCGAAACTTTCCATGTCTTCTCCACGAAACAACTGGAGTGTCCAGAGTTTAGTGCTCAGACCCTTTTTCTCCAAAGACAAACTGCCTCAGTGATGTCGTTTTGTCCCCTGGCCCTGTCCATGAGACACCGTCCCCCAGGAACCTCTACGTCTCTAGCCATGACCTTTCCTCCCGGCTCCACAGAAGCACCTTCTTTCTAACCATCTCTGTGATGTCTGTCTGAGAAGTCCAGTCTCACCAGCCTCACTCCCCGACACTCGTCCTGCTGTTCCCCCCCACCGCCCCAAGTTACTTGTAAAGAAAAACTTCTTTCTAGCAGGTGCTGACACCAAATGAGCCAGGAGTCGTTCCTGAGCCCTGTCTTCTTACCACAGATAAGCCATGAGCAAACTCTGTGAGCTCTTGCTTCCTAGTACGCCTGACGAATGCTCACACCCCACGGTTAAAGCCCGCACGCCAGCCATCACCACCCCCTGCCTGCACCCCCTAAACTACCCTCAGGCCCTCTGTGCCCACGCTCTCCCCACTGTGTATACTCTCAG
>NW_024412594.1:23105-26430 GCF_014898765.1 Herpailurus yagouaroundi
CTCTTCGACTCCCAACCCCTTACCTCTCCTGAAGCCCCCTGGAGACGGGAGGGACCATTTGATTTGATCATTACCGCCAATTTCTTAACGGATTCGAAAGGGACCAAGGCTTCTATGTTTTTAATTTTTATCTAAGACGTTCAGTAAGTGTGGTCAAACGTCCCAATGGATTAGGAAGCACATAATGAAAAGCAGCCATTGTACAAACAGGTTTACTCTCCGGACCGAATGGCCTTCCCGACTGTGGCATGTGGATCCTTCCCCTCTCCAGCCATCACTAAGATCTGAAGGCTGGTTCAGATGTGCCCTTTGGTTTCTCCTTTAGTTGTACTTGGCACTTCTCAAACTTGAGCGTGCGTAAGACGCTCCACCAAGACGTATTTATAAAAACCGACTAGTGTTTGCTTTAGGGGCAATATAAAGTATTTGAAAGAAAAAATTTTACCCATAGCTGATTTCTAGGTTCCCACCATATGCATGGATTCACAAATGTACCCCTATCTCTCCCTCCGACTCAGGAGTCAAGTTTTGTTAAATGGATGTCATATCTATTATACTTACGGAACGTGGTATTTTAGCTGAAGAAATTAATGGGCACAGTGAAATCTGCTGGAAGAAGGAAGCTGCTTCCTCTTTTCTAAATGCAGAATATTCATGTAGCTGAACTCTCTTGCCCAAAGAAAATGCACACATGTGGAAGAGAGCTCTTAGAATGTCTCCCCTATGGAAGAGTGGTGCCTCAAGGACAGAGACCAGGGGCTTGGGGCATGGACCACCGTTGGAAGCCCACACCCGCAGTCACCTGGGACACTGCTTCGGGCAAGCTGGCCGACTCCTTTGGCCACCTTACAAGTCTGACCTGAAAGAACATCCTGCCGACATAATTCGCTTCTGAAAAACAACTTTCCCCACAAAGACATTTTCTTTTTTTTTTTTTTTTTATTTTTTTTTTAACATTTGTTTATTTTTGAGACAGAGAGAGACAGAGCATGAACGGGGGAGGGTCAGAGAGAGGGAGACACAGAATCCGAAACAGGCTCCAGGCTCTGAGCTGTCAGCACAGAGCCCGACACGGGGCTCGAACTCACGGACCGTGAGATCATGACCTGAGCCGAAGTCGGCCGCTTAACCGACTGAGCCACCCAGGCGCCCCCACAAAGACATTTTCAAAGTAACGGAGCAGAAAATCACCCCATCCTCCTCATGCAAAACATCTCACGATCGCAGGGGAAGAGCCCAGGGCTCAGACCGTCTCCTGAGAGCCCACGACTGCCATGTCTCGGTGCCCTTCCAACACGCGCCGAGGACTGAACTGTCGCCACCACGGAGCACAGAGTTCAGCAGGAAAGCTTGTTTTAAAATGAAAGGTGTTGGGGATCATGGAAAAGTAAGGAACTGCCGTGGATGCAAGATTCTGAATAATTCACGAGCATCCAATTAGTAACAATGTTCACAAGAGCAGACATAGATTTTTTTTTTTTTTTTTTATGAAGGGGCCAAAGGAATGTCTGTTATTCCTCTTATCAGTTCTCCCTTCCTTTTTTTTTTTTTTTCAACGTTTATTTATTTTTGGGACAGAGAGAGACAGAGCATGAACGGGCGAGGGGCAGAGAGAGAGGGAGACACAGAATCAGAAACAGGCTCCAGGCTCTGAGCCATCAGCCCAGAGCCCGACGTGGGGCTCGAACTCACGGACCGCGAGATCGTGACCTGGCTGAAGTCGGACGCTTAACCGACTGCGCCACCCAGGCGCCCCGAGCAGACATAGATTTTTATGCAGCTGTAGGGGTTCGATTCACATTTGTTTATTCAACAGATATGTACCATGGAATCGTTATATGGCGGGCATGATCCCTGTTCTCAAGGTGCTCGCACTCTGGCAGGATAAATAAACAAGAAAACAAAACCTAATTGGAGAGCGGGATTGTTTATAACTGTTTAGAGAGACACTTATTTTTTAACAACAGGAGAAAAAAAAGAAAGTATCTTCAATCTCAACATTATTTTAGTAACTTTTCTTTTTTTTTTTTTTTCTCAACGTTTATTTATTTTTGGGACAGAGAGAGACAGAGCATGAACGGGGGAGGGGCAGAGAGAGAGAGGGAGACACAGAATCGGAAACAGGCTCCAGGCTCTGAGCCATCAGCCCAGAGCCCGACGCGGGGCTCCAACTCACGGACCGCGAGATCGTGACCTGGCTGAAGTCGGACGCTTAACCGACTGCGCCACCCAGGCGCCCCATTAACTTTTCAATGTCTTAGGAAGAACAGCTCATGGAATAAAAAATCGAATTTCATTTCTATAAATAAATGTTCCCTTTGTTTTCTCCTTTAGTTTTGCTTGGTGCTTCTCAAACTTGAGCGTGCATTAGACGCTCCACCAGGATGTCTTTATAAAAACCAACTAGTTTTTTGCTTTAGGGACAATTTGAAGTATTTGATTCATGGGGATTACCTTCATGGGAAGCAGTTAACTTTGACTATTTTATAAATCTGTAAAACTCTGCATACATTCGTACTCTCATTTTTGTGATCACTTTTGCTATTTCCTTGATATGAAGTGGGATTTCAGGAATGAACACACACATAATTAGAACGTAAAGGAACTTCTACTATGTGACAGCTGATTTAAGTTCTGTGGCTGCTTATCACGTCCTTCTTTACTCTGTGGTTAGCCTGTGGCTTTATTACTCTACGTCCAGAGAAGGTATTTTGACCAATTCCTACTTTTTAAATTGATCGATCATTTCCTTGAAGTATAACATACACTTTTACTAAATCTTCCTTGGGTAAGTTCTCTACTTTCAGTGCTCACTCTACCGGAGAAGACAGAAGTCCAAGATGTCACAAATTGGTATTATGCATCCGAAGAAGAGACACAATGACCAGAAGTGACAGAAATTGGTGTTCTCTGGAAGGACTTCCCTGTGCCTCTATCACTTTGCCTTCTGGGCTTTGCAGGCATTCTAATATTCCTAGATGGAGTATATCTGTCTTCCTATTATGGAAAATACTTAGTTCCTGTGAAAATTAATACGGCCAAGCATCTTTTCAATATACAGTTGATCACTGAACATGGGTTCGAACTGAACAGGTCCACTGATAACATGGGTGTTTTTTTTAATAAATACAGTGTAGTTCTGTAAATGTATTTTCTCTTATGATCGTATAATATTTTCTGTTCTCTAGTTTACCCTGTAGTAAGACCACCGTACATCCGTTAACTTACAAAATACGTGTTAATATACTGTTTACAGGATTAGTAAGGCTTCTTCCGGTCAACAGTAGGCTATTAGGGGTTATGTTTTCTCGATGTTCGACCACAG
>NW_024412594.1:26440-32328 GCF_014898765.1 Herpailurus yagouaroundi
CAGTAGGAAAATAATAGGCCACTTCTGTTCACGCAGGATTAACTGCTACAGAAACTTCCAGTCATAAACAAGTAGAAAACCAGACAAAATACATGAAACAAAAGCTTTTAGACACTGGTCACACCAGGCAGTTCAACACGGTCATCCCAGAGATAAAACATTTGAAAAGAACTTCCACGCTCATTCGGAATAAGCACTCACAGCAACGAGGAATTTAGTGGGATCTTGTTACCCTTACAAAGGGCGCCTGTGAGAAACCTACAGGTGCCGCCATACCTGATGGTGAAAGATTTAAATCCTTCCCTCTCACCGTCTCTGTGCAACATTATCCTGGAGGTTCCAGCCGGCAAAATAAGACACAAAAGTGTGTGTGTGTGTGTGTGTGTGTGTGTGTGTGTGTGTATCTGGACAGGTAGGCATACACATATAAACTTGTAAGTTGCATAAAATGTATATTACATGTAAATATCACATATGGAATTGGAAAGGGATTGGAAAGGGATTTCCAAGGGATTGGAAAGCAAAAAATAACACTCTTTATTCACAGAGGACGCGAGCCCTCAGCTAGAAAGTCCTAAGGAATCTTCCCAAAAACCCACTAGGACGAATCAGTGAAGTTAGTAAGGTCGTGAAACGCAAGATGAAAAAAAACATCAAGGACCAAATAGAGACACACACTGTCAGGATAATGCCAATGGCCAAGAAAAGCCAAGTCAATTCAGAAAACTAAAGAAGTTGGAGAAGCCCCACGACATCCCAAGAGTCTCTGCAGTGATTATCAACCAAAGCTGGGTGGTACTTTTCTCCACATCCTCAGCAGCACTTATCTCTTGTCTACTTGGTAACAGCCGTGCTGACAGGTGTGAGGTCACATCTCATTGTAGTCTCTATTCGTATGTCCCTGATGATGAGTGATATTAACGTTCCATAATTTATATATGATTTTATTTCTCAATTATACCTCAGCAAAGCTGAAACAAAAAGAAAATAGTGCAATGGCACTAACATAACGATGGACATGCAGTTCAGTGAGCCCCAACGGAATCCAGAAATAGACGTATCCAGACATGTGATTTTTCAACAGAGCTACCAAAGTGATTCACTGGAGAAAAATCATCTTTTTAACAAATGCTTCTGGAAGAAATAGATATTCATGTGGAAAATAACAAAAACAAAAATTTGACCCTTACCTTACACCACATATACAAGTTTACTTGAAATGAATCACTGACCTATATACAAGAGTGAAAACTATATAACATAAGAGAAAATCTTGAGTTAAGCATATTTCTTGGATTAGAATAAAAAACTATAAAGGAAAAAACGACAAGACAGACTTTATCAAAATTAAATATATTGGCTCTTCAAAAAGACTGTCGAGGAAACAAAAAGACCACAAAATGAGAGACACAGAGGATTACATATCTAACAAAAAGCTTATACCCAAAATATATAAAGCGATCTTACAACTCAATATTAAGATAATGAATATCTCCAACTTAAAAATGGGCAAAATATTGGGACACCTGGGTGGCTCAGTCAATTAGGTGTCTAACTCTTGATTTCGGTTCAGCTCACGACGTCCCGGTTCGCGAGATCGGGTCCTGTGTCAGACTCTGTGTGGACAGCACGGAGCCTACTTGGGGTTCTCTCTCTTCCTCTCTCTGTCCCTGCCCCATGCATTCATTATCTCTCTGTCTCAAAATAAGTAAACAAATAATAAATATAAATAAATAAAATAAACATATATAAACATATATTTATAAAATAATATAAATCGAAATAAGTATAAATCAAAATCAGCAAAACATCTGAACAGATGCTTCACAAAAAAAGACCTAGAAACGGCAAACAAATTCATTTCAAAAATGGTCAATGTCTTCAGATATTGGGGAAAGAAATGCAAACTGCAGCTACCATAAGACACCATCCACACCCATTAGAACATAAAGGAAACGGGAAAAATGGGAAGCAACTGGACGCTTGGGAGTTGCTCAAAGTGTGCTCTACCCAAGTAACAAAACATCCCTGAGCAACAGAAATGAACAAAGCAGCACACCGGTGACCCAGAGACAAGTTACGCTAAGTGAGGGAAAGCACAAATGAACACGACACACCGGATGATGCATCTACCGGAAACCGTGGAAGCAGGACGAAAGGCAGCTCGGGGGCTGCCGGGGACTAGCGGCGGGGGACAGAGGGGAGACTGGCTGCACAGGGGGACACGGAGACATTCTACGACGGCAGAAATGTTGACGTGGTGGTGGTCACGTGAAAACTCAATGAACTATATATACTTACAATCGGTCAGATTTACCGTACATAAAATACACCTAATAAGCCGATTAAGCATGTCATGGTGTCATGGCTTTAGCTCAGGGTGAAGCTGTTCTTTGCTCCACAGTTGGCTTGTGTTTCCCTCAAGACGCCATCCTGACCAGAATGTCCTCTTGACCCCCCCCCCCCCACTTCGGGGCCAGCCGGGGCCCTGGGGAGAAGGGAGGGTTGTGTCCCGCCATCCCCTCCGTCAGTCCCACGATCACCAACCTGGAAGTCGTCCCTCCATATTTGCTAAGAACCTCACCACCTGACCAGTTTCATTCCTTTCCCTCAAAGCTGCCTCCAGTCATTCCGTAGGGCTCTGACGTCCACACGGAAGAACACATAGGGCAGAAGACAAGCAAAACCAAAGGAATTTCACAGGGAAGCGTAAAGTCGCTCTGGCAATAGGCTCTCAGATTCAGTGAGGGTTTCAGGCAAGACGCAGGGCTGGTAGCACGAGCCAGAGCCCGTACGGAGGCCTAGGAGACAGGTGAGAGCCTCTGTCCCCACCCTTTTTGAGTTAACAGGCTCTGAGACACGGCAGCCCTTAGATGTCTGACCAGTGGGTTCAACGGAATCCGGAGGACAGTGTGGGAAGGTCAAAGCCTACTCACCATCGCTACCACAACGTTCTCTAAATTCCCCTACGTGCCCAGTTCTCTGATGCAAGAAAGGAGTCTGTCAGAAGCTGCCCAAGACTGGACTCTTACATGCACACCTTGGAAAACAGGTTGGCAGCTTCTGAAATCCTAGTCCTGGGTATTTACCTAAGACTAAGTATGCAAAACACCAACTTTCCAAGAAACACCAAGCTAGTGGGGGAAAAAAAAAAAAAGGTTTTAAAGTAGAACTGAGACCTTCAATTGCTAAGATTATATGTTTTCTACTACTAGTAGGAAATGGAATCCAGGAGCAAGAGGAGATCAGATAAACAAAATTACAGATGCTTCTGCACATGTAAGTCCAGGTCAATCTTAATGCTGCACTTACACAAGGAAGACTAAAGAATCAGCATGGAAGTCATTATTCTGTAACATCCCTTAATTATAATCAATTATAAAAGTGAATTAAACTTTTATTTGCGGAAGAGCCTGTTGAATTAAAAAAACATTGTGACTGTGCTTTTGTGGACATTGGTGAAAGAGCTGGTAATGGAATAATTCCAGAATCGTACCAAGTAGCGATTGGTAGAATAAGTACAGCCCAAGAAGAAATATTTTTTAGAATGGTATTTTCAACAATTTGAGAAAATAGCCACTAAACAGATATAAGAAGTCATGTTCTTTTTTAAACTTTTTTTTAATGTTTTTATTTATTTCTGAGACAGAGAGAGACAGAGCATGAGCGGGGGAGGGGCAGAGAGCGAGGGAGATACAGAATCCGAAGCAGGCTCCGGGCTCCGGGCTGTCGGCACAGAGCCAGACGCGGGGCTCGAACTCACGGACCGCGAGATCATGACCTGAGCCGAAGTTGGACGCATTTTAATTTAAGAATATGACTTCTTGGGGCTCCTGGGTGGCTCAGTCGGTTGAGCGTCCGACTTTGGCTCAGGTCATGATCTCGTGGTCTATGGGTTCGAGCCCCGCGTCTGGCTCTGTGCCGACAGCTCGGAGCTCGGAGCCCGGAGCCTGCTTCGGATTCTGTATCTCCCTCGCTCTCTGCCCCTCCCCCGCTCATGCTCTGTCTCTCTCTGTCTCAGAAATAAATAAAAACATTTAAAAAATAATAAAATAAAATAATCAAAATGCGTTGAAGACCAATTTTATGACCTCTTTCTATTAACACTATAGAAAATTAACCAAAAAAGCTACAGTATTGAGTATCTAGAATTTAAAAGTAAGTATAGCATTTTTTATCTGAGATAAATGATAATAAACTCTTCACCTCTACTAAGAGCCTGGGCCGACACACTTGAGGTCTCTAAACAAACCGGCTGTGGTTCTGGGGCACAGGTGGAGCCAGGATCACAGGTGGATCGGGGGTTTCCAATCTGGCACCTCCATTCGCTTGTCACCAGAGGATCTGCAGCGTTTGGTGCTATTGCGATCTAAATTTTGGAGTTTCCGGTAGTTTCCAAACTTTTTCTAACAGGGCAAGGTTCTCTTTTCAAATAAAATCGCATATGGAATAAACCGACAGATTAAACAGGTGGAAAGAAACACGGTAGCAGATCCTGTAATTGGTTTAGTATCAATCCCAGCCTCCTGTAAGATCTCCTTCCTGCCCCGGAGGTTAAAAACCACGCTGCCAAATTTCCTCGCGCCTGACCAGAGTTACCACTAATGTGAGACTGAGTTCAGCACTGAGCTGACCGGAAGACAGACAGGGGTAAGCTCCCCCCCTTTTCTGGGAGGATCAAAGCAAAGACACATGGACCTATAGCCACCTGATTCCTGCCTCCCCGGGCTTCCCGGAGCAAAGCAAGTAAAGTAGTTTGCAGTCCCCGGGGGGGGGGAGGAAACTCTAGGGCCTGGAAGTCCTTCTTGGTCACTCTTCCCACAGTTGGTCCCTTCAGTCCTTCCGATAATTTTTAAGTCGCTCAATATCTTTCTCTCTGTTTAAACTAGCTTAGATTGGTTCCTGTCACCTATAACCAAACCTTGACAGAAGTATTTTATCAGGAAAAATTCACTCTCAAAGTTACAAATTATTACCTATCTCATTATGAAGTCAACAAATGAGAAGAAGCTGTGTGGATGAACATAAAAGTTTGAAACACACATTAAGGAAGACACCTGCAGTCTTACATCAGGCTCAGAATTACATTCATTTCTGGATTTTTTTTTTCTTCAGGGACCCATAATGGTTCACACAGATAACAAGATACGAGAGAGAAAACACTGTTTTGGAAAGTGTGTGGTTGTCTCATAGACTTCCTTACAAATTCAAAGTCTCTTGATTGAAATGACTCAGAGAGGGAGAGGGAAGATGGCGGCGTAGGAGGACGCTGGGCTCACCGCGCGTCCTGCTGATCACTTAGATTCCACCTACACCTGCCTAAATAACCCAGAAAACCGCCAGAGGATTAGCAGAACCGAGTCTCCGGAGCCAAGCGCAGACGAGAGGCCCACGGAAGAGGGTAGGAAGGACGGCTGGCGAGGCGGTGCGCGCTCCACGGACTGGCGGGAGGGAGCCGGGGCGGAGGGGCGGCTGGCCGGCCAAGCAGAGCCCCCGAGTGTGGCTGGCAAAAGCGGAGGGGCCTGACGGACTGTGTTCCGACAGCAAGCGCGACTTAGCGGCTGGGAGGTCATAAGTTAACAGCTCTGCTCGGAAAGCAGGAAGGCTGGAGGACAAAGGGAGGGAGAGCTGCTGAGCCCCCGGACGACAGAGCTCAGCTTGGTGGGGAACAAAGGCGCTCGCCAGCGCCATCTCCCCCGCCCATCCCCCAGCCAAAATCCCAAAGGGAACCAGTTCCTGCCAGGGAACTTGCTCCCTGCGCGCAAACACCCAACTCTGTGCTTCTGCGGAGCCAAACCTCCGGCACACGCAGCCCATCAGCGAATCCTGCTGGCACATCCAGAACCCTCTGCTTCTCACCACCTCGACCGCTACCACACGGGCTCCGA
>NW_024412595.1:0-3047 GCF_014898765.1 Herpailurus yagouaroundi
TTGCTACAAGGGAAAAACACCCACACTCTGTCAGTCACCCAGTGCCCCAAGGACTATTGGACCTTAATCCAAAATATCAGGAACCCATGTCACAACAAAGGCTTCCAGAGAGGGAAGTAAGCTTGCTCCACTTACCTTCTTCAATGGGGGAATCTCAGACGGGGAAGGGATGCAAGACAGGGCTCTTCAAAAGGTTATAAAGGATACCCAGGAAAGGGTAATAGAAGCCATAAAGGCGACCACTCCCCCCAGCAGCCTACTCCCCCAGCAGTTTGAACCTTTCAGCCCTCAATCAGATGCTTACCAGTTCCCCACGCCAGGGTTTGGCCAACACTACAAGTCCTCCATAAAATAGATAATCACACCCAAACCTGCTGCATGTGCTCGCCCCTCAGTCGGGGGGCTTACTTAACCCCTCCCATCCTTTCGACCTGGGAAGCTCCTGAAAATCTCAAAACCAACACCTCTGTTTTAATTGGACCGCTGGCCACTGGGATCAATCTCACGAATGCCAACAATCTGTACAGTCCCTGAAGATATGAACGGTACCTCTCTATATGGAAGAAATATAACCCTAAAGAGTAATACTTTATGTTCAACCCTTGGGGTGTTCTATCTAGTTCTAATTTGGCCTACCAATGCTTAGAGGCCAACTGGATGCAGATATGTTCACACTGAAGATCAGCTCCTAACAGCCTTAAGCCCCAAGGCCTGGGCTAAATGGGCAGTCCTGCTACCCATTCTTATAGGAGCAGGAATTGCGACAGGAATAGGAACCGGACTAGGGGCCATAGGTTCATCCATAAGACTATACCATAGACTATCTCAAGAGACAAATGAAGACATGGAACAGGTGGCAGATTCCTTGGTAACCTTACAACACCAAATAAACTCTCTGGCGGCAGTGACCCTCCAAAATAGGCGAGTTCTCGACCTCCTCACTTCAGAAAAAGGAGGGACTTGCATCTTTCTCGGGGGGGGGGGGTGGGAGGGGAATGTTGCTATTTCGTAAACCTGTCCGAAATAGTTACAACTAAGGTTAAGGAACTCAAGGGAAGAATTCAACAGAGAAAACAGGAAAATAACAATCAATGGAGAAGATGGGATCTCACAGACTGGGCATCCTGGCTTCCTGCCCTGGTGGGGCCCCGTCTCTCCATAATTTTACTTGTATCCATCGGCCCCTGTATACTGAACGCCGTGGTATGTTTTATTGAAAATGCTGTTGCTTGCCAAGCTACTGCACATATCAGCCTTCTGAGAGTACCAACCTGTAAAACTGAAAGGAGATGCTTACTAAAAGCTTTTTTTTTTTTTTTTTAAGGAATCAAAGGGGGGAATGTTGGAGAAGTGGATAAAAGTACACCAATGATGGCTGATTGGACTAAAACAAACTCTGGTCTCTAGCTTAGAGACCCCTCCTCCGGTTTTTTCTTTGCTGTGCACGCGAAAACCCCCACAGATATGGAGGCTATCGGCTATAAATTACCCTTTCCACTGTCATCCCAGGCTCAGAACTTTGGAGAAACAGTCTCCTCTGAGCCCACCGGTGTTAAATAAATCTCCAATCGACCAAGATCTCCTAGTGCCGCTTGGTTTTTCCACCAGCATTCCAGCCTCGTTCTGTAACAGTTGCCCTGATCCCCCCTGGCCCTCGTGAGGTTCCTGCATTCTGATAAGATCAAAGTTAGAGCATGAGCATTGTCCTTCCCCAGATGGCCAGGTCGGAGAGTCCACTCAAGGACTCTGGGACCAGAACCCAAGTCTGCAGACAGGGCTGCCAGCCAGCACAGAGAAGACAACATTCAGATAGATCACGAGTGCCTCTCCCACTGGTTGGAAGTGTAAGCAAGAACAAGAAGCCTTCCTGCCTTATCTGGGTCAGGATGCAGTGTTCTTGTGGCTAGTGCTTCCTTTCATCCCAATCCCACAGGTGTTTCCTACATACTCTCAGGACAGGAAGCTTGCTTAGGAAACGGTGCCCATGTCAGCAGTCCCGGCTTCATTTCATTTTCATCTGAGGCGAACAACTTTGGCCTTCAGCGTGTTTCTTTTGATTCATTTTATGATGATGATGATGATGATTAACCAGTTCTTCCCTGTGCAGCTTTGGGGGCAGGAGTCCAGAAGCCTCTCCTCCAGTTTTAATTGCCAAGTCTTTTATAGCAAGTCCCACGAATGTGGGACAGTCTGGACAATAGGTGCCTCAAGGGTTTCCCTGGCAAACTTACATTGGCAATAGGAAGCAGGAACCCTAGGGCATTGGAGAGCGTTCAGCACAAGGGTTTTGCCTGTGCTCTGTTTGGCACTGAACCTGTGCCAAAACAAACAATGGTTCAGCATCTCACACTCTGGGGTCCTTCTTGTTACCGTCAGGCGTAAGGCAGCATAAAGATAGGAGTCAGAGGCTCAAAAACTTTAGCAGTCAAAGGCTTTATTTGGGAACTAAGGTCTCGGGCGAGGTTCCGTGACTCAGGGAGAGAGAGAGGAGCCCGGAGAGTCGCACACAGGTGTTGTGGGATGGGGTTATTAAGCTGCAGCCGTTCCGGGTTTAGGTCCGGGTGGGACTTTTTTCGCGTCAGGTCGTGCTGTCGCTCGGTGATTCATTGACTTTCAACTTTTTCTGGCAACTTTTCGTTGGGTTGCGCTGGCAAGATGGCCGTCCCCTCCACTGTGGTTCCAGGGACATCCTAACACTTCTAAGCTAACATAGGTCACAGTTTACTCCCGGGTTACAGGAGGCTAGCTATGTTTGCCTTTTACAATATCAGCAGTAGGGAGTCAGGGGCATTGCAGCTGTCACCTAGACAGCAACCTCCCAGCAATTGGCGGCAAGCTCCCGCTCCCTTCTTGCGCCAACCTAGACAAATCTGTTTCTGATATCACTGAGGAAACATTGTCGTCTTCTTACTGAGAAGATGGTGCTTGGCAGGTTGTGGTTGGCAAGACAATGGTCACCGTGCTGAGACCATCCCGTGCTGCCTGAAATGCCTGAATTCTTAGCAGCTGAAGTGTTCTTATGCACATTGCAATCCTTGAGCTGGCCA
>NW_024412596.1:0-81633 GCF_014898765.1 Herpailurus yagouaroundi
TGGAGAGGGTGGGTGATGGGTATTGAGGAGGGCACCTTTTGGGATGAGCACTGGGTGTTGTATGGAAACCAATTTGGCAATAAATTTCATATATAAAAAATAAAAATAAAAAAAATAAAAATAAAAAAAAAAAAAAAAAAAAAAATATTAAAAAAAAAAAGAAAAAGAAAAAACAGTATGCTTACTTATAGAGATGACCCCAAGAGGATGGAAAATTTGTTTTCATCTATTTTTGCCACTCACAACCCACTTAGGTAGAGGTACAAAATCTGTTAAATACTTTCCTCACTTCTAAGGAATGCTGCATGTGGCCAGGAAAAGGCTAGAGAAGAAGCTAATCAGCTACATGCTGAAGCCCCAGTAACCCCTTAAGAGCTGATTCCATGATGGCCATTGCTACTGTGGATCCCAACTGGAGTGTCAACGTTGGAGACTGCAGTTAGCTTGAACACTATCAGGATTGCATTTTAGCTGGATTAAGAAAAGGAGTCCCTAAGCAAAGAAGTGTAAATAAGAGTCAAGAAGTTAAAACTGAATGAGAACCCTTCAGAATTTCCTGAAAGAATTTTTGAGACACATCAGAAATAAACTGATATTGATCCTGTGGCACCAGAAATTTTTAAGATGATCAATATGATGTTTATCAAACAAAACATATCTGGAAATTAAAAAAAAAAAAAAACTCCAAAAGCTGCATTGGTAATACCCTTCACAATTGTTTGAAACTGTCTTTGAAGTTTTTAACAGTATCAACAGAGACCAAGCACAAGAAATAAAAGAGCACCAGAAAATGAAACAGCATGTTGCCTTGTTAACTGCGCCTTAACTCAAGGAAATCCAAGACCAGGCCAGGGACCCCTAGAGGGTGAGATCGACAACAGATAAGAAATTCAGGTGCCCCAATTTGGGTCTTGTCAATATGCCTATTGTAAAGAAGAGGGCCATTGGAAAAGAGAATACCCTAGGCTCATGAGTTCTCTTAAGGAGACAGAGTCCCAAAATGCCCACCAGATACCTTAACTGGTTGATAGTGACTAAGAATGAAGGGGACCAGGGGTTCCTTTAAATCTTGTAAAGCCTATCATCATATACCACAAGGAACCCCAAATAACAATGGCAATGGGAAATAGACTCGTGGACTTTTTACTGATGTGAGGGCCACATATTCAGTACTCTGGGTTCTCTCTGCTATAGCTGTACCAAGAGTTTTGGAAGAAGTATTGACTAAAACCTTCCCACAACCACTAAACTGCCAAATGGGACAAATTCACCTTAAATGCAGATTTCTGAATATGCCCGAATGTCCCATCCCTTTACTGGGCTTTGATCTATTAACTAAACTGAATGCTAAAGTTAATTTTGCTATTGGATCCATAGATATAAAGGTACCACCAGAACAAGCTTCATCAAGGTAGAGAAGTTCTATTAGAGCTGCCTGAAGAAGTCATATGAAAAGTAAGATCAGATGTTTGGATGGATAGGAAGCCAGGACAAGCAAAAGCAGGGACACTTGTGCATATTAAGTTTTGTGATGGGAATTCCAAACTTCAGATAGTATCCATTAAAGAAACAAACTAAAAGGGGAATTCAGCCTGTTCTCTCTGCCTTCTTAGAATTTGGCCTTCTCCACTTTTGCCAGTCCACATACAATGCACCTATTTTTTTTAATGTTTATTTATTCATTTTGAGAGAGAGAGAGCATGCAAGCACATGTGAGTGTGGAGGAGTGGCATAGAGAGAGGAAGAGAGAAAATCCCAAGCAGGCTCCACACTCAGTGCAGAGCTCAACACAGGGCTCTATCCCACGATCAATAAGATCATGACCTTAGATGAAATCAAGAGTTGGATGCTCAACCAACTGAGCCACCCAGGCACCCCTACAATACACCTATTTTGCCTGTACAAATTTAAGAGCCATTAACCACACAGTTGCATGGATTCCTAGGCATCACTGGATTTTTCCACATTTGGATTCCTGAATTTTTAATATAATTTATTGTCAAATTGGTTTCCATACAACACCCAGTGCTCATCCCAACAAGTGCTCCCCTCCATGCCCATCACCCACTTTCCCCTTTCTCCCACCACCATCTACCCTTAGTTTTTTCTCAGTCCTTAAGATTCATCACTAAACCTCTCTATGAAATTCTTAAAGGAAGAAATAATGAACTTCTTTATTGGACTGGAGAATGTCATTAGGCATTCCAAGTTGTTAAAGAAAAGCTACTCACAGCTCCTGCTTTGAGCCTTCCATATATCAGGAAGCCTTTTGATTTGTCTGTCCATGAGAGTCAGGGGATCAGTCTTGGGAGTGCTAACTCAGAATTTGGGCAACATAAAAAGATCTGTTGCTATTTTTTCTAAATAATTAGATCTAACAACTAAGGGATGGCCAATGTGTGTGAGAGCAATAACAGCCACTTGTAATATATTACAAGTAGAAAAATTTGCTTTGGGGTATCCTACCACACTGCATACTCTACATTTATGTACTCTTCCTACTGGAACAAAAGGGTGGCTACTGGCTCACCTCTAGAAGATTAGGCAAATATCAGGTTGTCCTATTGTACAACCCCAATGTTACTTAGAAAGCGGTCTCCACCTTGAATCCAACCACATTGCTCTCCAACAACACTGAGGGACCCATACATGACTGTATACAGATAATTAACAAGTTTATTCCAGCCATCCTGATTTTGTGAATCTGACACTGGAAAATCCAGACTTTGAGATGTTTGTGGACTGGAGCAGTATATTATGGATCACGGACAATAAAGAGCTGGATATGCAGTGATGACCCATCAGAAGAAGCTCTCTCACCAGGTACCTCCACTCAGAAAGCTGAAGCCATAGCTCTCATAAGAGCCCTCCATTTAGGTATGACAAGACAGTGACTATTTTTACTTATTCTAAATACACCTTTTTACCAGTCCATGCATATGCAGAGCCATTTGGAAGGAAAGAGGTTTGTTAAATTCAGGAAATAGGGAAATTGAACATGACAAAGAGACTTTAGAAGTACTAGAAGCTGTTTTGGAACACAAGAAGGTAGCTATTGTCCCCTGCTGAGGATCAGAAATTGGACTGTTTTCTTGCCAAAGGTAACAATCAGGCATGATCATACAAAGACTTCAAAACCCTCTATAACAGCTTTAGTACCAGACATAGACTTAACTAAATATCAACTCTAACCTTCCTCTGAAGACCTAAGAAGAGCTAAGAAATGGATATTTGGACATATTTCTGGCATTGAAACTGGCTGGAAATATAATAAATAAGGAATAAACCTTAACCTAGAATATCTTATGGAAGAGATAATTAGTGGTATTCACAAAGCACCTGTTATGGACATAATGCTGCTCTTTAATGGATCCAATCATATATTATGGATCCCAATATTCAGAAAACTGTTCAAAAATAGTGAAAAAATGTGACATTTGTGCTAAAAAAAATCCTAGGACCGAACCCCCACAAGTCCTAAAAGATAATAGAACTTAGAGACACCAAACCTGGAGAAAATTGGTAGGAAGATTTTACCATGATGCCGAAAACAACAGGTAACTTTCAATATTTGCTAGAATTTACAGACACCTCTACAAGTTGGGTTGAGTTTTTTTCATGCCATTCAGGAAGTTTTCAGAAGTTTTCAAAACACTTTAAAACCAATCCTAGGTTTGGATTGCCACTAACAATTCAGAGAGACAATGAAGCAGCATTTGTGGCTAAGGTCACACAAGCAGTATCTAATGCCTTGGGCACTTGATGGAGACTACATACTTCCTAAAGACACCAATATTCTGGGAAAACAGGAAAAAAATGAACCATATGCTTAAAAACTTTGGTAAAAATCTGCCAAGAAACCAACTTAACTGGGAAAAAAGTTCTTGTCAGTTGCCCTGCTTCAGTAAGAGTGGCTCCTGGAAGTAGGCTTGGTTTAATCCCCTATGAAATGTTTTATGAAAGACACTTTCTGTATTCTTTTCATGACTTAGGAGTTCCAGGTGGGGCTCATGTTAGGGATTTGGATACTATTGGGTACATTCAATCTTTGGGAAATATTCTAAGTGCTATACATACATTTGCTTCTATCAGGTTGATGCATTTCACAGATGTATTCTTAACACCGCTTGAATCTTGGAGACTTGGTGTTATTAAACACCTTGAACAAGAAGCACCTGGAGGATCAACTCCAACCTCGGTTGACAGGACCTTATGAGGTGCTGTTGACCACCATTCTTCAGTGAAACTGAAGGGAATTAAGCCATAGATTTACCACACTCAAGCTGGTTCCACAAGAATCCATTGGTTCCCTATGTCCTGTCAACAAGAACATAGGGAAAAACTCTGCTTGAACCAGAAAGCCTGAGATGGACCTGAAACTGCTACTTGGGAGAACTGGTCTAAAGAAACCAATAGATAAGTAGCAAATAACTTATGACCTATTAATAGTTTATACACTATGAATGTTATTCCATTTTCTATTTGCATTTTCCTATTACATTTCCTATTTATATTTCCTATTTACATTTCCTAAGTAATTTTCTATTACAATCTCTCAAGTTTGGAAATATAATTCCATGATTAGGATTTCTCAAATGTCATATACCTATTGGATATGTCACCCTAAACCACACTCAGTGTACAACCACAATGACCCAATAGTAATGCCTGTAACCAACTTTTCTCTGATCCCTAATTTTTCAATACATGTAAATCAATGCACTCCATTAGCTTACAGAATCAGGTTAATCAACTTGGCCTCCCTCATTTTTCTTATCCTTTAATTTTCTCCCAACTATCCCAAAATATGGGCCTCTCACATTCAATGATTGGAATACACCCTAGAAGCTTGTATTTCTCCTTTTGTTTACAATATAATCATAACAGTTAATAATTTCACCTCTTGTTAAATTAATTGACCCTTTTTCCTTTCATCACCTTTTAGAGATTTTTGAGAAATATGCTGTTTTAAAAGTTACTCATCTTGAGCACTGAGTGCTGTGTGTAAATGATGAACCACTGGAATTTACCCCCAAAACCAAGAGCACACTGTACACACTGTATGTTAGCCAATTTGACGATAAATTATTTAAAAAACAATAATAAAATAAAATGTGTACTTAAAACAAAAATAAATAAACTTTTAAAAATTGAAAAAAAAGTTACTCATCTTGTCCTGCTCCTCTCTGTACAATACTGAAAACTAAAAGAACTTGACAACATAGGACCCCACACCCTTCTGTGTTACTCTCTTACCAATTACACCAAACTTAACTATACTTCTTCTTGGTTTCAAATAATACAATGATTCTGCAAAATGAAAGTATTGACCCCAATAAACTAAGAGGAGTGCTATGTGAACCCCAGGTTACATTTTTGTTTGTGGATATCAACACTTCCCTTGGCAACATGAATGTTTATGTGGCTAGCACATGGGAGGTATTTGTCTCCTAGGACATTTGGTCACCCCTTTTTTCATATATAATTCTAATAAAAGCAGACATTTGACCAGTCCTCTCAACTGTTCTACAGGTTAAAGAGAGAAATCACAAAATATTCTGATTATTTTCCCAGAAGTCAGGAAGATGGAATTTGGTACATGTTTGGGAGACCATTATTGCCAAAGTGTTGAATGACATCACATGAACATATGATAAGAAATTGTTCAGTAACTTTAGGAATTATTAAATAAAATAAAACTTCCCAAGCCACAGCAGCCCAACAAAAGGCCTTGGGTAGGAATAGTTTTATATAATATAATTTAATATAATATAATTTATAAAATATATAATTTATATAATATAATATATAATAGTTTTTTTTTATTTATATATGAAATTTATTGTCAAATTGGTTTCCATACAACACCCAGTGCTCATCCCAAAAGGTGCCCTCCTCAATACCCATCACCCACCCTCTCCTCCCTCCCACCCCCCATCAACCCTCAGTTTGCTCTCAGTTCTCAACAGTCTCTTATGCTTTGGCTCTCTCCCACTCTAACCTCTTTTTGTACTGATGCATAGGGGCACTTGTACCCCAATGTTCATAGCAGCACTCTCAACTATAATAGTTTTATATAACATAATTTAGATTATATTTTAGCAGAGCAAGGAGGTGTTTGTGTAAAAGCTAATTCATCATGCAGCATATATATTAGCACTTCCTCAGAAATTAAAGCTTGTATTTACAAAATAAGACAACAAGCTACTTGGTTACAAGTCTCCCCTAATGTCCCAGACTAAGATTTGGACTCGTTTTCCAGGTTATTTTCTTGGATCCTCCAAGAAATTAGATCAATTTCCCTAGGATTATTCATATTCCTACTTCTCCTTTGCTATTTAATCATAAAATGTGGTATAAAATGTACAAAAACTATTAACCAAAGTACAAAAATTTTGGTAATGCAGAATGTTAGCTTACAACATGGAACAAAGGATATTTCCAAATAAGTGCAAAAAGTTTCCATTCCTCTAACCCTGATCTACACACTATTTCAGCAGGAAATAGCTAGAGTAGTCATCATCCCAGTTCCCTCAAGAATGAGAAATAATCAAAAGACAGTAGGCATGGAAACCAGTAACCAAAGAGTTAACAGGACTAATAAGTGCAACTGCAACTTTTTACCCAAATCTGCTTGTTCTCAGAATGCAGCCTGCCACCATGTCTCTGTAGATAAGTCTTGCCTGATGCCATGATAACAGAAGGTTGATTTAGTTGTCCTGCAGAGACTCAAGCCTTCACTAAGAAACTGACCAGAACCAGGGAATACAACATGGCAGAGAGGTAGGGGGACCCAAAGCTTCCTAGTCCCTCAAACACAGCAGTGTTGAGGCCAAAGGACTTTGAATTCCAAGAGTCCGGGCCACAGAGTGACAGAGACATCTCCAGGGGCCCACAAGGACAACCTGGCCCATAGGTGTATGATTGTGAACTGGGAGAGATAAAATGGGTGGCATAGGCATGAAGGGGAGGGATCCCCTTCTGTGGAGAGACAAAGGGGAGAGAAGGGCTGTGGAAGTGTAAGACTATATTTGGACAAGAGAGAAACCACAGACCTGAGATCAGAAAAAAAAAAAAAAGAAATATCCAATTTCTAACTTCGAGGCTTTCTCTGGACTAGAGTCAGCTGCCCTGTTCTCACACCTGGAAAGGAGGGGAGCCAACCCAGGGCTCAGTAACTAGTTCAGAGACACAGTCCACAGTGGGAGAAAGCAATCCCTTCCCTCATGTGCTGTGGGAAGAATGTATACAGCCATTCAAAGGAAAAAGGACCCTGCCTGTGCCCACCAGCCAGAAACCATTTATCGGTGGGGTGGAGCAGCACTTCTCCCAGAACTGAGGTGCACAGAGTGGGACCCTTTAAGACATCAGGGTTTGAATCCCAGCTGAGCACTAAGGAGGCATAGGAGTCGAGTCAGTGGAGCAAAGAAAAAAAAATAGGCCTGCTTATGCCCACACAGTGCTGCGAGGACTACCTGAACAGAGTGGTTTGGGACACCTGGTCTGGGGAAGAGAGACTGGGGTGTCACCATTTTTCTCCCCATCACCAACAAGGTGGGGCTTCAGAGAAGGGACAACAGGCCCACAGTGGAGGCGGGACTCACCTACACCAAACCATACCCTTCAACACCAGGTGACTACATATCTACCAGAGATTGACACTGACCAACCAGACACCCCCTCCTCCAGATGAGCGCTGCCACTGGTTCCAAGGCACCCAGAGGTTTTGCCTTTCCAAATTTAATTCTTGGACAATTCTTAGTTTATATATTTTTTCTTCCTTTTCTCCTTATTTCTTCCCTTCCCTAGTCTGGGTATTCAGGTTGTTGGTTTGTTTAAGCAGACATATTTAATCTATTTTCTTTATACCTGTTCTATATCTCCCTCTTTATTTTCCTCTCTCTCTCTGTCTGAATTAAGCCATATAGTTTTCTGCCTGGTCAATTTTCTTTTTTTTTCTTTTTCCCGTCCACGGTCATTTTTCTCTTTGTATGGGATAAGGCCTGTTCCACCACTACCACCACCCCCCTTTTTTTTTTATTTTTTTTTCCAGGGTTACTTTAATGAACAAATCAAAGCACACCTGGTACAGAGTCCAAAAGAAAACTATGAGGAGGGAGATAAATAAACTAGAGTCACAACAACAGAGAGTACATAACACACTCCAAAAAACACCTCCTGAAGGTCCAGGTCCTGGACAGTGTATAGTAGTGCTCGCAGGTGCAGGACACATAAGTTTCTAAAACACATAAGGGACAGAAAACTAGCCAAAATGATGAAACAGAAGGATTCTCCTCAAAAGAAATTCCAGGAAGAAATGACAGCTAAAGACTTGATCACAACAGATATAAACAATATAACTGAACAAGAATTTAGAATAATAGTCATAAGATTAATCCCTGGGATTGAAAAAAAACCATAGAAGACAGCAGAGAATCTATTGCTGCAGAGATCAAGGAACTAAAAAATAGTCATGAGGAATTTAAAAATGCTGTAAATGAGGTGCAAAATAAACTAGAGGTGCTGACAGTGAACACTGAAGAGGCAGAGGGGAGATTAGGTGAAATAGAGGATACAATTATGGAAAAAGATGAAGCTGAGAAAAAGAGAGATAAAAAAAAAAAATTCTGGACCATAAGGGGAGAACTAGAGAACTAAGTGATTCAATGAAATTTAACAATATCCATATCATAGGAATTTCAGAATAAGAAGGGAGAGAGATAGGAGCAATTTGAACAAATCATAGCTGAGAACCTCCCCAATCTGGGGAAAGAAACAAACATTGAAATCCAGGAGGCACAGAAAGCTCCCTTCAGATGTAACAAGAATTGATCTTCTGCATAACATATCATAGTGAAACTGTCAAAATGCAAAGATAAAGAGAGAATTCTAAAAGCAAGAGATCTTAAAGGGGACTCTGTGAGGAATGTTGCAAAGACTACAAAGGACCAGAGACATCACCAAAAAGATGAAACCTACAGATAACACAATAACATTAAATCCACATCTTGCAATAATAACACTGAATGTAAATGGACTAAATGCTCCAATCAAAAGACATAGGGTATCAGAATGAATTTTTAAAAAAAAGACACATCAATTTTCTGTCTACCTTTAGACCTGAGGACACCTTCAGATTGAAAGTGAGTGGATGGAGAACCATCTATCATGCTACTGTAAGTCGAAAGAAAACTGGAGTAGCCATACTTGTATCAGACAAACTAGATTTTAAACTAAAGGCTGTAACAAGAAATGAAGAAGGGCATTATGTCATAATTACACGGTCTATCCATCAAGAAGAGCTAACAATTATAAATGTTTATGCGCCCAATTTGAGAGCTCCCAAATATATAAAACAATCACAAACATAAGCAATTTTGTTATAAGAATATGGTAATTGCAGGTGACTTTAATATCCCACTTACAACAATGGACAGATCATATAGGCAGAAAATCAATAAAGAAACAATGGCCCTGAATGATATACTGGACCAGATGGATTTGACAGATATTTTCAGAACTTTTCATCCAAAAGCAGCAGAATACACATTCTTCTCGAGTGCACATGGAATGTTCTCCCAGATAGATCATATACTGGGTCACAAAACATCCATCAATAAATATAAAAGAATTTAGATCATACCATGAACATTTTCAGATCACAATGCTATGAAACTTGAAATCAACCACAGGAAAAAGTTTGGAAAACCTCCAAATGCGTGGAGGTTAAAGAACATCCTACTAAATAATGAATGGGTCAACCAGGCAATTAAAGAAGAAATTTAAAAATATATGGAAACAAATGAAAATGAAAACACGACAGTCAAAACCATTTGGGATGCAGTAAAGGTTGTCTTAAGGGGAAAACACATTGCAATCCAGACCTATCAAGAAACAAGAAAAATCCCAAATACAAAATCTAACAGCAAACCTAAAGGAACTAGAAGCAGAACAACAAAGAAACCCCAAGGCCAGGAAAAAAGAGAAGTAATAAAGATCAGAGCAGAAATAATCAATATAGGATCAAAAAAAAAAAAAACAGTAGAACAGATCAATGAAACTAAGAGCTGATTTTTTGAAAAAATAAGTAAAATTGATAAACCCTTAGCCAGACTTCTTAAAAAGAAAAGAGAGAGGACCCAAATAGATAAAATCACGAAAGAAAATGGATTTATCACAACCAATCCTTCAGAAATACAAGCAATTATCAGAGAATACTATGAAAAATTATATGCCAATAAACTGGACAACCTGGAAGAAATGGGCAAATTCCTATACACCCACACTCTACCAAAACTCAAACGGGAAGAAACAGAAAATTTGAACAGATTGATAACTAGTGAAGAAATTGAATCAGTTATCAAAAATGTCCCAACAAACAAGAGTCCTGGGCCAGATGGCTTCCCAGTGGAATTCTACCAGACATTTAAATCAGACTTAATACCTATCCTTCTCAAGCTGTTCCAAAAATAGAAACGGAAGGAAAAGTTCTGGACACATTCCATGAAGCCAGCATTACACTGATTCCCAAACCAGAGACCCCACAAAAAAAGGAGAACTACAGGCCAATATCCCTGATGAATATGGATGCAAAAATTCTCAACAAGATACTAGCAAATCAAATTCAACAGCATATAAAAACAATTATTCACCATGATCAAGTGGGATTCATTCCTGGGATGCAGGGCTGGTTCAATATTTGCAAAGCAATCAATGTGATACATCACATTAATTAAAGAAAGGCTAAGAACCATATGATCCTGTCAACAGATGCATAAAAAGCATTTGACAAATTACAGCATCCTTTCTTAATAAAAAACTCTCAAGAAAGTCGGGATAGAAAGAACATACCTGAACATCATAAAAGCCATATATGAAAAGCCCACAGCTAATATAATCCTCAATGGGGAAAAACTGAGTCCTTTCCCCCTGAGATCAGGAACACGACAGGGATGTCTACTCTCACCACTGTTGTTTAACATAGTGTTGGAAGCGCTAGCATCACCAATCAGATGACAAAATGAAATAGAAAGCATCAAAATTGGCAAAGACGTTGAGCTTTCACTTTTCGCAGATGATTTGATATTCCACATGGAAAACCGGAAAGACTCCACCAAAAAGCTGCTAGAACTGATACATTAATTCAGCAAAGTCACAGGGTACAAAATCAATGTACAGAAGTCTGATGCATTTCTATACACCAATAATGAAGCAACAGAAAGAGAAATCAAGACTTCAATCCCACTTACAATTGCAGCAAGAATCATAAAATACCTAGGAATAAATGTAACCAAAGATGTAAAAGATCTGTATGCTGAAAACTATAGAAAGCTTATGAAGGAAATTGAAGAAGACACAAAGAAATGGAAAAACATTCCATGCTCATGGATTGGAAGAATAAATATTGTTAAAATGTCAATACTACCCAAAGCTATCTACACATTCAATGCAATCCCAATCAAAATTGCACCAGCATTCTTCTCAAAGCTAGAACAAACAATCCCAAAATTTGTATGGAACCAGAAAAGACCCTAAATAGCCAAAGTAATGTTGAAAAAGAAAACCAAAGCGGGGGGCATCACAATCCCAGACTTAGGCTCTACTACAAAGCTGTAATCATCAAGACAGTATGGTACTGGCACAAAAAACAGACACATAGACCAATGGAATAAATAGAGACCCCAGAATTGGACCCATAAATGTATGGCCAACTAATTTTTGACAAAGTGGGAAAGAGTATCCAATGGAAAAAAGACAGTATCTTTAACAAATGGTGCTGGAAGAACTGGACAGCAAGCAACATGCAGAAGAATGAAACTGTACCACTTTCTTACACCATACACAAAAATAAACTCAAAATGAATGAAATACCTAAATGTGAGACAGGAAACTATCAAAACTCTAGAGGAGAAAACAGGCAACAACCTCTTTGACCTCAGCTGCAGTAATTTCTTGCTTGACACATCTCCAAAGGCAAGAGAATTAAAAGCAAAAGTGAAGTATTGGGACCTCATCAAGATAAATAGCTCTGCACTGCAAAGGAAACAATCAACCAAACTAAAAGGCAACAGGCAGAATGGGAAAAGATATTTCCAAATGACATACTAGATAAGGGCTTAGCATCCAAAATCTATAAAGAACTTACCAAATTCAACACCCAAAAAATAAATAATCCAATCAAGAAATGGGAAGAATACATGAATAGAGACTTTTCCATAGAAGACATCCAGATGGCAAAAAGACACATGAAAAGATGCTCAACACCACTCATCATCAGGGAAATACAAATCAAAACCACACTGAGATACCACCTCACACTGGTCAGAGTGGCTAAAATTAACAACTCAGGAAACAACAGATGCTGGCGAGGATGTGGAGAAACGGGAACCCTCTTGTACTGTTGGTGGGAATGCAAACTGGTGCAGCCACTCTGGAAAACATGTGGGGGTTCCTCAAAAAATTAAAAATAGAACTACCCTACAACCCAGGAACAGAACTACTAGGAATTTATCCAAAGGAAACAGGAGTGCTGATGCATAGGGCCACATGTACCCATATAGCAGCTCTTATGGGTGCTATATAGCCAAATTATGGAAACAATAGCCAAATTATGGAAAGATCCTAAATGCCCATCAAGTGATGGTTGGATAAAGAAGATGTGATTTATATGTACAATGGAATGCTGCTTGGCAATGAGAAAGAATGAAATCTGGCCATTTGCAGCAACGTGGATGGAACTGAAGGGTATTATGCTAAGTGAAATAAGTCAGTCCAAGAAAGACAGATACCTTATGTTTTCACTCATATGTGGATCCTGAGAAACTTAACATAAGACCATGGGGGAGGGGAAGGGGAAAAAAGTTACAGAGAGGGAGGGAGGCAAACCATAGAGCCTCTTAAATACTGAGAATAAACTGAGGGTTGATGGGGGTTGGGGGAGAGGGGAAAGTGGGTGATGGGCATTAAGGAGGGCACCTGTTGGGATGAGCACTGGGTGTTGTATGGAAACCAATTTGACAATAAATTATATTTAATAAAAAATAAGTAATAAAAATAAATAAACATTTAAATTTTTTTAATTAATAAATAAAAGCTTTAAAAAGAAAAAGAAACTGACCAGAACCAGTCATGACCACTGACTGTCTCTGAGAATGCACATATGTCCAATGTATGAACATTTGACATAGAAGGGCCTAAAACCCTATTCTCAGATCATATTATGGACACCAATCTCTGGTTGTGGATTGCATGAAAACATATGCAGAAGCTTCTCGCAGGCACAGATGACAAAATGACTTCAACCTTCCCCTACTTATTAATTTCCTTTATCTGATTTTGAAGTCATGTAGCTCCTCTCCCCTATAGCCAGACTCTTTTTTTGTTTGTTGCCTTAAAAATCTCTGACTCTCCCCCTTAGAGAAGGTGGATTTGAGGCTGGCTTTCCCATCTCCTGGTTGGGCTGCCTCTCGAATAAACCCTTCCCATGCTGCATATTCAATGTCTCAGTGACTGGCTTTGCTGTGCACTAGGCATACAGACTGAGGTTTTATTACCAAATTATCCAAAGCCCTGATCTATAGAAACCAATAAATTCAACTCTTTCTTCTACAGAACAGTGTTTTAAACTATTTGAGGGCCAAGATGCTTTATTTAAAGAGGAATACTTATATGGTGTGGAAAACAAAGAAATTTAAGGCAGGGTCCCCTTTCTCTCCACATTTGCAGCCTTGTGGGAATTAATTTCTGATAGTATTTCTAAAATACAATACCCAGAGTTGAACACAGCATGAGCCAAGGCAAGCTCCAGCAATATAACCATATTCATCCAACTATGATCACC
Organism: Herpailurus yagouaroundi; assembly: GCF_014898765.1. Lineage (NCBI taxonomy): Eukaryota > Metazoa > Chordata > Mammalia > Carnivora > Felidae > Herpailurus > Herpailurus yagouaroundi. The sequence continues at coordinate 13,841 of NW_024412596.1, forward strand.
CCAGTCCTCTTGGCTTACAAGAGGCTGCTAAGCAATGGTGGCACCTGCCTGCACTCTAAACCAAGCACAGGAGTCTCTGATGACCCCCAGCCATCAGCTGCTTTCTTCCCCAGATACCTGGCTCCCTGCCACACGACGATAAGACAGCCCTGGAGGGTAGAAGAAGGTGATTGTGGTTCCATAGGAGTCTTCACCATCATTCCACACTGTCACTTTCATATTCAGCTCCAGGGTACTCCCCACCACCAGAGTCTTCAAGCTAGTTGTTGGGGTAGAGGGCAGGAGATAATTCTGGGACTGGGGCTAGAAATGGTCTGGGGATAAAACACAGAGTGAGGAAGTAGGGAAGAAATGGGGTACAGGTTGTTTCTGAGCACAGGGTAGAAATGTTAGGGAGAGCCAGAGCAGGAGCTCCAGGTTCAAGAAGAGGGGTTGGGGAACCAGGGCAGGTCTAAGGAGTGGTAGCTCACCCTGAGAAGTCAAAGGAGATGCCAAGGTCATCCTGACAGACATGGTCAGTTCCACAATTCTTCTCAAAGGGAAGCTGAAAGGGAAGGCAAAGTGACGTTTTCCCCAAGTTCTGGAGTCCACACCCACACCCTCCACTCCTTTCTGGAAGATTCCAGTACCAGGACTCACAGAGGCCACGAAGTATCGCTGAGCATCCACAGCCAAGATAGGCTGGAGGTTTCCAAAGGAAGGGATAGGTTTTCCCACCAGGGAGAAGTTGAGACGCAAGGTGATGGGGGTCACTGAGTCCTCCACACAGGCCTAGAGAATGGACATTGAAAACAGCAGTAGCTAAGGAATGCATCCTCACAGTCACTAGCTGTGTCCTGTTCCTCATCTGTAAAATGTAAAATCTGTGTGCAATGACTATAATTCCACCATGCAGAACCTCTGCTTTGCCTATTTTCTGCCTTGAATTCCTTACCCCCAGCCTCCTACACAGCTCACTCATTCTATTCAGGATCTTTCCAAACTCTACCTGCTCAAGAGGTCTCCCCAATACCTTCTCTGCTCTACTCCCTGACTTTATCCTTTTTTTTTTAATTTTTTAAATGTTTATTCTCTTTTTTTTTTTTTTGAGAGAGAGAGAGAGAGAGAGCAAGTGGGAGAGGGGCAGAGAGAGGGAGACACAGCATCCAAAGCAAGCTCTAGGCTCTGAGCTGTCAGCACAGAGCCTGACACAGGGCTCAAATTTATGAACCACAAGATCATGACCTGAGCTGAAGTCAGATGCTCAACCGACTGAGCCACCCAGGTGCCCCGACTTTATCTTTCTTCATAGCATTCATCACTATCTGACATCTATTATCTAGGAACTTGATTGCTTTTGGCCTTCCCCTAGAGTTTCCCATGATCATGCTGACAAGGCCTGTCTCATCAGACAAGGCCTGTCTCAGAGAATCAGTTCCTAAAAGAATCCCAGTACATCAACCCATAGCTCTCTAAAGCAGTGGTTCTATCCTAAAATCCAGCTATGTAGCGTCAGCAATTACAAGTAGCCCATCCATTTATTCGTTTGCTCACTCACTCATTCAGCTAACAATGTTATGCACCTCCTGTATGCCAGGTGCTGTGCTGGGGCTGAACCACAGTGAGAATCAGAACACACTGTGTTCTTTCCCTGCCCAGCCCACTGCCAGCCTCAGAATCTCTGCCATCCCCAGGACTTCAAAGTCCCCTTACCAGGAGGAGCAACCTCACGGTCTCACAGTACTGTCTCAGCCCAAGGACTCGGACATGAGTCAGATTCCGGGCTTTTGTCTCCTCAAAGATGGCACGGGGATTCTGGCGGCCAGGGTCGAGGGTCAGGTCAAAGGTCACAGAGCTTTGGAGGTCACCTGCAGGGGAAAGGAGGGGATAAGGAGAGATGAAAGAGCCAGAAATTCCTCAGGTGGACAAGGTTCAAGGCAGGAGACAGGAGTCCTGAGCTGAGGGATTCCAAGTGTCAGGGTATCTTGGGCCAAAGAGGAGAGGACTCACCCAGCTGATTCTTGGGACTTTCATAAATACGAAGGCAGACGTTGGCATCACCCAGTGCCTTGACAGAGGCTGTCTCTTCCCGACATTCAAACACAGACCTGGCAATCTCTGCAGATGTGAATTGGATATTCATCCACACCCTGAGCACAGGTCTGGTCCTATGAGTGGAAAACTGAGCTGATGGCAGGCCCTTGATCCCAGGAAGACAACGTGGGATGGGGATTGGGAGGCTGGAGTCCTACGTGGACTTAGGATACCATCTGGAAGTGTCTGAGAAAGGCTTTCTCACCTTAGCAACATCACCTGCCCCTGGGCCCCCACAGCCAGGTCCACCAGTCCATCCAGGGTAAGGTCCTGACCCCCACTCAGTGACTGCCCAAAATACTGGAGGCTGGGGGAAAGCTGGGAGCCTGAGATCCGCTGGTGAGAAAGGGAACGGCAAGTCAAGTTGAGGGTGAGGGAAACGAGTTGGAAATTAGCAACAAGAGGAACAGGAAGGTATGAATGTGGGAGACAGAAAGAAGAGGTGAGTAGTGAAAAGATGTCACCAGAAGTACTTAAAAAAAGGAGGTGGGGTGGGGCAATGATGACTAAAGAAAAGGAAAGATCCCTAAGACATAAGTGAAGACATGGTGATTGAAAGTCTGGCCTGGCGACCTGGGTCTCATTCATTCATTAATTTACTTAGTCTCAGGTTCAATTATGGAGCCTCCACTCATGAGTATGAGGCCTTGGGCCAGGATCTGATCTTACTGTGCCTCAGTTTCCTCATGCTTCATATGGGGATAATAATACCTCAGAGTTTAGCTGTGAGTAGTAAATGAATTAATGCATATAGTTCTTTGAATAGCACCTGGAAAAGTCACTAGTCAGTTACTGATTATGATGAGTATTAGGGCTAAATGGGACCTCAGAGCTCATCTGGCCCCACCTCCTACTTTTCGGACAGTGCCAAGGCCACATGACCTTTAAGAGATCAGCTCCATATCTGAAATCAGATCCTCTGACACCATGCCCAAGGCCCCTTTTTGCTCCCAACGGCGACCATATCTCTTCAGAGGACAAGGGATGGGAAGTGGCTGTACCCATAAGAAAATGCTCTGGAAACTTGCCTCCCCTGTGCATTCCTTCTCTTTTATTTCCATTGCCCCTGTAATGACAAATCCCTTGAGTAATGTGTCCTTTAAAATCTCTGGACACTGCTGGGACTGGCAGACATTAAGCATAGTCATATTAAATAAAGAGTAATTTACCAATTACTAAGGATGTCTAGAAAGGAAGAGGCAGGAAGTTATATACAAACCCAGTCAAATGGCTTCATGCTCAAGAAAACTGATCTTACCACCATATCCTCAGGTTTGTGTGGGGCCCAGTGGGAATAGGGTAAGTCCTTCCCAGTCAAGTATGTTGTGGGATACATCATGGTGGGAAGGAGGAAAATCATGGTGGGCCAGCAAATCTGGAAAGGTCTCCTCTTAGAGTCCTTATACCCTCTTGGGTATAACTCAAGTGATATTTGCAATTGAGATTTTTCATAGATATGCTTCTAAGCAGCTGTAGCAACGTGAAGTTAAACAGGTGGTGTGGAATGAATGCAGTTTCTTGACATCTGGTGTTATTGTCAACAAAGCCTTTCACCCTCTTCTTAAACTTCCAAGTTCTTTAGTGGCGCCTGGGTGGGTCAGTAGATTAAGCATCTGACTCCTGATTTCAGCTCAGGTCATGATCTGCCAGCTTGTAGCAGTGCAGAACCTGCTTGGGATTATCTCTCTACCTCTCTCTGTCTGCCCCTCTACTACTAGCACACCCTCACTCTTGCTCTCTCTCAAAATGAATAAGTAAACTTAAAAAAAAAATTTCCAAGTTATTTAGAACCCCTCCCACAGTTAAACTGTATTAACAATAGTTGATTATAATACTGTAACACCAATTATATGCCAGGCACATGTGTATATTTATACTATGTATGTACTCTATATGTACTAACTCATTTAATCCTCACAGAAGCAGCCAAGTGAGGTTGGTTCTCTTATTATCACCATTTTACAGATGAGGAAACTGAACACAGAGAGATTGTAATGACTAAGACCACGTAGCTGGGAAGTAACAGAACTGTAGAGACCTTCTTTGACATTTTTGTTGTAACAGCTTTTTGAGATATAATTCACACACCATACAATTTACTCTTTTAAAGCATACAAGTCAGTGGTTTTAGGATGCTCTCAGAGTTATGCTACCATCGCCAAATCAATGTTAGAACATTTTGATCACCCCCCAAGAAAACCCATACCCCTTATCACCCACACCCATGTTCCTCATTTTCCTCCATTGCCAGTCCCTGACAACCCCCAATCTACTTTCTATCTCTGTGGATTTACCTATTCTGGACATTTCATATAAATGGAATCATACAATATGTGCCCTTTTGTTTCTGGCTTCTTTTTACTTAGCATTATGTTTTCAAGTTTCATCCATGTTGTAGAAAATACTAGTATTTCATTCCTTTCATGGCCAAGTAATATTCCATCATATAGGTATTTATTTACAACAGAATTTATCTGCTCATCAGTTAATGGATATTTAGATTATTTCCATCTTTTGGATATTATGAATAATGCCCCTATGAACATTGATGTATAACTTTTTGTGTGGACATAGGGTTTCAATTCTCTTGGGTGGAATTGCTGAGTCATAAGGTAACTCTACGTATAACCTTTTGAGGAACTGCCAGATGTGTTCCAAAGTAGCTGCAGCATTTTACATTCACACCAGCAGTGTTTAAGGATACCAAACATTCAACATTCTCACCAACGCTACTTATGATCTATCTTTTTATTGTAGCCATGCCAGTGGCTGTGAAATGGTATCTCACAGTGGTTTTGATTTGCTGATGACTGATGACTAATGATGTTTAACATCTTTTCATGTGCATATTTTTCCTTTGTATATCATCTTTGGAGACATGTCTATTCAAATCCTTTGCCTATTTTTAAATTGAGGCTTTCTTTAACTTTTGCCATGAAAAGAAACCCACCATTTTCAGGAGAAACTGCCCCATGGATAAAGTACTCCTGCTAGACAGATATTTGGCAGGATTACTAATGACATGAGGAAATAGTCATAAAGCATCAAAGGAGAAGGGGTGAATAGACAGGCACACGGAGGCAGCCCGACCTAAACTGGCAACAGGGAGCCACCAAGAGAGCCAGCACTGGGTTAGAAGTCAGGAAATTGAAGCCTCCCTCATCACCATTCCTAATCCACTATAAACCTTGGACAAATCACTGATTTTCTCCATGCCCCAGATTTCATCTCTAATGTAGGTTTGCTAATGCCTGGCTTATATACCTTGTAAAGCTGCTGGGGGATTAACAGGTCTGGATAGAGAGCTCACTCAAGAATCAAGTCCTAGATTTACAGAGGAGAAGATGGTGGCATAGGAGGACGCTGGGCTCACTGCGTCCTGCTGGTCACTTAAATTCCACACACATCTGCCTAAATAACCCAGAAAACTGCCAGAAGACTAGTAGAACGGACTCCCCAGAGCCAAGCATAGACAAGAGGTCCACGGAAGAGGGTAGGAAGGGTAGAGAGGCGGTGCGCACTACACGGACTGGTGGGAGGGAGCCAGGGCAGTGGAGGGGCAGCCTGCCTGGCAAGGTGGAATCCCCTAGTCTGGCTTGAAAAAGCGGAGGGGCCAGACTGCATGAGTTCTGGCAGCCAGTGGGACTTAACATCTGGAATGTTATAAGTCACCAGCTCGGCTCAGAGAGCAGGAGGGCAAGAGGACACCAGGAGGGAGAGGTGTTGAGCCCTGGAAGACAGAGCTCAGCTCAGCAGGGAACAAAGGCACTGGCCAGAGCCATCTCTCCCTCCCATCCCCCAGCCGAAATTCCAAAGCGAACCATTTCCTGTCACTGAAATTGCTTGCACCAAGCAAACACCCAATGCTGTGCTTCTGTGGATCCATCCCTTCGACGGGCCTGCCTGCCTCCCTCCCAGTGCTGCAGGGCCCCTTGTGCAGGGGAACACTGATGGCAAAGTGAGCTAAGCCTGCCCCTCCCACCCCTGTACACCTAGGGGATCCACCCCAGCTAATATGCCAGATCCCATCAAAGCAGCACCACAAGCCTGGCAGTGTGCAAGTAGCCCAGACAGGGGCCACACCACTCCACAGTGAGTCCTGCCCCTGGGAGAGCGGAACATAAAGTACACACCAGTCTGACTGTGGCCCCAGCGGTGGGCTGGGGACAGACATCAGGTCTGACTGTGGCCCCACCCACCAACTCAAGTTACTCCAGACAGCACAGGGGAAGTGCCCTGCAGTTCTGCGACACTCCAGGGACTATCCAAAATGACGAAATGGAAGAATTCTCCTCAAAAGAAACTCCAGGAAATAGCAACAGCTAATGAATTGACCAAAAATGATTTAAGCAATATAACAGAAAAAGAATTTATAATAATCATCATAAAATTAATCGCTGGGTTTGAAAAAAGTATAAAGGACAACAGAGAATCTATTGCTACAGAGATCAAGGGACTAAGAATCAGTCATGAGAGCTAAAAAAAAAAAATGCTATAAATGAGGTACAAAATAAAATGGAGGCGACCACAGCTCGGATTGAAGAGGCAGAGGAGAGAATAGGTGAATTAGAAGATAAAATTATGGAAAAAGAAGAAGCTGAAAAAAAGAGAGATTAAAAAATCAAGGACTATGAGGTGAAAATTAGAGAACTAAGTGATGCAATGAAACGGAACAATACCCATATAATAGGAATTCCAGAAGAGAGAGAGAAAGGGGCTGAAGGTGTACTTGAACAAATCATAGCTGAGAACTTCCCTGATCTGGGGAAGGAAAAAGGCGTTGAAATCTAAGAGGCACAGAGAACTCCCTTCAGACATAACTTAAATTGATCGTCTGCATGACAAATCATAGTGCAACTGGCAAAATACAAGGATAAAGAGAAAATTCTGAAAGCAGCTAATGCTAAACAGGCTCTAACTTACAAAGGTAGACACATGAGAATAGTCACAGACCTATCTACTGAACTTTGGCAGGCCAGAAAGGAATGGCAGGAAATCTTCAATGTGATGAACAGAAAAAAAATATGCAGCTGAGAATCCTTTATTCAGCAAGTCTGTCATTCAGAACAGAAGGAGAGATAAAGGTTTTTCCAAACAAACAAAAACTGAAGGAATTCGTCACCACTAAACCAGCCCTACAAGAGATCCTAAGGGGGATTCTGTGAGTGAAATGATGCAAGAACCACAAAAGACCAGAGAAATCACTACAAGCATAAAACCTACAAACATCACAATGACTCTGAACCTATATGTTTCAATAACAACACTGAATGTAAATGGACTAAATGCTCCAACCAAAAGACATAGGGTATCAGAATGGATAAAAAAAGAAGACCCATCTATTTGCTGTCTACAAGAGACTCATTTTAGACCTGAGGAGGTCAGGTCCATTCATGCTACTGGAAGTCAAAAAAAAGCTGGAGTAGCCATACTTATATCAGACAAACTAGAATTAAATTAAAGGCTGTAACAAGAGATGAAGAAGGGCATTATATAACAACTACAGGGTCTATCCATCAGGAAGAGCTAACAATTATAAATGTCTATGCACCAAATACGGAAACCCCCAAATATATAAAACAATTAATCACAAACATAAGCAACCTTATTGATAATAGTGTGGTAATTGCAGGGAACTTTAATACTCCACTTATAACAATGGATAGATCATCTAGACACAGGATCAATAAGGAAACAAGGGCCCTGAGTGATACATTGGATCAGATGAACTTGACAGATATATTTAGAACTCTGCATCCCAAGTGGGAGAGAGCCAAAGCATAAGAGACTGTTGAGAACTGAGAGCAAACTGAGGGTTGATGGGGGGTGGGAGGGAGGAGAGGGTGGGTGATGGGTATTGAGGAGGGCACCTTTTGGGATGAGCACTGGGTGTTGTATGGAAACCAATTTGACAATAAATTTAATATATAAATAAAAAAAAATAAAAAATAAAATAAAAAAAAAGAACTCTGCATCCCAAAGCAACACAATATACTTTCTTTTCAAGTGCACATGGAACATTCTCCAAGAGAGATCACATACTGGGTCACGAAACAGCCCTTCATAAGTATACAAGAATTGAAAGCATACCATGCATACTTTCAGACCACAATGCGATGAAGCTTGTAATCAACCACAGGAAAAAGTCTGGAAAACCTCCAAAAGCATGGAGGTTAAAGAACACCCTACTAAAGAAGGAATGGGTCAACTAGGCAATTAGATAAGAAATTAAAAAATATATGGAAACAAATGAAAATGAAAATACAATGATACTAATGCTTTGGGATGCAGCGAAGGCAGTCCTGAGAGGAAAATTCATTGCAATCCAGGCCTATCTCAAGAAACAAGAAAAATCCCAAATACAAAATCTAACCGCACTCCTAAAGGAAATAGAAACAGAACAGCAAAGACACCCCAAACCCAGCAGAAGAACAGAAATAATAAAGATCAGAGCAGAAATAAACAATATAGAATCTAAAAAAACTGTAGAGCAGATCAATGAAACCAAGAGTTGGTTTTTTGAAAAAATAAACAAAATTGATAAACCTCTAGCCAGGCCTCTCAAAAAGAAAAAGGAGATGACCCAAATAGATAAAATCATGAATGAAAATGGAATTATTACAACCAATTCCTCAGAAATACAAGCAATTATCAGGAAATACTATGAAAAATTATATGCCAACAAACTGGACAATCTGGAAGAAATGGACAAATTCCTAAGCACCCACACACTTCCAAAACTCAAACAGGAAGAAATAGAAAACTTGAACAGACCCATAACCAGCGAAAAAATTGTATCAGTTACCAAAAATCTCCCAACAAATAAGAGTCCAGGACCAGATGGCTTCCCTGGGGAATTCTACCACACATTTAAAGCAGAGATAATACCTATCCTTCTCAAGCTTTTCCAAAATAGAAACAGAAGAAAAACTTCCAGACTCATTCTATGAAGCCAGCATTACTTTGATTCCTAAACCAGACAGAGACCCAGAAAAAAAAAGAGAACTACAGGCCAATATCCCTGATGAATATGGATGCAAAAATTCTCAACAAGATACTAGCAAATCGAATTCAACAGCATATAAAAAGAATTATTCACCATGATCAAGTGGGATTCATTCCTGGGCTGCAGGGCCGGTTCAACATTCCTGAATCAATCAATGTGATACATCACATTAATAAAAGAAAAGATAAGAACCATATTATCCTGTCAATCAATGCAGAAAAGCATTTCACAATATTCAGCATCCTTTCTTAATAAAAACCCTCGAGAACGTAGGGATAGAAGGAACATACATAAACATCATAAAAACCAATTATGAAAAGCCCACAGCTAATATCATCCTCAATGGGGAAAAAATGAGAGCTTTCCTCCTGAGATCAGGAACACAGGGGGATGTCCACTCTCACCGCTGTTGTTTAATATAGTGTTGGGAGTGCTAGCATCAGCAATCAGACAACAAAAGGAAATCAAAGGATCAAAATTGGCAATGATGAAGTCAAGCTTTCACTTTTTGCAGATGACATAATAGTATACATGGAAAACCTGATAGATGCAGCCAAAAGTCTGCTACAACTGATACATGAATTCAGCCAAGTCGCAGGATACAAAATCAATGTACAGAAATCAGTTGCCTTCTTATACACTAATAATGAAGCAACAGAAAGACAAATAAAGAAACTGATCCCATTCACAACTGCACCAAGAAGCATAAAATACTTAGGAATAAACTTAACCAAAGATGTAAAAGATCTGTATGCTGAAAACTTTAGAAAGCTTATGAAGGAAATTGAAGAAGATATAAAGGAATGGAAAAACATTCCGTGCTCATGAATTGGAAGAATAAATATTGTTAAAATGTCAATACTACCCAAAGCTATCTACATTTTCAATGCAATCCCAATCAAAATTGCACCAGCATTCTTCTCGAAACTAGAACAAGCAATCCTAAAATTTGTATGGAACTACAAAAGGCCCCGAGTAGCCTAAGTAATTTTGAAGAAGACCAAAGCGGCAGGCATCACAATCCCAGAATTCAGTCTCTACTACAAAGCTGTAATCATCAAGACAGCATGGTATTGGTGCAAAAACAGACACATAGACCAATGGAATCGAATAGAAACCCCAGAATTAGACCCACAAATGTATGGCCAACTAATCTTTGAAAAAGCAGGAAAGAATATCCAATGGAAAAAAGACAGTCTCTTTAACAAATGGTGCTGGGAGAACTGGACAGCAACCTGCAGAAGCATGAAACTAGACCACTTTCTCACACCATTCACAAAAATAAACTCAAAATGGATAAAGGACCTGGATGTGAGACAGGAAACCATCAAAACCCTAGAGGGGAAAGCAGGAAAAAAACCTCTCTGGCCTCAGCCGTAGCAATCTCTTACTCGACACATCCCCAAAGGCAAGGGAATTAAAAGCAAAAATGAACTATTGGGACTTCATGAAGATAAAAAGCTTCTGCACTGCAATGGAAACAATCAACAAATCTAAAGGCAACCAAGGGAATGGGAAAAGATATTTGCAAATGACATATCGGACAAAGGGCTAGTATCCAAATCTATGAAGAGCTCACCAAACTCCACACCCGAAAAACAAATAACCCAGTGAAGAAATGGGCAGAAAACATGAATAGACACTTCTCTAAAGAAGACATCCGGGTGGCCAACAGGCACATGAAAAGCTGCTCAACATCGCTCCTCATCAGGGAAATACAAATCAAAACCACACTCAGATATCACCTCACGCCAGTCAGAGTGGCCACAATGAACAAATCAGGAGACTATAGATGCTGGAGAGGATGCGGAGAAACGGGAAACCTCTTGCACTGTCGGTGGGAATGCAAACTGATGCAGCCGCTCTGGAAAACAGTGTGGAGGTTCCTCAAAAAATTAAACATAGATCTACCCTATGACCCAGCAATAGCACTGCTAGGAATTTACCCAAGGGATACAGGAGTACTGATGCATAGGGGCACTTGTACCCCAATGTTTATAGCAGCACTCTCAACAATAGCTAAATTATGGAAAGAACATAAATGTCCATCAACTGATGAATGGATAAAGAAAATGGATAAAGAATGGATAAAATAAATTTTATATACACAACAGAATACTACGTGGCAATGAGAAAGAATGAAATATGGCCTTTTGTAGCAATGTGGATGGAACCGGAGAGTGTTATGCTAAGTGAAATAAGCCATACAGAGAAAGACAGATACCAAACGTTTTCACTCTTATGTGGATCCTGAGAAACTTAACAGAAGACCATGGTGGAGGGGAAGAAAAGAAAAGAGGTTAGAGAGGGAGGGAGCCAAAACACAAGAGACTCTTAAAAACCGAGAACAGACTGAGGGTTGATGGGGGGTGGGAGGGAAGGGAGGGTGGGTGATGGGTACTGAGGAGGGCACCTGTTGGGTTGAGCACTGGGTGTTGTATGGAAACCAATTTGACAATAAATTTCATATTAAAAAAAAAAAGAATCAAGTCCTCATAGAAACAGGGAACATACCAATGTGTCCGTATCTAAAGTTCCAGATTTTCCTTGCTGCCTACAAGGTGCCCAGGGCTAGGCAAAGGAAGCAAGAAAAGGAAAAGGAGAATTTTCTTGGTGGCAGTGCAGAAGACAGGGAGAAGCAAGGAGGAGGTGGTTGTAACAACAGAATTTGCGACCAGTCCTCACCTGGCTGTGGGAGGGGCTGATGCCCAGTTCTGAGGTTCCATGAAATAGGTAGACAGCACCCTGGTTCTCCTGTTCTCCTGGGGCCCCAATGGCCACATCTGTCAGCTTGTCCCCATTCACATCACCCAGCACTGTCAAGGCTGCCCCAAAGCGGCCCCAGGGGTGGCCCTGCTCCCCACAGAGAATGACCTCACACTGCCATCTAGCTCTCTGCAGAACAAAACAAGTGTCAGGACCCAACCAGGCAACCCCTCCACCCCACACCCAGGTCCCACCCAGCCCAGGTCTCATCAGACACTTACCCCCAGGGGCAAGTGGCACATGGACACCTGCCCCCCCCGGGTTGGCTTGTAGTAATGTGGAGCCCCAATGAGGACGAGGTCAGAGTTGCCATCTCTGTTCACATCGACAGAGCAGAGGGAGGCCCCAAAGTAGGAACCAATCTGGAGGATAGAGTGTGAAGTCATCCTGTCTGCCTCTGTCAGAGGCATCCCCTTCTAGGATAAGTCCCTCCTCTCCCCAGTCACCAGGGACTTCCCCCATGGATCCCAAAACCACTTGTCCTCCCTCTCCGCCCCTGAAGACCCTGCCACCCTCGTGTTTCACTCTGGCTTCCTCTACATCCAACCTGGGTCCCTGCAACTTCAGCCTTCGGCCTCCATTGCCCGGATGCCTGAGTGAAGATGACAACCTTCCCAGTATGCTGATGGCGGGGGGCCCCCAGGATCAGGATCTTCACCCCCTTCCAAAGTGCCAGCTCAGTAGAGTAACCTGAGGGGGGCAGGCCTCAGCATAAAAGCTTCCTCCCTACTCCCCGAGCTACTGCCCTTCCCAGGCAGTTCATCTCCCTCCTGTGCCCCCAATCACAGCCTTTTCTCACCTAGATAAGAGTCCCTCATGTCCACATTCTCTTGAGACATGTTGATGAAAGTGGGGTTCATATTTTGGGGGTATAGGAAGGCTCCTCCAGACCAGCTGAAGCTCCCCACAGCCCCCAGAACTGGCCCGTCCTGGGAGGAAAGGATTCCAGGGCTAAGCAGGTTTGAGTCAAAAAAAGACAGCCTATTCTAAAGCAATGCCTACCACTGATTCCACTTTTCTTTTTTCATGTTTACTTATTTTGAGACAGAGAGAGAGAGAGAGAACGAGAAGCAGGTGGGCAGAAAGAGAGGGAGGAAGAGAATCCCAAGCAGGCTCCATGCCAATAGCACAGAGCCCAACACACAGAGCTCAATCCCACAAACCGCTAAATTATTACCTGAGCCAAAATCAAGAGCTGGACACACAACAGACTGAGCCACCCAGGTGCCCCCTGACTCCACTTATTATTTGGAATTCTCTTTCTCCACTCATTCATCTAACACCTATCCTTACCTTCCCTCCTCCCACCACTCCCTACCTCCTACATCAATGGCCTGAAAATGGCCCCACTCACAGGTGAGAACACAGCGCTGAAACCCTCCTGGGACATCTCCAATTCAAAGGAACTACTGCTTATGGTCTGCGTACCTGGAAGAAGACAAGACACCTGGGTTCCAGGGGGAAATACAGGCTTTACCAAGTCTGAAAAGGACATCTCAGCTTTAGAAGATCTAATGTTGGACATTAATACCCAAAGGGAGGAATTGGTGGCTATGACAAGTGGGTCCAGGTCCAAGAAGGGAAAGCATTTATGGGTTATGGCTTCTAAAGTGAGTACTTTCATCTCTGACTTACCCTCAATGGCAAAGATCTTCTCTTTCAGTTGGTTTTGAATGTCTCTCAAAGCATCAAAATTCTCCACTTGAAAAATGTGCTCATGGGAGGGCTTCGATGCAATGTCATTTAATTCTTTCCGGGAATGTGGATTTTGAAAAGCCAATCCCACCTGTCTCCAACAAAGACCAACTCAGTGAAAATAATAATAAATTCAATATGCCTGCCACACGCTGGGTGCATATCCCCCAATAACTCCACAAGGTCAATATTATTACACTCTGTGTACAGATGAGAAAAATGAGGCTCAGACAACATCAGGGAATTTAAAGAAAAGGATCAGGGTCCCCAGGCTGGAACACAGCTTTCATACTGAAGGTAGTAGACGCTGAGAGAGCTGAGGTTTTTGTCCTAGAAAGGGAAGTTGCTTTAAGAGGAAGTGAAGGGAGGAAGCGGTGGGAGGGCATTTCCACATCCTACCCCAACTGCATAGCGAATGATACCGGCAGCTTCAGCCCTAGGGATAACATCCTCATAACCCAGGGGGTCTCCTTGTTTCTGACCATCAGTGATGACAATAAGGATCTTGGAGGCATCTTTTCGGGCCCCACTTGAGGCACTGAACAGTTGATTTCTGTCAGAGAAGAAGATCCAGAGACCTGTGAACAGAACTGCTACTGGTCCCTTATGCCTTTTGAGAACAAGTTGTTGACCCTTTCTCTTGGAGGTCCCAGTCCCACCTGTAGACCCCCAGCTTGGTGAGGAGACCACAGGCTGAATTTCTGTCCCAGTCTGTCCCTCTCTCATGGAGATAGGTGAGGCCTAAAGGAAGACCCAGATGCTTTGGGGAAGGACCCGGGAGAAGGGAGGACTCACGTAACCATTTGGATGGCTGTAGCTGTGTAAGTGAACCCTCGCAGCTGTTGTACAGAATCCAACAGGCCTAGTGGGTTTGAGCTGTATATGAAGTCTTTGAAAGTGAAGTGCACCCAGGAATGGTGGGAGAACTGCATCAGAGAGAACTGGGAGAATTGAAGAGGGCTGGGAGCCAAGGCCACTTGACCAAAACCCCAGGCACCCCACCCACAAACCTCCCACAGGGCCCCTGCATACTTGCCTTCCCTCCCCCAAGGACACACCTGGGTGCTAGGTCTCTGGAACTGGCTCATAACGGCCTTCACAAAATTCAACATCTTGGTAAAATCTCTGAAGGAGATGCTGCCTGAGCCATCGATCAGGAACACAATATCCTGCTCCTGCCTTGGACACTCTGAGAAAGGAAGTGGCACCAGTTCTCCAAGGAACACTCCCAGAGCCCAGAACCTCAGCATCCTGGCCACAAGAACTCACTGCCCCCCAACCCAGGGACCTCCCTAACCCCTGCCTAGAATAGGGTCCTTTGGCCTCCTTAAGTCCCTAAAGAGGCTATATCTGTGATTCAGCTGCTCACACCTGTGTAGTCAGCCTAGGTGATAAAAAAGTGAAGTTCCTCCAATCCAGATGGTAAGAAACGGGGAGCCCCTCCTTCTACCTTGGCTGTCTGTGCCCCTCTCCCAAGCCCTATCCCACTCCCTCTCCCATATCCCCATGATCCAGCAATGAAAGGAGCCTGCTTCAGCCCCTGGCCAGAATCTGTCCTCATTAGTCAATGCCAAACTGTGCTTTTGTTAAATATTTTTAATGTCATCCCTGGAAATAACCACACACTGGCCCTGTTCTGTTCTCAGCTTAAATATGGGCCCCTATTCCCCTCCTGAGTGTATTCAAAATTGGTCAAAAAGAGGAAGCTCTCCCAGTTCTCCAAGAAGAGACCTCCCAGCCTCCCTCTTTCATTCCAGAGGTTCCCACCAGACAGTGGTGTCCTGGGTGTTCTTATGGGAGCCCAGATTCCTATGGGCGAAGTCTAGGAGGTGCTAGAAGAGAACTCCATTCAGTGGCCAGATGTCAGTTTCCCCAAGGGCTTGAGTGGAAATGTGAAACCAGGGAGGGGCCTAGTGTGCACACATACACTCATGCATACATATTCACATACACATACATACACAAACAAACCCATGCATACTCATATGCACACATATACACACATACTCATATATATACACTCATGTAAATATACATACAGGCACATATGCATGTGCATATATATGCACACATATATACATCCATGTACATAGACACACACACATACACACACTTCTCAGATTGTCTGCGCCTTCATCATTCTTTCCCATTCTGTTACACAAATTGGTTATACCCCAGGGCATATTGACTGAAAATAAATTCCCTTCTCCCTAAAAATAATAGCAGCTAACATTAATTGAGCCCTCACTATGTGCTAAACCTTGGCCATGGATCATCTTATGTCACTCTCAGGGTTGGGTGTCATTATCCCCATCTCACAAATGAAGACACTGAAGCTCCAAGAGGGTTAGGTCATATAAAAGTGGAACAGTAATGTGGCAAGATGTGAAAGCATACAGTGACTACCCAACTCATGTCTGGAACTGCTATACCATCCAGTATATATTTTTTCCAGACGTCTTTTTTATCCACTCTGGCAAAAGTGTCTCTGGCCCACTACACTCCCAATCACAAGTGTGTGGGCTCCTCAAAGGAACCAGTAGCCCCCAACACTCACCCTGCAGGGCAGCCGGGAGCCTCTGGGCCTGCCAGGAAGGGGAAACCAGCAGGAAACAGAACCCAGTCAAGTACATGTTCTCCTTGCATGTATGGTGCACTGTGGGGCCACAGGCCTAAGGACAGAGGTGTCTGATGGGAAGGGCTGTCCCTGCTTCCATTCCATCCTTCCAACCCAGTATTTTCACACTCCCCAAGGTCCCCAGCCCCACTAACCCCAGGTCCCCATTCTTCCCTTCAGGACAACTCTGCAACCCAGGTAACTCACCAGCAGTTGAGAGGGGTTGGTTGAGGCTGCCAGGGACAGGCCCAAGGACATGTTCACTGCTTCTGGGGGGACTGAGGGGACAGATATGTGCATGGTCACCCTCAGATCTGTGTAAGATCTGAGCAGGGGTCACCTCAACCCTGCAAGACAAGGAGGTCTGGAAAGTGAAGGGGGCTTTCAGGTCTTGATAGAGCCATGAGGGTAAGGGGTGTGATGGACAAAGAGGCTATGAAGGGATCAGGAAGCTTGTCTGAGGGTGAGGGTCTGCAGACAGAGCTGGAACTGGGAAGTGCATCTTCTATGCTCCCCCCAGGTCCCCAGAGCAATGGAGTTTGGACCTGGGTCCCAGGGAGAGGCAGTGACTCACTCTTCAGGCGGATGGGCTCACACTTGCCCGTTCTGTAGTCACACTGGTAGAGGCTACCTGTTTGGTTGGCAGCCTTTATCTCCTGGGGGGCTCCAACCACCACCCTGGGGGGAGGAAGACAAAGAACACTGAAGTTAAGAATATGGACAGTGGAGCCAGACTGCCACTCGGCAAGTTTGCTTCATCTCTAAGCCTCAGAGTCCTTATTTGCAAAGTGGAGATTAATAACAATTTAAGTTACACATGGGAGGGGGTTTTGTCTGTTTTGTTCTCCTGTATATGTCTGGCTCCTTTAGTAGTAAGTGCTCAATAAATATTTCTTGAAAAGTTGATCCTTACCTATCTTATAAGATTATTATGATAACGAAATTAGTACTCACCTAGAAATGCAAATCAAAACTACATGGAGATATCACCTCACACCTGTCAGAATGGCTAAAATCAACACAAGAAACAAAAGGTGTTGGCAAGGATATGGAAAAAGGACCCCTCATGTATAGTTGGTGAGAATGAAAACTGGTGCAGTCACTGTGGAAAACAGTATGGAGTTTCCTCAAAGGGCTACAAATAGAACTACTGTATGATCCAGCAATCACACTCTTGGGTATGTACCCAAAGAATACAAAAATACTAACTCAAAAGGATACATGCACCCCTGTGTCTATAGCAGGATTATTTACAATAGACAAGATATGGAAGCAGCCCAAATGTCCATTGATGAATGGATAAAGAAGATGTGGGATACACACACACACACACACACACTATATATATATATATATATGACTGCACCAGTTTGCATTCTCACCAACTGTACATGAGGGGTCCTTTTTTCCATATCCTTGCCAACACCTGTTGTTTCTTGTGTTGATTTTAGCCATTCTGACAGGTGTGAGGTGATATCTCAGTGTAGCTTTGATTTGCATTTCTAGGTGAGTACTAATTTAGTCGTCACAGCAATCTTATGTATTCAGCCATAAAAAATAATGACATTTTGCCATTTGCAGTGAAATAGATGGAGCTAGAGAGTGTAATGGTAAGTGAAATAAGTCAGTGAAATAAGTGAAATGTCAGAAATATGATTTCATTCATGTGGAATCTAAGAAACAAAATAAATGAACAAAGGAGAAAAGAGAGAGAGAGAAACCAAGCAACAGATTCTTAATTATAGAGAATAAACTGATGGTTACCAGAGAGGGGGAGGGTAGGGTTATGGGTTAAATAGGTGATAGCGATTAAGGAGTGCATTTGTTGTGTACGGTACTGGCACAAAAACAGACACTTAGATCAATGGAACAGAATAGAGAACCCAGAAATGTATGGCCAACTAATTTTTGACAAAGCAGGAAAGAATATCTGATGGAATAAAGACAGTCTCTTCAGCAAATGGTGCTGGGGAAAACTGGACAGCGACATGCAGAAAAATGAACCTGGATCACTTTCTTACACCGTACAAAAAAATAAACTCAAACTGGATGAAAGACATAAATGTAAGACAGGAAACCATCAAAATTCTCAAAGAGAAAGCAGGCAAAAGCCTCTTTGACTTTGGCTGCAGCAACTTCTCACTCAACATGTCTCCAGAAGCAAGGGAAACAAAAGCAAAAATGAACTATTGGACCTGATCAAAATAAAAAACTTCCACACAGCGAAGGAAACAATCAGCAAAACTAAAAGGGAACCAATGGAATGGGAGAAGATATTTGCAAATGACATATCAAATAAAGGCTTAGTATCCAAAATCTACAAAGAACTTATCAAACTCAACACCCAAAAAAACAAATAATCCTTGAAGAAATGAGCAAAAGACATGAATAGACACTTCTCCAAAGAAGACATCCAGATGGCCAACCTACACATGAAAAAATGCTCCACATCACTCATCATCAGGGAAATACAAATCAAAACCACAATGAGATACCACCTCACACCTGTGAGAATGGCTAACACTAATAACTCAGGCAAAAACAGATGTTGACGAGGATGCAGAGGAAGAGGATCTCTTTTGCACTGCTGGTGGGAATGCAGACTGGTGCAGTCACTCTGGAAAACGGTATGGAGGTTCCTCAAAAAATTAAAAATTTAAATACCTTATTTATCCAAAGTATTTATCCAAGGGATACAGGTGTGCTATTTCTAGGGGCACATACACCCCAATGTTTATAGCAGCGCTATCAACAATAGCCAAAGTATGGAAAGAACCCAAATGTCCACTGACAGATGAATGAATAAAGAAGATGTGGTATAGCCAAAGCATAAGAGACTCTTAAAAACTGAGAACAAACTGAGGGCTGATGGGGGGTGGGAGGGGGGGGAGGGTGGGTGATGGGTATTGAGGAGGGCACCTTTTGGGATGAGCACTGGGTGTTGTATGGAAACTAATTTGACAATAAACTTCATATGTTGAAAAAAAAAGAAGATGTAGTATATAAATACAATGGAGTATTACTGGGCAATCAAAAAGAATGAAACCTTGCCATTTGCAACTGTGTGTATGGAACTGAAGGGTATTATGCTAAGAGAAATTAGTCAGAGAAAGACAAATATCATATGACTTCACTCATATGAGGAATTTAAGATACAAAACAGGTGAACGTAAGTGAAGGGAAGCAAAAATAATATAAAAACAGGGAGGGGGACAAAACATAAAAGACTCTTAAGTATAGAAAACAAACAGAGGGTTACTGGAGGCATTGTGGGAGGGAAGATGGTCTAAATGGATAAGGGGCATTAAGGAATCTACTCCTGAAATCATTGTTGCACCATATGCTAACTTGGATATAAATTAAACAACAAATAAATTAAAAGGAATGCATTTTTTGTGATGAGCACCAGATGATGTATGGAATTTTGCATCACTCTATTTTACACCTGAAGCTAATATAGCACTATAAGTTAACTACACTGGAATTTAAATTTAAAATTTTTAAATAAAATAGATCAGTGACCACATAAAGCATGCTTGGCACAGTGCTGGGCACTTAGAAAGTGCTCAATAAATGTTAGTTGTAATCATCAAGATGGCAAGACAGTACCTGCTTTCAGTACAACTCTTCATATCCCTAAGAGAATTTCTACACCGGGCACTGGAGAAGAGAATCATGGGGAAGGACAGGACGTTGTGCATGGAAAGGAGTTGATGAGAACCAAAAGCCAGTCACCACCCAGTCCTCACCAGGAGTTGGCATACTGGACCACACTGTATCCAAACCCAGCACTCTCCATAAGGAAGGTTGTTGGCTGGTCTGTATCCAAGTTGAAACAGAGAGAAGAAGCCAAGCCTGGGAAAGGAGGTGAGAAGAGAAGCTCTGAAGAAGGGTCTTCCTCCTATTCCATCTCCTCAGACCCCAGATTTGCTCTCCTTTCCAGGTCCAATGCCCTAGTGTCTCCTGGACTTCTGAACTCTTAGGCTCAGGCTTCCCCCAGTCCTGCTTCTCTCCTGCAGGAAGTCCAGAGACAGCTCTTCACTCATTGGCCTGCTGGAAAGTTTCAATTCTCCATTTTCACAGAGAAACACCCAGACTCTAACTCCTTTGCCACCCTGGGGCTTCTAGGAGAAAGAGTCCAGGAAAACTTGGGCCAAGGTGACATTGTGAACAGAGCACAAGGTTGACTTGTTCTACCTACTTGGGAAATCTCTAGATTGTTCAGGCGACTGTCCCCTCCCTCTCCCTCCAAAAACTCCAGATACCAAGCCCTGTGTAACTCCAGATCCCTCCCCTAATGTCTGCATCCAAAACATGTACATTCTCAGCTCTTTCCCTATCTGGACCCCAATGCTCTCATGTCTCTTCATTGGAGCCCGCCACTTACCCATCAACAGGAGGAAGGTCCTGATCATGGTCATGACTGGAAGGTAAGATATGGGCTTCTGAGTT
The DNA here is from genome assembly GCF_014898765.1 of Herpailurus yagouaroundi. Classification (NCBI taxonomy): domain Eukaryota; kingdom Metazoa; phylum Chordata; class Mammalia; order Carnivora; family Felidae; genus Herpailurus; species Herpailurus yagouaroundi. The sequence goes on from NW_024412596.1 coordinate 34,450, forward strand.
CCTCAGCCACTGAGGGAACTGGACAAAGGTACAGAGGGGCCAGTGAGCAGAGAGGTAGTCAGGAGAATAGAAGCAGAGAGGGAAGTTGTCAGCATGACTCAGAGGTGGAGGGCGGAGAATAGGACTAAAATAAACAGAGAAAGGGGCTGAGGCAGCCCACACATCCTGGGTCCAAGAGTCTTTCTAACCAGAGATGGCTTGCTTCTTTTGCTTTACCAAACTAGACTTAAGTGAATGCAAATCCCCTCCCTGCCTCACCTCTTTAGCTTCTCTAGTTGTACAGGCAGAAGTTTCCTCTTGACCTTGAAACTTCAGTTAGCCTGGGGAGGGAAAACAGGCAGATGCCAGGGTCAATTTAGGGCCCTAATGGAGGCTCTGGTGGGTACTCTCAGACCTGGAAACCTCTGGGCTAAGAAGCAAGCATCTGGACCTTAGGAGGAAAATGGAGTGGGCATTTAGTCATTTACTCAACAAGCCTCATTTGAGGCTAATTACGCATCTCTCTATTAGCAAAGAGATAAAACACAAACCACAAGGCCCAGCCCTGGGGTCAGTAGAGAAGGCAAATGTGCAAAGAGCAAGGTATTGCTATGAGATGAGAATCCCATTGACCACAGAGTACCTTACTCACTTAGAAGGGTGTCTATTTCTGAAAAGGATTCCTGGCACTTGAGCTGAGTTTTGAAGGCAACTGACTATAGGGGAGCATATTTCAGAAGGGGTAGCCAAATGTGACCAAGGCATGAGACTGGAGGGCCTCTTGGGAAACCAGTGATGGTAAACCAGAGAGTGGGAGGTGGAAAGTGACAAGAGATGAGGTCAGTGCCATGGAGGAAGGGGAGAAGGGGAAGCAGGCACCAAGTCTGGAAAGCCCCCTTAAGGTATGTTGATTTTATCCTGAGGGCAGAGGGAAGGATTGAATCAAATTGGGAAGACTGAAATCTTCAAATTTACATTTCAGAAAGCTAGAAAGAGGAGCAGTATGGGGCATAGTTTCATTGGGAACTAGCTGGAGACAGACCAGCTAAGAGAGAGGTAACGGGGCCCTGTGGGGTGAGCTAGTGGCCATGGGGATGGACTGGAGGCTGACTGGTCTCTAAGGGGAAGACAGTGGTGATGGTCCCTGAGCATACTTGGAGGAAGGGAGGGACAATGGACTAGGATAGTTATGGTTTTTAGAAAGCCAAAATTTAGTCTTTAAGAGCTTGGGCTCTCAATTTCTCTAGGCTCCAGTTTCCTCTTCCACAAAATGAGGGTGATAATAAAACTACATATCTCCTAGGGTGCCTGGGTGGCTCAGTCAGTTAAGCATCCAACTCTCAATTTCAGTTCAGGAGATGATCTTATGGTTTGTGAGTTTGAGCCCCGCATCAAGCTCTGCACTGACAGCATGGAGCCTGCTTGGGATTCTCTCCATTTCTGACCCTCCCCACTCGTGTTCTCTCTCTCTCTCTCTCTCTCTCTCTCTCTCTCTCTCTCTGTAAAAATAAATAAACATTTTTTTAAAACTTTAAAAGTACACATTTCCTATTGTTTGTTTCTGGGAAGGTTGAATTAGTATGAAATGCTGAGAAAAATGTATATGAGCTTCTGTCATTGGCTATTATGAGTACTATGCTCTGATGATTATTGTGTTAGGTAAGAGGGGCCTGAAGGCCTTCCAAGAGAAGATGTCCTAGAGGCAGTTGAGTGAATGGGGCTAGAGCTCAGGAGACAATTCTGGGTTGGAGAAGAGTTTTGGATCCATCAGAAGTGCTGAATGAGATCCTGGTGGGAGTGTGAAGAGGGAAGAGAAAGATGGGTGGAAGAGGGGAAGGAAACCAGTGTTAGCAGCAGAGCAGAAGCCCAGAAATATTGAGAAGGAAGGAGTTCCCAAAGAGGGAGAAAGAAGCCCAGGAGAAAAAAGGGAGTCATGAAAGGGCTACCTGGAGAGGAATGTAAATAATTTCACAAGCTGCTAGATGTCAAGTGAGGTGAGAAATGAAGAAGTCCCCAGATATGGCAACAGAGGCTATCAGGGACCCTAGAAGTGGCAGTGCCAGGTTAGTGGGGGAGGATCTGGGAGTGAGTAATGTGGACATTAATGCCACCTGAAGATAAGCAGTCTTGTAGGGACCTCAGATACAATATGACTGGAGAAAATCCCTGGAATTCTTGGAGATGAAAAAAAAATTTTAAAGAGAATGAAATGGAGACACAGAAACCCAATAAAAAGAAAGAAGTGACCCAGATTCCAGACAAGATAAAAGGCAAGCCAGAAATAACTCAAGCCAGGAGATGTCTAGAAGACTCAGGACTGGACTCACAGACAGGGTAAGTACAAGAGAGCCACCAAGCCTTTGAAGGTGCCTTGAATCCTGGCCTTTCCAGGGCTTGGGTTCCACTCTTGATGGATGAGGTACACAAAACAAGAATATTGGACAACTAAGACTTAAATTCTTCTTTCAAGCCGCCAAACATACTTCTATGATACTTCAGGAAAAGCCAAGCAAGGTAAGACATCTCACCTTTAACAAAGATAACTTGTATCATAAAAGTGTAGAACAGGATGTGTCCTTAATTCAAGCCATCCATGAAGGCAGTGAGGCTCCAGATAGGAACTTAGGGTTTCTAAAACTCACAGCCCATTTTCATTCCAGTGAATCATGTTGTGACACTTCCAGAAAAAGGATGGCAGCTGAGGAGGATAATATAAGCAAGGAAAGGGTGGATACCCAAGTTCCCTAATCTCCTCAGCCCAGTAGGACCATGATTCAGTCACATCCAACTCTGTCCATCTGACACCTGTAGGTTGTTCAGAGCCAAGGCTGAGCCGGTGGAAGAAGTCAAGAGCAGAATGGGAGGGTTTGGGGAAGTTTGGAGGCAGCCAGCCTTTCTCACTGCTGGAATTCCTCACTCAATAAGTTTCTGCTCTGTCCCTGAGACTAGATATACTGACTGAAGAAGATTCTGGTAGGATGGTGGGGCAGGAGGTGCTGCTTCTGATCTGTCACATACTGGAGCAAGGGTGGGAAATGGAGAAACCAGGACAGATGTTGATTTAATTCAGGTCTGATTTACCTGAACTAAGTGGAACTGAATAATTTTGGGTCTGTTTCCTGGGTTGTTTCTTTTCCATGGAAAGAGAACAGAAATCTGGTGGGTGGAAACTTTGGTATTTTTCAGTCTGTTTCCACCCCCACACTTACCCATGAGGCCTGAATGGATTTTCCCTAGAGTTTCTGCCTTCCTTCTTACCGTATGCACTCTGTCTCACTTCTCTTTCTTTGATGGACAATTGGCCACCTCACCACCAAATTTTCTCAAAACAGAATTTTTTTAGAGAGAAGGGGAGGGGGAAGGAGAAAGAGAATCCCAATCAGGCTCTGCACTGTCAGCATGGAGACTGACCCAGGGCTCAAACCCAAGAACTGTGAGATAATGACCTGGGCTGAAACCAAGAGTCAGACGCTTAACCGACTGAGTCACCCAGGCACCCCAAAACAATTTATTTAACTCTATAGTGTAGAAATACACACATGTATACTCAGGTTCTCAGGAAGAGGCTGCTTTCCAAAAGCAACTGGTTCTCCCTACATTCCAGGAGCCGTGGGCATGGAATTCTGTTGTGATCGATTATTTGAGAACGCTAGAGGATTTTAGCCAGTGGTTGGGAAGTTTGGGACATGAAAGTGAGAAGCAGGCATAGGGTAATAACATCTTTATGGCAGAGAAAAAGAACTGAGTAATACTAACGTATCATTGTGCCCTTTATGTCTGTTAGCTCACTGAATCTTCTCAACAGCCCTATGGGGGTGGGGAGCTGCTATTATCCTCATTTTATGGATGCAGAATTAAGGCACAGAGAAGTTGAGTTATTTGCCTCAAGTTGCCAGCTAGTACAAGGTAAAGACAGATATCAAGGCACTGGAGTCTTGACCACACTGCTAATGATCTTACTTCCTCCTTTCTACCCCACCTACTGCCTGGGCAGTATTTGTTCACTCAACCATTCATCCCACACACAGGAGCTTCTCGTGTGATCCAGGCTGTGGGTTGGCTGCTAGGGAAGCAAAACAAGCAGGAAAGGGTGCTGGCCTTCTAAGAGATCATACCCTACAAGGGAAACAATATTCTGATACATTCAAATCACAAGTTTTACTAGATAGCAGAATAATTTGAGTGGCTCAGGGAGGAAGTGATTAGCTCTGCTTTGGTGAATCTCAGAAGGAGATTCTTGGGGGGTGGTGCTTTTATACAGCAGGGATTGGTATAGAGACTATAGACTTCTTCAATATAGGGACTGTATCCTTCTGGTCCTCTATCCCCTGCATTCAGCACAACACCTGACACATAGGAAGCACCCAATCAATGCTTGGTGCCTGCATGAAGTTAAAGAAGGGCAGAGCTAATCCCAGTCAAGGGAACAAGCCTTTTTGTACAGAACATCTAACAGTTCTGGTCTCAGTCACTGTTGCACCCCAATTATGTGCCTGGGAAATAGCACTTGCTTCTGTTTGTTGCTATAGCTGTTATAAGTTGAGGATAAGGGTGAGAATTAACAGTTTTCCTTAGTGAAGAATAAAAAGTGACACCCTCTCAATGACAGCTCATTGAGATCAGACACTCATTTCTCTTTCTTTCTCCAAGGATGGCCACTAGACCTAGAGTAGATACAACCAGGGGTCAAACATGTCTGTTGGGTATGTGGGTAGTTGGGTGATAAGAGGGTAGATGAGTTTGTGTGTGGACAGATGAGCAGGTGGCTGTGTAGATGGGAGGATGAGTGGATGAATGGATAAGTGGGGTGGATGGGTATGTGGAAAGGAAATCTGCACATATTTGAAGGTGATAGACCAAGTGTTCAGCCCAGATCACCCTGGGATTCCCCCAATTGTTGTATAAATCGAAGGCTGCCTCAGAACAAGGCAAAAGCAGCCTTTCTAGGAGGCAAACTAATGAATTGGGGCAAATTTTGGATACAACAGGTATTTGTTTAGGTTGAGTAAATGCTGTAGGAAATAAGTAGAAGAATGTTAGGGAACACAGCAAACGTGTGTCTGGTGGATGAGGAAAAGCCTGGGGCAACAGTGAAGGGAAGAGGAAGGAACACTGGCCTTGGCTTCTCTACATACATTGGCAAAAACCCCTTGGAGAGTCAAATGGTTGTCCTTTAACTCCCACTGCTGGCAAGTGATTTAACTGGAATTAGAGGAACATAGCACTTAATTTACACTTAAGTTCTGTGAAATAGAAGAGAAAATGAGAAGCAAAGATAATTCATTGGGAAAAGGAAAGACAGAGAAGAGGAAAGAGAGCAGAAATGAGATGGTCAGAGTAAGGTGGATAGGGGCTGAGTATTGATGACTGACCTACCTTCTTCTGGGTTTCCCTTGGAGGGAACATTCATACTTTCCATCTGAAGGCTCCATAATGCTGCCTCAATTCCCAGCCTTAGATTCAACTCGCAAAGATGATCAGGAAAAGCTGGGCTGGAGTCCAAGCTATAGGAAGTCTTGACTGACCTTGGGCAAGTTACCATAACCTCACTAATCATCAGTATCCCCTTCTGCAAAATAGGAACAATAATATCCACCTCAATGGGCAGGTGTGAAGAATTTAATGAGAACTGAATTGACTTTCAGGGCAGGACTTCTCCAGCCCTGTCTGAGCTAGAGTCTGGTCAGCACACCCCTCAAAATACCATGGAAAATAGCGTGAACAATGGGCTGATTACACCTGAACTGTAACAGATAGATCAAGGTGCTCTTAAATCAGAGAACACAGTGGCTTTCTGCCTACTCCACTCTGTGACTCAAAAAAATTCTAAATGAAAAAGTAAGTGCAAGAAAAGTATTCAAAGTTCTGGTTTTCTTTCCAATATTTTGATGTTTCTTTGTATTTGTCAATTGCAAATATTGTATCCTCTTCAAAAAATTTTTTCCATCATTTTTTTGATGCCTTGAGTTTAATAGAGGCTCAAGCACAGCAGCTGTGCTGCACATGGGAGGGGCTGGGCTGGAGATGCTTGTGGGAATTAGGGGAGGGAGAATTCCAGAGAACAGGGGTAAGGCTGGGTCATCAGGCTTAGCTTCTGTATCTTACTCTTGGCTTGGTAGCAAGATTATTCTCTTTTTTTATATATTAAATACAATTTATTGTCAAATTGCTTTCCATACAACACCCAGTAACAAGATCATTCTCAACAGGCAAATATATATATGGAAGAACATGGCGATCAATGCATTCAATTCATGTTTACTCAGAGGGGCCTTGGAACTTCAATGGGCAACAAGAGATGGGGGCAGATAAGGAGACCCATTTCAGCAATTGTTCAAAGTCTGTGCCAAAATGGGAATGCCCACAGAGAAACTGGAAAGGAGATCATTGTGGTTTGTTTGTTTGTTTGTTTGTTTTTTAATTGTAGTAGCTGGACCAGAGGATTGAGAAAATAAATGAAGACCAACAAAATGTCTGTTGATAGGCAAAGGCTATTTATTCAGAGCTTGCTCTAGCAAGAAATTCAGCCACCATCACTTGCATTTTGACAAATACCCAAAGGCAAGGGAGGAGGAGAGGATAGGCTTTATGGTATAAAAAGGGAAGTTTTCAGGTGTTCCCTGACTGGAGGCTGTTGGCCCAGGGAAGCTGGAGTGGATTAACTGGAAGGAGAACATCTTTTGATTGGTTACGGGAGCATATTTGGCTTTTCCTGGCTGGGCCTAAGTTGGATACAGCAACAAAAATTAGGGAAGCTGTCAGTTATTAATCAAGCCCTGGTCATTTTGAGCCAATTATTACATGGGTTATTGTTTGGCTTCCTGGACCAGTTGCTAAAGGTCTGACTTCCTACAAGTCTGACTTACAGGTGGCAAACCGGCTTCTTGGGCTGTTTATTATAGTTAATGGATGGGTTTCTTGGGCTGATTGCTACAGATTATGGGTCAGAGCTCTGTTTCTATGTATAGTCTGTCCATTATCCATTCATTCTCTCAAGATTTAGAAAATGTGAAGTAGTTACATATAGCCAGATACTATATGGTCCTGAAGAAATGCGTTGTGCTGTAGGGAAACAGACTTTTGAGAGCTCTGTCTTCTGGTGGAGGGAACAAGAACAGGAAGCCAGGAAAACCAAGATCATTCATTCATTCATTCACCAAATACATATATTCAGCAATTGTTTGCTCTGTGTTCCAGATATTGTCATAGGGGTTCCTGCACTCCAGGAATGTACAGTGTCCAGGAATAAAAAAACAGGTTACTGACAGCATATGAGAGGTGAAGCTTCTCTTGGCTAGGCATTCAGGAGGATTTGGAGGAAGTGACATTCAAGCTGAGACAAGAGTCAAGTGAAGGAGGAAAGGAAGTGAGTTCTGGGCAAAGAATAAAGCATGGACAAATACTGGGAAGTGAGAGGGAATGAAGGGGGAACAGATACATCCTGACCTGTCCTCAACAGGTCATGTTTAGGCTTGACATCCCAATGCAATTATTATTCACACTTCCTTTCACTTTTAAAAGGGTCCTGACTGGTCACGCTAGATATGGTGCATTTGAGAAATATGAGGTTGAGAGGGAAGGGAGCAGAAGGTGAGCTACAGAGGTAGGCAGTGACCAGATCACATAGGGCTTCAAGATCACCTTTAATCCAATGGACCCTAACCTCAGAGCAGGAGTGCTATATGGAGTGAACTGGAAAGCCATGTCCTGCCTGTTTATGGTGGCTCTACCTAGTTGCAGCCTCATGTTGTCTCACTCCCATTTTTCAATAAAAGCCATAAATTTGGATTTCTCTAAGAAATCTGCCAATTTTAAAATGTCATCAACTCAGGGCGACTCGGTGGCTCAGTTGGTTAAGCGGCTGACTTCAGTTCAGGTCATGATCTTGCAGTCTGTGGGTTCCAGCCCCGCGTTGGGCTCTGTGCTGACAGCTCAGAGCCTGGAGTCTGCTTCCAATTCTGTGTATCTCTCTCTCTCTCTCTCTCTCTCTCTCTCTCTGCCCCTCCCCAGCTTGCTCTCTGTCTCTGTCTCAAAAATAATAAACATTTAAAAATTTTTTAATAATAAAATGTCAGTAACTAATCAAAAACAAATAAACAAACAAAACTATGTAGGCTAACTAAAACCTGAGGGCTATTACTCAGCCACCAAAAAGAATGAAATCTTGCCATTTACAATAACATGAATGGAGCTAGAGTGTATTTTGCTAAGCAAAATAAGTCAGTCAGAGAAAGACAAGTACCATATGATTACACTCATGTGTAGAATTTGAACAACAAAACAGATAAACATAGGGGAAGGAAATAAAAGAAAGAAAGAAAGAAAGAAAGAAAGAAAGAAAGAAAGAAAGAAAGATGGAAACCCAGTCCAGACTATTAACTATAGAAAACAAACTGAGGGCTGCTGGAGGGAAGGTGGGCAGGGAATGGGCTAGATGCGTCATGGGTATTAAGGAGGGCACTTGTTGGCATGAGCACTAGGTGTTATATATAAGTGATGAATCACTAGATTCTACTCCTGAAATCAATATTACTATAAGTTAAATAACTAGAATTTAAATAAAAATTTGAAACAAACAAGAATAAATAAGCTGTGAGTAAAAGCAATAGATTTTTTTAAAGGCTCTGAACTTTCCCTGGGGAGGGGAAATTCACACCATCAGGACACACATCTCTGGTAATCTCTCAAGACAGAGAAAGGAGAAATACCTTCCAAGTACCTTTCTCATGCATCTACAGGTGAAACAGGACAATTAATTTCTCTATGAGGTCATTTAGCCAGCAGGAAGGACCCCACTTTTGTGATCTCAGAGGTTGGGGATAAATCCTGGAGACCAACCCAAGTGGGCTCATCAGGAAGATCCCACAGATGAAGAAATTATTACTGATGCCTGTGACCAGCCTGAGAATGGATAGAGTGGAACATTCTCCAGCCCCCCCCCCATTTTAGGTGCCAGTCATATCATAAGTCCTGACAAGAAGGAGGGGACAGAAATGCTAGAAACTGGGGTAGCAGCACTATCAGAATTTACTACAAGTTTAGTTTCTTTGACCAAGTAGGTAAAAACTCTTGAGAAGGTAATGTTATTAGTTACAATACAGGGACAACTGCTGTGTTGAAGACTCAAAATACCAGTGCCTTAAAGAAGATTTCTCTTTCTTATAACAATATGAGATTATGGAGTCCATGGATAACATAGTGGTTCTACAGAGTTAGAACCCAAACTCTGTCTCACTTTGGCATTCTTAAGTGTTACCCTTGTCAGCAAAGTCTAAAATGGTGAATGGCACACTTCAGTTGGTAAAGATGGTAAGGAGAAAAGAGGTACACTTCTTCTCTCAGAAGACCAGACTCCAAAGTTGTTCACTCACCCTACTCATATCCCATTAGTCAGAAAATAGCCACATGGCCATCATAGCTGTATAGGAAACTGGGAAATGTGCTCTTTAACTGGGTGGCCATATTTGTTATCCATTGTGGCATAACAAACTATTCCAAAGCAGAGTGGATTATTTCCCACAGTTCTGGGCAGTTCTTTTGTTGGACTTGCCAGTCAGTGGCTGCAGTCATCAGATTCCAGGACTGGGCTGGAAGAGTCACAATGGCCTCGGGAATGCAGTTGTGCTATCCGCTGGGAGCCTTAGTCGTCTCTTCCATATGGCTGCTCATTCTCCAATGTGCTAGATGGGTATCAGCATGATGGTGTGAGGGTGGGAGCAGAAGCTGTAGTGCTTCTCATGGCCTAGGCTCTGGAACTCCAACACATCCCTTAAGCCACCACATTCAAAGTAAGCCACAAGACCAGCCCAAATTCCAGGGAGTAGAGATAGGCTCCTCCACTTGATGGAAAGAGCACAATATCCCAGTGCAAAGGAGTGGGATACAAAGAGGCACAATTCACTGGAGATTATAATTCTAACAATATTCCATGGTGGCCCAGATAAGAACCCTATTACTAAGTAAGAAAAGGAGGGTAGAGACTGAAGGGATTTATTTATTCTGAATCAAGGGACCCCAAAAAGTAAAATCAAAGGCAGACTTTCCTGTTTGGCTGCTTATCGTGAGAGATTTATGGCCCTGTTTATTAGTAACATTATGGTCATGTTAAGAGAATTTGTCACTGGAAATTATTTCTTTTCCAACCCATCATAAAACTCCTATCTGGCTGAGTTCGACACAAGCTTCCGATTCAATGATGCCAATGTGGACTCTGGACTCTGAGCCCACAAGACTTTAGCTGCTCATCCAAGAGCAGGTCCCTGCAGATACAGAGGCCCTCTTTCCTGGGGCATTTAAGGACTTCTGCAGATATTAAGGTCATTTATCTTTTAACCTAAGAAAGGAAAAAAACATTTTTAATGGATTTTAAAGTCAGAAGAGAAAATTGTGTGGAATCATCTAAATGTGTATCTAAATCATCTAAATGTGTATGTGGAATCATCTGACATGTGTAATGGCACCCCCAGGATACAAAGGGCCATTGTCTCATTAGTCACTCTTTGATGACATCATATTGCACTTTGAATAAAATTAGAACTCCTCCACTCTGGCTTACAAAGGGCATCTGCCCAAGCTCTTGCCCACTCTCCAGCCCCATCTATGCTGTCCCCTAACTGGAACACTTCGGCCCCTACTTGATTCAGGTGTTGCCTATCCTGGGGTCTCTTCCCAAACCTTCCCAAACAGGAAGATCCCTTCCCTCTTCCTATCATATCTGGAACAGGCTTCCATCTGAGCAATGATTTTCTTGCATTTCTGTTCATCTAAACCATGATTTTCTTGTATTTTGATGAGCCCCATGAAATTGTCACTTTTGTCAACATGTTGGCACTTTCATATGGCTCACCTAATATTATTATAACAGCTGAATAAGTCACTCTCCTGACACTTAACTCGTACCTGCTGCACACCCATTCCTGACTGTCCCTGCTGCACACCCATTCTTCAAAAATCATCAGGACAGTAAAGGAGGAAAGGTTTGGAACCAGACAGACCAGATTTGAATCCCAGCTCCATTCTAGTTTTATCTGTAATGACCTCAGGCCATTAGTGTGATCTCTCCAAGCCTCAGTTTTCTCATAAGTGAAATTCAGGTATATTAAATAGCAATGTTATTAACCAGCAAGTGGTGGCTACTTAACAGGACTAGTGTGAGAATTAGGATACATGCTGAAGCCAGAGTTGTGGCTACTGCACTGACAAAGGTATGGGAGATGGGCACTGGGGGGAGGGAAGGCTACCTAGAAACAGCTATCAAAACTTTACCTGTACACACCCTTGGTAGCAAGTGCTGTTGGTGCCCTGCCCAGATCCCTGTGGACCTTGCCAGGGGAGCATAGCCTCATCAGTCAGACTTCCAACTAGCAGCACCTGTTATCTCTTTCTCTGACCACCAGAGCCCACTCTGTCCTCATTCAGGGCAGGCCAGAAGTGCCAGAGAATTAATGACCCCCTTCCCCACCAAGAGCAGACCTCAGCCAATAACTGCAGAATTGGTGGACAGTTCTCTTGAACAACACAGGTTTGAATTGCACAGGTCCACTTTTATGTGGATTTTTTCCAATGAAGATACATATAGTACTGTAAATGTATTTTCTCTTCATTATGATTTTCTTTTTCTTAAATTTTTTTTAATTTTTATTTTAAATAGGCTCCATGCCCAACATAGAACTTGGACTCATGACCCTAAGGTCAGGAGTCTCATGCTCTACTGATTGAGCCAGCCAGGCACCCCTTCCTTGTGATTTTCTTAATAACATTTTCTTTTCTCTAGCTTACTTTATTATAAGAATACATAAAATAATACAATATAATACATACAATATGTAAATTATGTGTTGACTATTTATGTTATGTCAGTAAGACTTAGTAATTAAGTTTTGGGGGAGTCAAAAGTCATACATGGGTTTTCAACTGTGTGAGGGGTCAGTGCCCCTAACCTCCGCGTTGTTCAAAGGTCAACTATACATATTTCATCTCCTTCTGTCTTCAAGTGGGTCAATGTTGAGGTGTGCATTCTACACTGTCTCCCAGAAATCCCAGTAGGGTTATGCTCCAAGGGTTCAGAGTGGTCCCTCTTGAAAATGGATGACTTTCCTGGATGTCTTTCCTTCCCAGCTCACATCCCTCCCCTATTTCTTGGGGCCACTGTTAAATAAACTTCTTTCACTCAAATTCTTATCTTGAATTTGTTTCTGGGAGAACCCAAACTTCTGAGAATATATCCTATAAATTATCTTTACACATATGCAAAAATTACATATATTCAATTTATTAATTCATCATTGTTTGTAGTTGCAAGAGGTTGGAAATAATATACCGAAAAGAAACTGGTTAAATACAGCATGATCTTTCCATACAATGGGATACTACACAGCTGTATAAAAGAATGAAAAAAAAAATGCTTTGTCTTGATATAAAACATCGAAGCCATATTGATGAATAAAGCAATATGCAAAACAGTATAAATAACACCTATTACCATTTGTGTAAAAAAGCTTATGTGTGTGTGTTTGCATATGCTTAAAATCTTTGTGAAGAAGACCCCAAAACACATAACCTTATAACCCCTTAGGAAGGACTTGAATGGCTAGGGGGACCAGGATGGAAGGGAAAATTTTCATCATTCATGCTTGGACAACTTTTGATTTTTGTTCTGTCGATGGGTTTACCCTTCCAAAAAATAAAAGTAATATTAAAATAATAAGTAAATGCATACATAAAAGGAGGTGCACCATTGCTCATTGGACCTTATGTAGCTCTAGTATGGAATGGAATGAGTGGACAGGCTCCTGGTGGCTAATCAGATCCTGGCTCCATCACAGCTCCTCCATGTGGTCTTGATCCAGCTGCAAAGCATCTTGCAGATATGTGTCCTCACCCATGAAAGAAGGTCTTGCTTCCTTCAGCAGGAACAGGATCTGTTACATTTCCCTTTATCTTCACCCACAAAATCTGCCATCACTTCTGTCAAGAGGAAGGCCCAATGGCACCTTCGCCCACACACAAAGAAGCCTAATCAATTCTCTTCTGCATGAGAGGTTGTACTGACAGCACTCATCCCCATGCAAAAGACATCTGAGTCACACACACAACTCATGCACATTCTTGCACACACACTTGCACAAACACACACACACATGAATGGAAACCCAAGCAGTTCTTTTTCGACTGAGATGTTACCACCCCACTCTCCTAATAGCAGAGTCTGCCCAACAGCCTGGGGACCTGCATGCTGGTCTAACCAGAATCCTACTTGCTGCAGGAGATGCCACTCAATGGGGAAGGAGCTGTTACTGGGGCTGGGCATTGGGACCAGCTTCACTCATCATGTCCTTGTACTGCCGTTTGAAGAAGCCAAGCTGTGGAGGCAAAGACAGAGGAGTAAGGGCCACCAAAGTCAGGGAAGTGGTGAAGGCCATGCAGAACAGGAGGGGAGACATAGGGGCCAGGAGGCACAAAGAATAATGTGACAGAGTGTAAAGAGACCTGGGGAAAGTGGGGCAGAGAAAGAGATGGCTTTGATGTTAGAGTCAGGAAAGTGAAAATAAATAAAACATACAAGAAGGATTAATCCTTACATAGTGGTCATTCTGTACCAGGGACCATTCTAAGTACACTACATATATATTAACCCAATTACCTTCACAAAGTAGTATTTATATTCTCATTTCATAGCTGAAGAAACTAAGACTCTGTGACTTGGTGTGAGTTGAACCCAATAATGAGTTGCTGAGTAAGGAGCAGTGAGGATAGAGGAGAGCAAACAGGAAGAGGGGATACCTTGTACAGTCCAGCGGTGATGAGGGCCAGAAGCACCAGCCCCCCCACTGAGCTGCCCACTATAAGTGGTACAGGGTTGTGCACTTCATTTGGCTCCACTTTGGTTTCTATCTGTAGCAGGGGGAGGGAGGGTACATCAGGGGAACCCCAAATTTCTAGGGGTTCCCCAGTCAGACCTTCTGCCCCCACTTAACCCAATGACTGGCCCCTCCCTCTGCCCTCACTCCTCCTCCCACTCCTCCTCCTCTGTCTCTTTCTAGCTCTTTACCCAGAGATCTCCACAAGCCCAGCCTCAGCTCCTACCTCCAATAGTCCCTCTGTGCCAAAGATAGATACCTGGGCCCTCAGAAATGCCTCCTGTCCTGGAAGCAGGGCAAACTTCGAATCATCATACAAGACCTCTGCCGTGGTCACAACCTGAAGGTAGTTTGCTGAAGTCTACAGGAGAGAGTAGATTGAATCTGGACCCATGGGCCCTCTGAAATATCATGTCCATGCCCAGCTGAGTCCTGTCCTTCACATACCTTGATATACCAGTCAAATGAGAGTTTGCCTTGGAGGGTAATGTTGACTTTTTCCTGGATGCTGAAGGATGGGATGTCACACTGGATTCTCTGGCAGACAGCAATGGAGCAGTTCTGGGGAAGGGAATAAAGGGGAGAAGTGACTAAAGAAATTGGATGCAAAAATGCTCATGCACCCAACCCACTCAGTTGACAGATGGTATTGAGCATCAACAAGGGGACAGTGCTGGGTCTGGCTTATTCTTACCACCACTGGGGCCCTCTTAAGCTCTGCCATGAAGTCAGAGAGAGGGGGAGAATTCTCCGTGGTGTTGCATGTTCTGGAGAGGTTCTGAGGAAAAGAGACACCATGAGAATAGAGAGAAATGAGGGCTTGTGAATCCAGGCTTAAGGAGGCTGAAATGGCCTAAGTCCAGGAGAAGGTCAAAGTCTCTCCAAAATAAAACAGAGATTTTAGGAAAGACAGGGGCTATGGAGGGAGGAGTCAGGACACTTCTCAAGCCCAGCTAGGCTTACCTGGGAAAGGGTGACCTGGAGGTTGTCCCACACAGCCACCTGGTTCAGCTTGATAGGCACCCAGAAGACCACAATGATGGGGAGGCTCCTCTGTCCCAAGTTGTTGACCTGCACAGTGGGAAGAAGGCAGTGGACTTCAGAGCTCTGGCCTTTCCACTTACACCAGCAACCAGAATCAGTCTTCCCACTCCTGACACCCCAGTACACTTAAATAAGGCCTCACAGACCCAAGCAGCCTGCCTCTTGATGCTTTCTGGGATGCAGTAAATTGTAGCACTTAAACACACATTCAAGACCCAGATAGGTTGGTAATAAGTGGTGTCTCTTCCACTTACTAGTGGGGACACTGTGGCCATGTTCTGTTAACTTCTCTGAGCCTCAGTTTCTCCATCTGTGAACTGGAGATAATGATAGTGCCTCCTTCAAAGACTCATTGTAAGGATAAAATGAGGTGTGTGTGTGTGTGTGTGTGTGTGTGTGTGTGTGTGTGGTTCTGTGTGTATAGGGTGAAAGTAAACTTGGAACAGAGCCCAGAATATAGTAGGCATGTTTCCCATCATTATTTCCCATTATTGCATTCCCAGCACATTGATTTCCCTCCCTGTCATCCTTCTCAGCTCCCCACCTCATACTGGTGCTTTATACTGTGGCTGGTCTTCTCTGAGGCTATGAAGCTGAGATATTTGGTGGAGACTTCATGGCTGATGGGAGAAAGAAGAAAGTACAGGAGGTGTCAGGACATCAGAGGTGTCCTGAGAAGGAGTCTTGGGCTAAGTATGTAAGGGAGTGAACAAGTACATGGGTAATGCTGTCCTGAGAAGGTGCCAGTGGGGCGGTAAGCAGGGGGGGATGTGTGTCAGACACACAGGATGTGCTAGCTTGGGTTACACACACACATATGCACACAGGCACAAATACACTCCCAGGCACATATAAACACATATACACAGGCACTCGTGTGCATAGACTCACACACACAAATACACAATGCGTCATGTCCAGCATAATGGTAAAGGCAGAGCTAAAGCCCTAGAATCCAGCACCTGGTGACCACCACGAAGACAGTGTATTTCACAGGCAACTCCAGTTGGAATTCAGTTTTGTTGGTCTTAGTTGTGTTGTTCTCACTAAAGGGAAACAGAGAGCTTTCCTGTGTATATTTCCACTAAATTATAATCTCTGTAAGGGCAGGAACCACAGCTGTCTTGTCCATCACTGTCTCACCAGCACCTGGTACATGGTGAGTGCTCAGTTGGTATTTATTGAATGAATGAATAAATAACTGACTAAGCTGAGGAGAGAACCAGTGGGGAGAGGGCAGTGGTCCATCCTGGGCAGGGGGTTGGGGCCTCAAAACGGGTAAGATAGGCACAGCACACCTGGTCACATTGGCCTTGAGTAGTAGTCTGTTTCCAAAGAAAGCATCAGATTCCACACCAAATGTGATATTAAAGGTGATCTGGAGTTAGAGAGAGGAGAGACAGTGAAAAGAATAGAAGAAACAACTTAAATGTCTATCAACTAAAGAATGGATAAATAAAATGTGGTGCTTCCATACAACAGGATACTATGCAACAGTAAAAAGAAATAAAATATTGATAGATGCTGCAAATATACATGAGAAGTGTCCAGAATAGGTGAACCTAGAGACAGAAAATACATTAGTGGTTGCCTAGGACTTGGAGAAATGAGAGGACTAGAATTGATGGCTGAGGAGAGCAGCGTCTTTTCTCGAGGTAATAAAATATTCTAAAATTGATCATGGTGATGAATATGTAACTCTGTGAACATACTAAAAAGCCACCCAATTGTCTGCTTGAAATAGGTGAATTGTATGGTATACGAATTGTATCTCAGTAAATCTATTTTTCAAAACAAAAAAAGGAGCCTCTATTTTTAAAAAATAAGAAAAGAATTCAGAAAAAGACAAAAGAGAAAGGGAGAGGGGGACAGCAGCCTGACCTCTGAGTAGTTTGGGAAGATGGGGTGGCTTATGTTGCAGCTGCTATTCTTCAAAGCTTCGGGCCCATTGGTGGAGTCTTCAGACTCACAAGTCAGGCGCCATGGTCGCTGTGAGCGCTGCTTCTGGAAGGCAAGGGAGACAGAGATGATGATGTGAACCAGAACCTGTGGGGACAAGGAAAGCAAAGTCAGAGCCTGAGAAGGATTTGACTACCTGGGTCACTGACATCCTCCTATAGGACAGGCCAGGTGGGTAGAAGAAGGTAACTTGAGTCCTGTAGGAGTCCTCGCCCTGGTTTCTCACAGTCAATGTCACATTCAGGTCTCGGGGACCACCCACCACCAGGGTATCCAGACTGTGGAAAGAACAAGCCAGGCCGTGAGATGCTGAGTCCCTCCATGTGGCAAGTCTACTCTGGTGGCACAGACTCTTGGAGAGAGAACGACAGTGGATGGGGCAACCACACAAACACCTCCAAAGCAGCTGCTCTGTTCCAGGCTCCCTCAGAGGCCAGAACAGAGCACCAGGTTGTGGTGCAGGTTTTCAGGTAGCAGTGAGGAAAAGAAACTCACCCCATAAAAGTGAAGGTGATGCTAAGGTCATCATGGCAAATGTTGTCACTGCCACAATTCTGCTCAAAAGGAAACTACAAAAAAATAAAGTATGATGAAAGAAAAGGAAAGAATAAAATGAAACAATAAAATATTGAGCTAGAGTGTATTATGCTAAGTAAAATAGGTCAATCAGAGAAAGACAAATACCAAATGATTTCACTTATATGTGGAACTTAAAAAAAAAACAGATGAGCATATGGGAAGGGGATAGGGAGAGAAGAGAGGGAAACAAATCACAAGACAATCTTAATGACAGAGAATAAACTGAGGGTTGATGGAGGGAAGTGAGTGGGAGATGGACTAGAAGGGTCATGGGTATTAAGGAGGGAACTTGTTGTGATGAGCACTGGATGTTGTATGTAAGTGATGAATCACTCAATTATACTCCTGAAACCAATATTGCACTGTATGTTAACTAAAATTTAAGTCAAAATAAAATAAAATATTGAAATAAAATTATGTGAAATGAAATAAAATGTTCTTCAACAATCTTGGCCTCTGGTGTCTTCCATGACCCTGAAGGACCCCAACTCCAGAACTCACCGAAGCTGTGAAGAGTCTCTGAGCATCCACAGCCAGCACTGGCTGGAGGTTCCCGAATAAGGACAAGGGTTTCCCCACCAGAGAGAAGTTGAAGTGCAGGATGATGGGGTTCACTGAATCCTCTACACAATACTGAGAGATAGTAGGGGGTTTAAGGGTTTGCCCTCCTTAGATTCCCAAACCCACCCCATGCATGGAGGACCCAGGAGTGTGGCCAACCCTTGCTCACCGGTAACAGTAGCTTTAGGGTCTCACATTCTTGATTCAGCTTCAAGATTCTTGTCTGTCTGCGTGTGCTGTTCTTTGTCTCATCAAAGACAACTCGGGGATGTGGGAGAGTTGGCTCCAGAGCCAAGTCATATGTGATGTTGCTCTGAATCTCTCCTGAAGGGGCAGGGCAGCATGGTAGTGAGGATCCCAGCTTTGGAGTCAGACAAGCATGAGTTTGAGGCCCAACTCTACTTTGGGCATGCTACCTGACCTCTTTGAGTCTCCATTCCTTATTTTTTTAATTTTTTTAAGAGAGAGAGAGAACACAAGGGAGGGGCAGAGAGGGAGAGAGAGAATACGAAGCAGGTTCCATGCTGTCAGCACAGAGCCAGCTGGTTCGAACTCACAAACCTTGATATCATGACCTGAGCCCAAGTCAAGAGTTGGATGCTTAACCGACTGAGCCACCCAGGCACCCTGTCCATTCTTTATTTTTAAGTTGAGGAAAATAATTGTACCTTCTCAGTGGTGAAAATGAAATGAAATAGTGTCTATAAAGCATTTATCACAGTCCTGCCACACAGAAAGTACTCAAAAAATAGTAGCTATTCTGTTACACACTAGAAAACTAAGTATATTTTTCTGGTTGCGTTTAACTTCTTTCTCTTTGTCATTGGCATTCAGTAATTTGTGCCTTGGAATGGTACAATGTATGTCATATACATTGGTATAATGTACTATGGTATGGTTTCCTTTATATTTATCTTGCTTTGTTTTGGCAGAGAATCTTGATGTCTTTCACTAGTTTAAAAAAAATTGTTACTGGGAACCCTGGGTGGCTCAGTCAGTTAAGGGTATAACGCTTGATTTTGACTCAGGTCATGATTTCACATGAGCCCCACTTCAGGCTTATACTGACAGCTTGGAGTCTGCTTGGGATTCTCTCTCTCCTCTCTGCCTCTCCCCCTGCTTGTGCTCTCTCTGTCTCTCTCTGTCTCTCTCTCTCTCTCAAAATAAGTAAATAAATTTAAATAAAAAAAGAAAAAATTTTCCCTCTATTTTGTTGCTTCTTTCTTATTCTCTCTCTTCTTTCAATTTCAAATTACGTTTATTAAATTTTTCACCATGCTCCATATGTCTTACGATTTTTTTCTGTATTTTTCATCCTCTTTTCTCTGTGTGTGTTAATCTAAATACTCTCAATTGATTTACCTTCCAGTTCACTAATTCTTTTTTCCACTTTGAACCTACTATCAAATCTATTTATTGAATTCTTAATTTAAGTCAGGGTATTTTTCAGTTCTATAGTTTCCATTTTACTCTATTTTATGAATTCCAGGTCTTTTCTGAAGTTCTCCATCATTTTCTCTTTTTTTCTTGAAGATATTAACTGTAGTTGTTTTTTTAGATTCCTAATAACTCCAATTTCTGAATCACCTGTGGGTCTATTTCTATTGTCTATTGTTTCTCTTAGTTGCTGGTCTGAATACACATTGTTCCAATAGAAAGACCAAGTTGCTTACCAATACCCCTCTCAAATTTCTGTTTCCCCAGCACTAGGGAGCTGAACTTCTATACAACTCTTTGGCTGCTGTCTTCTACTGAGTTTCTTAGATTATTGATCTAGACATACATTGCTGATGAAGTCAGCCTATGACTTGAGAGGAATTTATATGTAGGTTTGGGGGCACCTTCTACATGATTCTCTACTCTCCAACACTTTTATATTAATGTCTAGCCATGCAAGCTGTCTCCTCAGCCTAGTAAGATTACTGTTAGAAACCTAATTTTATTCCCTCATTTCTCTCTAGTACCATCATTATAATTCCCCCACACCCAGCACAATGCCACTCTTTCAGATTAGAGACAAGGAGAAAGTCAAGTTAGTTGTGATAAAATGCCATGCCTAAATGTTTTCTGAACTTGTGTTTAGCTTCATCAACTCAACCTGCCCTTTAAATGAGTTATCTCTTGACTTAAAAAAAAATCCTGGTTATTTCACAGATGTGGGGCCATTGTTTCTCTGGAGAACTGAGAGAATAAAGGAGTGCCACATGCTCACTTCTGGTGAGGTTTTCTGGGCCTCTGTACCCAGTCAGGGAACTGTCTTCTCACTCCAGCCAAGCTTCGAAAAGGCTGTAGAAGCCTGTGGAAGTTTGCTCTGGACTGCCAGAAGGCTGGGAAGACTGCACTGGGACACCCATCAATATCTCCAGTTATTTAACCCTTTCAGACTTACCTACCCAGCCTCACCTTCTCTTAGCCTGTCCCGTGTATTCTTGCGGACACGAAGGCAAACTCTAACCTCCCCAGCAGTCTGACCTTTCACCACCTTTGCACGACATTCAAACACATTCCTTGCCACTTCTTTGGGTGTGAACTCCATGGTCACCTCAAGTCTCAGCACAGGCTGGGATCTGTAGGGACACCAGAGGACCATCAGGGGCCTTCAGACAGCAAAGCCACTCCTGAAAGGGAAGATATTTGGTGTGCTATAAAAGAATTTCTTACCTAAGCAGCAGTACATGGCCTTGAGCTCCTATAGCCAGGTCCACCAGTCCATCCATTGTGAGGTCCTGGCCCCCACTCAGTGACTGACCAAAATATTGTAGTGTGGGGGAGAGCTGGGAGCCTTCAATCCGCTGAAGGTAGAAAAGAGGAGAGAAAGAGAGTGGGAAAGAATAGGGAAGTGTGTAACTCGGTTACCCAGAATGACCCAAGAGGACAGATTGTCTGGGTTCCACTCAAGTCTCATCTCTTATAACTTCTCAAGGAATTAGGGCAACCATTCAGCTTTAGACCACAGCCTTGAGATGATACCCAAAGTTTCCATCAATCACCTAGGTTTTCCAGGACAAACTTTTACAGGAAAGAAATTACAGGGGCACCTGGGTGGTTGGATGTCCAACACTTGATTTTGGCTCAGGTCAAGATCTCACAGTTCGTGGGACTGAACCCCACGCCAGGCTCTGTGGTGACCATGTGGAGCCTGTTTGACATTCTCTCTCCCTCTCCCTCTGCCCCTCCCCTGCTCATGTTCTCTCTCTATCTCTATCTCTCTCTCTCAAAATGATGAAACTTCTAAAAAAAACTTTTAAAAAAAGGAAAGAAGTGACATAGCATGCTATTTGACTCACCTAATATCATTGACATGTCAAAATAATGCAAACACTGAATATCAATCTACCAAAATTCTCATATAAATGTAAGGAGTGGGGCAAAGAGGTGAAAGGGCCAAGGGGGCAAGCCCTCTGAAAGAGAGCTCACCTCTCATAGAGGGAAGTCAATGCTAAAATAAAAGTCAAGAAGCAGCAAAATAATCATCTTATTGGGGAGTATAGACAATAATTGAAAAATCTGAAATAAAGTTTCCTCAAGAGAAGGGAAAATGAAGAGGAAGTTGCAGTGTGAGTGTGGTGATTGTTATTTTTCATAATGAGATATAAGAACAATTTTTACTCTTTAATCTATGTGCAAGAATAACACTGAAAGAATAACAACCAAATAAAAAGAAAATTTCAAAGTCATCTTGTCATGTACTTAATGCCACTGAATTTTACACTTAAAATGGTTAAAATGAAAACTTTTATGTAATATATATTTTACCACATTTTTTACAAATTTTGTTAACTGAAAGGAAGGATGAGGAAGCATGGGATGCTGGATATATGCTATATCTAAATCTACATGGTGCTTACTTGGGTTCACAGATATGTGAAAATTCATCACTTAAGATTTATGTGTTTAGTGTATGTATATTATACCTCAACGTTTTTTGAGAAAAATTTATTGTATTCTGTTTGGAGGAAGTTTTGTTTTGTCATTAGCTATAAAGTAAAATTACACAGTTGGGAGATTCACAGCATATTTACTTATCCAAACACTGACCAACCTTATCCTCAATCATAAAGAAAAAAGCAAGTAAAAAAATACATACAGTAGAAAAGGATAAGATAGTAAACAGTAGAAAAGGAGAGGATAATCCTTTTGGCATTTGTTTTTAATTCCTGGGTCTGTGGGGTGTGTGTGTGTGTGTGTATGTGTGTGTGTACATATAAAGCACCCTCCACTTACCTTTGTTTTCCTTTGCAAAGTGAGTTATGATGCAGATAAGGAGAGGGAACTAGGGCTTTCACTGTTTACTTTAGATTAATAAATTTATACGAGCATGTCAAGGTTTTATAATAAAATAAAGTAAAATCAGAGCCTTCGCACTGCATTGACACAGAGAAGCAACAGGTGTCAGAGAAAAGAGGCCTAATTACAATATTCATACAATTGTGTGTGGAAAAAGGCTCCCTGGTGCAGAGAGAAGTGGGTTAGGCAGTGCTTCTTATCCCTGGCAGCAACTAACAAGTGTCTTAAAAATACTGGGGCCTGGGGCGCCTGGGTGGCGCAGTCGGTTAAGCGTCCGACTTCAGCCAGGTCATGATCTCGCGGTCCGTGAGTTCGAGCCCCGCGTCGGGCTCTGGGCTGATGGCTCAGAGCCTGGAGCCTGTTTCCGATTCTGTGTCTCCCTCTCTCTCTGCCCCTCCCCCGTTCATGCTCTGTCTCTCTCTGTCCCAAAAATAAATAAAAAACGTTGAAAAAAAATTTAAAAAAAAAATACTGGGGCCTGCATCTCATTCTATTCCATTTATATGAAATTCTATAATGGGCAAAACTCATTTATGGTGGAAAATAATCAGGACAGTGCTTTCCTCTGGAATGGAGTGGGGTCAGAAATTAACTGGAAAGGGGCAGGAGGGAACTTTCTGGAGTGGCGATTATGTTCTATATCTTGATAAGGGTGTGGGTTACACATGTGTATGCATTTAACAAAATCACTGAGTGGCAAAGGATTTGCACATTTCCTGTCTGTAAACTTTATCCTAAAACAACAGTAAGCAAATATTGAATTCTAGTTAATGATAAACATACTGAACTATTTAGGGGCATTGCAACTTATTTTGAATTAGAATTTTAAAATTCATTAAAAATAAGATGGACAATGGCACTGGGTGGCTTAGTCAGTTAAGCATATGACTCTTGGTTTTGGCTCAGGTCATGATCTCATAATTTGTGAGTTCAAACCCCATGTCAGGCTCCACGCTGACAGCACAGAGTCTGCTTGAGATTCTCTCTCTCTCTCTTTCTCTCTGCCCTTCCCCTGCTCATGTGCACACACACTTTCTCTCTAAACAAAAACTTTTTTAAAAAAGTAGTTTAAAACAACAAGATGGACTGATGGATGGATAGAAGTAGGATGAATAAAAGGTTTGATCTGTGGTAACATAAATTTAGTCAAATGTTCATTGTAGATTCTAGGTTGTAAATATATGGGTGTTCACTGTACAATTCCTTCACTTTGTTGTGAATTTGAAATTTTTCTAAATAGTGCTGGAAAACTCTACTGATAGCTGGCACACTGCCCCAGACCAATTAAACTGGAGCTCTTATTAGCAGAGCCCAGGCATCTGTGCCTTTTAAGACCTTAAAGTAATTTTATTTTTTTACTGTTTATTTTTTTTTTGAGAGACAGAGACAGAGCATGAATGAGGGAGGGACAGAGAGAGAGAGGGAGACACATAATCCAAAGCAGTCTCCAAGCTCTGAGCTGTCAACACAGAGCCCAATGCAGGGCTTGAACCCACAAACCGTGAGATCATGACCTGAACTGAAGTTGGACACTTAGCTAACTGAGCCATCTAGGTGTCCCAAGGCCTTCAAGTAATTTTAATGCGTTCATAGGATTGAAACTCTGGTGTGAGGGATTTGGTAGAAGCGATGGGGGACAGAGAGAAAAAGAACATAAGAAAAAGGTAAGGCTGGAAAAAAGTCAGAGATCCAAGGGTAGAAGACCAGATGGTCTCAGCTGGCAGTGATGGGAGAGAACCAGACTCTGGGATCCCTCCAAACAGTGGGCTCCATCTAGCAAGAAGCAAGGAGCCATTTTAGAGAGTAAACCAGTTGTGGTGACCAAGATTTCAGGTGACCAACCATCAAGATGGACTACATAATTTGCAGGACCCAGTACCAAAACAAAAAACAAAAAACAAAAAACAAAAAAACAAACAAAATGCAGAACACCCTGTTCAAAATTAAGAATTTCAAGACAGCATGAACAGAGCATTAAACCAAGTGCAGGGCCCTTCTGTGTGGCTGTATAGATCACCAACCCATGAACATGTAGTCCTGTAGGGTGACCAACTGTAGGGGTTTCCTGAGATTCAAGACTTTGAGCACTAAAACTGGGACAGATCTGAGCAAACCAGGACTACTGGTCACTCTACCAAGATTGAGATTCAGAAGAAAGGAAAGCCTGTATCCCAACACTCCCAGCCAACCACTTACTACCTCTGAGCCTTAATCTCCTCATCTGTGAAGATGGGGTGATTGTGCCCCCATGCACCTCCTATAGTTGTGGTAAGAATTTCTATGAAGTGTGTTATTATTTTTGAAGATTCTAAAAATCCAGTACTGGGAGAATTGATCTGGCAGCTCTGAGGATGCTGAATTCGAAAGGGAAAGGGGCACCTGTGTAACTCAGTTAAGTGCCCGACTTCGGTCATTATCTCACGGTTTGTGGGTTTGAGCCCTGTGTTGGGCTCTGTGCTGACGGCTCAGAGTCTAGAGCCTGCTTTGGTTTCTGTGTCTCCCTCTCTATGTCCCTCCCCCTCTCAAGAATAAATAAAACATTTTTTTTTTAATTTAAGAAAGAGACAGAGGGGCACCTGGGTGCCTCAGTCGGTTGAGCGCCAGACTTCGTCTCAGGTCATGATATCATGGTTCATGAGTTCAAGCCAAGCATGGGGCTCTATGCTGACAGTGCAGAGCCTGCTTGGGATTTTCTGTCCCCCTCTCTCTCTGCCTCTCCCCCCACTTTCTCTGTCTCTCTCTCTCAAAAATAAATAAACGTTAAAAAAGAAAGGAAGGACACCAAGGAAGAGAGAGAGAGAAAGAAACAAACAAGGAAAGAAAGAAAGAAAGAAAGAAAGAAAGAAAGAAAGAAAGAGAAAAGTACATATCAGCAAAGAGGCTACTGTCATGACAGGGACAGTGACCTGGCCTCACCTGGCTGTGGGAAGGGCTAATGCCCGGTCTTGAGGTTCCATGAAATAAGTAAACAGCACCCCGGTTCTCCTGCTCTCCTGGGGCCCCAATGGCCACATCTGTCAGCTTGTCTCCATTCACATCTCCCAGCGCTGTCAGGGCTGCCCCAAAGCGGCCCCAGGGGTGGCCCTGCACCCCATGGAGAACAGTCTCACACTGCCATCTAGCCCTCTGCTGAACAAAAACAGTGTCAGGTCCCAACCTGGACAACTCCCAGCTCATGCCCAAGCCCCACCCAGCCCAGACCCCATCAGCTACTCACCCCCCGAGGCAAGGGGCACACAGACACCTGGCCCCCCCTTGTCGGCTCATAGTAATGGGGGGCCCCAATAAGGACCAGGTCAGAGCTGCCATCTTTGTCCATGTCCACAGAGCAGAGGGAGGCCCCAAAGTAGGAGCCAATCTGAAAGAGATGAGTCCAGGATCACACATATATCTCTTGCCACCAAAATCAAAGTGTGAGTGTTTTCTTCCGGTGAAGAAAAATAATTTCAGCCAGGGAAAGCCCTTTGGAGCAGATGTGATCTTCCATATGATTCAAATTCTCATTTGAGTGTACTGCTAGCTAGAGAAAAATATAGAGTTGATGGGCATTGGCTGAGGATTTACCCCAAATGGTGTTCCAAGGAGATGATTAATACAGCAAAGAAGAAGTTGGATTGGAAACTACACAGAAAAGCCTGGAAGAGCACACAGGATATCTTTGCAATATATTGTAAATCTCTGTGGGTGGGGATGGGGATAAAAAATTCAAAGTTATTGTCCTGCTAGTAAGGAATCAACTGGCTTAGATTAAAAATAACTATTGCTACAGGATTTTTTTTGCATGATATTGAGAAGTACTGTCTATCTTTTAAAATAATTTTTAAAGTATGTTCTAAAAAATGTTTAATGTCAATATGTAGAATTCATCAACAAGATTCATCCTTTTATTCATTCATTCATTCATTCATTCAACAGAAAGTATTTGCTATTTGCTAAGCATAAGTCTGTGTAGTGGAAAAACAGTGTCCTCCAGAGCTCTCAGTACAGCAGAGTGGAGCAGAGGGAAATAGTAACAGATAAACAGGGAGGAATATTTAGCAATTTCAAACAGGGGCAAGTTCTAGGAAGGAAAAGCGCAGGGGATGTCACACATGACTCACTGCAATCTGATTTCTGCCCCACACACAATTGAAGGAGACCTCACTAATGTCCCAATAAAGGCATTTAAGCTTTAACCTAAAGTCAATAGGATTTTTTTGTCTTTAGGTTAAGTTGATTAGGGTATAACTGGCATACAATAAAGTTCAAGCTTTTTTTTTAAAAGAGAGAGAACACAATCAGGGGAGAAGGGCAGAGGAAGAGAGAGAGAGAGAAGCTTAACCAGGCTCCACACTCAGCGAGGAGCCCAACATGAAGCTCGATCCCACAACCCTGGGATCATGACCTGAGCTGAAATCAAGACTCTGACACTTAACCAACTGAGCCACCCAGACACGCCTATTTCAGCCTTTTTAGTATAGTTTTATAAGTTTTGAAAACACATAAAGTCATGTAACCACCACCAATGATCAAAATATATAAGTTTCACCACTCCCAAAATATTCCCTCATACCCTGCTGTAATCAACTGCTTCCTTCAAACACCAACTCCTGGTAACCACTGCTCGATTTTCTGTCCCTATAGTTTTGGCTTTTCCAGAATGTTATATATATGACATTATATAGTATGTAACCTTCCACGTCTGGCTCCTTTCACGTATAATAAAGCATTTAAGATGTAGTCATGTTGTTCTGTCTATCAGTAGTCCATTCCTTTAAATTTCCAGTATTTCTGATATTCCATTGTATGGATGTACCACAGTTTGTTGATTCATTTTCCAGTTGAGGGACACTTGGATTGTTTCTAGTTTTTGGCAATTATGAATACCACCAGTAGAAACATTCACATACAGTTTTTCATGTATACATCTCTTTTTATTTCTCTTACATAAATACCTAAAAGTGGGATTACTAATATGGTAACTGCATATTGAACTTTATAAGATATTGACAAACTGGTTCCAAAGTAGGCATGCCATTTTTCATTCAGATGGCAATGTTTTAGTTATTGCATACCCTTGCCAGTACTTGGTATTACCAATTTATTTCCTTATGTTAATCATTCTAATAAGTATGCAGTAGTATCTCATTGTGGTTTTAATTTGCATTTCCATAATGATTAATGACATGTGATTGCTAATCAGAGAGAACAGAGTTCCCATACTAGAGACTGGCTAGCTGGGTTATGCCATTTTCACCGCTCCCACGCATGAACAACAATCCACCCCAGTAGGCTAGCAGCGCCATCTAATGGAGAATGGAGATGTTACACTGAGTCCCGCCCAATTGGGTCAACCTCACTCTTCAAGAACACAAGTCTCACCGCCTGCTTAGTTCATGGACTATAAAGTGCTACATAGTCTAATGTATAGGGGAAAACAAAGTAATATCAGTCCTATTTCAATCTGTTAGTAGGTCCATCTGTTCAATTTTCTTTCTTTCTTTTTCTTTGTTTTTTCTCTTTTACACTATTCTTTTTCTTGAATAAAGAGAAAAAATTCATTTTTATTTTCAATTTCTATTAAATATATTTTTCTTTAATTTTTTACTATAGTTTTCATTTTTATGTAAGTTTTCTCAAATTCTATTTTACTTCCATCATTTTATTTTAGTCTACTACAGTGTACTCACTTTTTCAAATTTTCAAATGATTTTTTTCTCTTTTTTCTTTTTTGTTTCTTTTCTTTTTCTTGAATACATATAGAGAAAATTTCATTTTCATTTTTACTTCTTATTAAAAATGTTTTTGTTTAATTTTTTCCTACTATATTCTTTACTTTTGTGTAAAATTTTTCAAATTCCATTTTACTCCCATCATCTCATTTTAGCATACTTCACTGTATTCATTTTTTCAAATTCTCAAACGATTTCCTTCCCCTCACTTTTTTTCTCTAATCTGTCAAACCACTGTCAACACCCAGACCAAAACACACCTAGGATCTAGCATCATTTATTAGATGTGTGTGTGTGTGTGTGTGTGTTTTAATTTTTTAATTTTAATATTTTTAACTTTAATTTTTTATTTTAATTTTTCTACCTCATTAATTCATTTTCTCCATTCAAAATGACAAAATGAAGGAATTCACCCCAAAAGAAAGAGCATGAAGAAACAACAGCCAGGGATTTAACCAACACAGATACATGCAAAATGTCTGAACTAGAATTTACAATCACGATAATAAGAATACTAGATGGAGTCAAAAATAGATTAGAATCCCTTTCCGTGGAGATAAAATGAGTAAAAAAAAAAAATAGAATGAAATTAAAAATGCTATAACTGAGCTGCAATCATGGATGGATGCAGTGGCGCCAAGGATGGATGAGGCAGAACAGAGAACCAGCGATACAGAAGACAAACTTACAGGGAATAATGAAGTAGAAAAAAAGAAGGAGATTAAGGCAGAAGAGTATGATTTAAGAATAAGAGAAATCAGTGACTCATTAAAAAGTAACAACATCAGAATCATAGGGGTCCTAGAAGAGGAAGAGAAAGAAATAGCGGTAGAAGGGTTATGTGAGCAAATAATAGCAGAAAACTTTCCTAACCTGGGGAAAGACACAAATATCAAAATCCAGGAAGCACAGAGGACCCCCATTAGATTCAACAAAAACCGACCATCAAAAAGGCATATCATAGTCAAATTCACAAAATACTCAGGCAAGGAGAGAATCATGAAAGCAGCAAGGGAAAAAAAGTCCCTAACCTACAAGGGAAACAGATCAGGTTTGCAGCAGACCTATCCACAGAAACTTGGCAGGCCAGAAAGGAGTGGCAGGATATATTCAATGTGTTGAATCAGAAAAACATGCAGCCAAGAATTCTTTATCCAGCAAGGCTGTCATTCAAAATAGAAGGAGAGATAAAAAGTTCCCCAGACAAACAAAAGTTAAAGGAGATTGTAACCACTAAACCAGCCCTGCAAGAAATTTTAAGGGGGACTCTCTGAGGGGAGAAAAGATGGGGAAAAAAACATAGATAGATGATAGATAAATAAATAAATAAATAAATAAATAAATACCAAAAGCAACAAAGTTTAGAAAGGACCAGAAAACACCACCAGAAACTCCAACTCTACAAGCATCATAATGGCAATAAACTCATATATTTCAGTACTCATTCTAAACGTCAATGGACTCAATGCTCCAATCAAACGATATAGGGTAACAGAATGGATAATAAAACAAGATCCATCTATATGCTGTTTCCAAGACCCACTTTAGACCTAAAGACACCTTCAGATTGAAAATAAGGGGATGGACGGGGCGCCTGGGTGGCGCAGTCGGTTAAGCGTCCGGCTTCAGCCAGGTCACGATCTCACGGTCCGTGAGTTCGAGCCCTGCGTCAGGCTCTGGGCTGATGGCTTGGAGCCTGGAGCCTGTTTCCGATTCTGTGTCTCCCTCTCTCTCTGCCCCTCCCCCGTTCACGCTCTGTCTCTCTCTGTCCCAAAAATAAATAAAAATGTTGAAAAAAAATTTAAAAAAAAAAAAAGAAAATAAGGGGATGGAGAACCATCTATCATGCTAATGGTCAACAAAAAAAGCCAGAGTAGCCATACTTATATCAGACAATTTAGAATCTGCATCTAGAGATGCAGAAGGACATTATATCATAATCAAGGGGTCTATCCACCAAGAAGACCTAACAATTGTAAACATTTATGTGCCAAATGTGGAGGCACCCAAATATATAAATCAATGAATCACAAACATAAAGAAACTCATCAATAGTAATACCATAATAGTAGGAGACTTCAACACCCCACTCATAGCAATGGACAGATCGTGTAATCAAAAAATCAACAAGGAAACAATGGCTTTGAATGACACACTGGACCAGACGGACTTAACAGATATATTCAGAACATTTCTTCCCAAAGCAGTAGAATATACATTCTGCTCCAGTGCACTTGGAACTTTCTCCAGAATAGACCATATACTGGGACACAAATCAGCCCTAAGTAACTACAAAAAGATCGAGATCATATGGTGCATATTTTCAGACCACAATGCTATGAAACTTGAAATCAACCACAAGAAAAAATTTGGAAAGGTAACAAATACTTGGAGACTGAAGAACATCCTACTAAAGAATGAATGGGCTAACCAAGAAGTTAAAGAGGAAATTAAACAGTATATGGAAGTCAATGAAAATGATGACACCACCACCCAAAATCTCTGGGACGCAGCAAGGCGGTCATATGAGGAAAGTATATAGCAATCCAGGCCTTCCTAAAGAAGGAAGAAAGATCTCAGATACACAACCTAACCTTACGCCTTAAGGAGCTGGAAAATGAACAGCAAATAAAACCCCAAACCAGCAGAAGACAGGAAATAATAAAGATCAGAGCAGAAATTAATGCTATCGAAATCGAAAAAACAGTAGAACGGATCAGTGAAACCAGAAGCTGGTTCTTTGAAAGAACTAACAAAATTGATAAGCCACTAGCCACTTTGATCAAAAAGAAAAAGGAAAGGACCCAAATAAATAAAATCAAGAATGAAACAGGAGAGATCACAACCAACACAGCAGAAATAAAAACAATAATAAGAGAATATTATGAGCAATTATATGCCAATAAAATGGGCAATCTGGAAGAAATGTACAAATTCCTAGAAACATATACACTACTGAAACTGAAACAGTAAGAAATAGAAAATTTGAACAGACCCATAACCAGTAAGGAAATCGAATTAGTAATCAAAAATTTGCCAAAAAACAAGAGTCAAGGGCCAGATGGCTTTCCAGGGGAATTCTACCAAACATTTAAGAAAGAGTTAACACCTATTCTCTTGAAGCTCTTCCAAAAAATAGAAACAGAAGGAAAACTTCCAAACTCTTTCTATGAAGTCAGAATTACCTTGATTCCAAAACCAGACAGACACCCCGCTACAAAGGAGAACTATAGACCAATTTCCCTGATGAACATGGATGCAAAAATCCTCAACAAGGTATTCGCCAACCAGATACAACAATACATTTAAAAAATATGTTCAGGGGCGCCTGGGTGGCGCAGTCGGTTAAGCATCCGACTTCAGCCAGGTCACGATCTCGCGGTCCGTGAGTTCGAGCCCCGCGTCAGGCTCTGGGCTGATGGCTCAGAGCCTGGAGCCTGTTTCCGATTCTGTGTCTCCCTCTCTCTCTGCCCCTCCCCTGTTCATGTTTTGTCTCTCTCTGTCCCAAAAAATAAATAAATGTTGAAAAAAATTTTTAAAAATATATATATGTTCACCACGACCAAGTGGGATTTATACCTGGGGTGCGGGGCTGGTTTGATATCGACAAAACAATTAATGTGATTCATCACATCAATAAAAGAAAGGACAAAAACCATATGATCATCTGAATAGATAAAGAGAAAGCTTTTAACAAAATACAGCATCCTTTCTTGATAAAACCCCTCAAGAAAGCAGGGATAGAAGGAGCATACCTCAAGATCATAAAAGCCATATATGAATGACCCAACGCTAATATCATCCTCAATGGGGAAAAACTGAGAACTTTCCCCTTAAGGTCAGGAACAAGACAGGATGTCCACTCTCACCACTGTTATTCAACATAGTATTGGAAGTCTTAGCCTCTGCAATCAGAAAACACAAAGAAATAAAAGGCGTCCAAATCAGCCAGGAGGAGGTCAAACATCCACTCTTCGCAGATGACATGATACTCTATATGGAAAACCCAAAAGATTCCACCAAAAAACTGCTAGAACTGATTCATGAATTCATCAAAGTTGCAGGATATAAAATCAACGCACAGAAATTGGTTGCATTCCTATACACCAACAATGAAGCAACAGAAAGAGAAATCAAGGAATCGATCCCATTTACAGTTACACAAAAAACCATAAAATACCTAGGAATAAATCTAACCAAATAGTTGAAAAATCTATACACTGAAAGAAAGCTTATGAAAGAAATTGAAGAAGACACAAAGAAATGGAAAAGGATTCCATGCTCCTGCATACGAAGAACAAATATTGTTAAAATGTCGCTACTACCCAAAGCAATCTACATATTCAAGGCAATCCCTATCAAAATAATACTAGCATTCTTCACAGAGCTAGAACAAATAATCCTAAAATTTGTATGGAACCAGAAAAGACTCCAAATAGCCAAATCAATCTTGAAAAAGAAAAACAAAGCAGGAGGCATCACAATCCCAGACTTGAAGCTATACTACCAAGGTGTAATCATCAAGACAGTATGGTACTGGCACAAGAACGGACACTCAGATCAATGGAACAGAATAGAGAACCCAGAAATGGACCCACAAATGTATGGCCAACTAATCTCTGACAAAGCAGGAAAGAATATCCAAGGGAATAAAGACAGTCTCTTCAACAAGTGGGGCTGGGAAAACAGGAGAGTGGCATGCAGAAAAATGAACCTGGACCACTTTCTTACACCATACACAAAAATAAACTCAAAATGGATGAAAGACCTCAATGTAAGATAGAAAGCCATCAAAATCCTCAAGGAGAAAGCAGGCAAAAACCTCTTTGATCTTGGCTGCAGCAACTTCTTACTCAACACGTCTCTGGAGGCAAGGGAAACAAAAGCAAAAATGAACTACTGGGACCTTATCAAAATCAAAAGCTTCTGCACAGCGAAGGAAACAATCAGAAAAACTAAAAGGCAACCGACAGAATGAGAGAAGATATTTGCAAACGACATATCAGATAAAGGGTTAGTATCCAAAATCTACAAAGAACTTATCAAACTCAACACCCAAAAAACAAATATCCAGTGAAGAAATGGGCAAAAGACATGAATAGACACTTCTCCAAAGAAGACATCCAGATGGCCAACCGACACATGAAAAAATGCTCAACATCACTCATCATCAGGGAAATACAAATCAAAACCACAATGAGGGGCGCCTGGGTGGCGCAGTCGGTTAAGCGTCCGACTTCAGCCAGGTCACGATCTCGTGGTCCGTGAGTTCAAGCCCCGCGTCAGGCTCTGGGCTGATGGCTCAGAGCCTGGAGCCTGTTTCCGATTCTGTGTCTCCCTCTCTCTCTGCCCCTCCCCATTCATGCTCTGCCTCTCTCTGTCCCAAAAATAAATAAAAACGTTGAAAAAATTTAAAAAAAAATCAAAACCACAATGAGATATCACCTTACACCTGTCAGAATGGCTAACATTAACAACTCAGGCAACAACAGATGTTGGTGAGGATGCGGAGAAAAAAGGATCTCTTTTGCATTGTTGGTGGGAATGCAAGGTGGTGCAGCCACTCTAAAAATCAGTATTGAAGTTCCTCAAAAAACTAAAAATAGAACAACCCTATGACCCAGCAATTTCACTACTAGGCATTTATCCAAGGGATACAGGTGTGCTGTTTTGAAGGGACACATGAACCCCCATGTTTATAGCAGTACTATCAACAATAGCCCAATATGGAAAGAGCCCAATGTCCATCGATGGATAAATGGATAAAGAAGATGTGGTATATATGTACAATGGAGTATATATGTACAATGGAGCAATCAAAAAGAATGAAATCTTGCCATTTGCAACTACGTGGATGGAACTGGAGGGTATTACGCTAAGTGAAATTAGTCAGAGAAAGACAAAAATCATATGACTTCATTCATATGAGGACTTTAAGAGACAAAACAGATGAACATAAGGGAAGAAAAACAAAAATAATATAAAAACAGGGAGGGAGACAAAAGAGAAGAGACTCATAAATATGGAGAACAAACTGAGGGTTGCTGGAGGAGTTGTGGGAGGGGGAATAGGCTAAATGGGTAAGGGGCAGTAATGAATCTACCCCTGAAATCATTGTTGCACTATATGCAAACTAATTTGGATGTAAATTTTAAAAAATAAAAAATAAAACAAGTTAATAAAAATAAAAAATAAATTTCCAAATGTTCATTGGTAGTATAGAAATGCAAATGATTTTTATATATTCATCTTGTAACCTAAGAACTTACTGAAATAGCTTATTTTTTAATATGAAATTTATTGTCAAATTGGTTTCCATACAACACCCAGTGCTCATCCCAAAAAGTGCCCTCCTCACTACCCATCACCCACCCTCCCCTCCCTCCCACCCTCCATCAACC
Organism: Herpailurus yagouaroundi; assembly: GCF_014898765.1. Classification (NCBI taxonomy): domain Eukaryota; kingdom Metazoa; phylum Chordata; class Mammalia; order Carnivora; family Felidae; genus Herpailurus; species Herpailurus yagouaroundi. The sequence continues at coordinate 68,830 of NW_024412596.1, forward strand.
CTCAGTTTGTTCTCAGTTTTTAAGAGTCTCTTATGTTTTGGCTCTCTCCCTCTCTAACCTCTTTTTTTTTCCTTCCCCTCCCCCATGGACTTCTGGTAAGATTCTCAGGATCCACATAAGAATGAAAACATATGGTATTTGTCTTTCTCTGTATGACTTAATGAAATAGCTTATTAATTATAGGAGCTTTTTTTGTAGATTCTTTAGGATTTTCCATGCAACATGTAATCCGCAAATAAGACAGTTTTATTTTTTTCCTTTCCACTCTGTATGCTTTTTTCCCCCTTTTTCTTGTCTTGTTGCACTGGTTACATCTGTCAGTACAAGGCTGAATAGGAGTGGTAAAAGTGAATATTCTTTTCTTTTCTTTTCTTTATTCATTTACTTACTTATGAAGGTGAATATTCTTATTTCCAATTTTAGGGGGGAAAAGTTCTCTTTTATTTTTTAGTGTGATGCTCGCTGTACTTTTTTTTACAAAACTCAAAAAATGTTAGTTCCTAGTTTGCTGAGAACTAAACATCATGAGTGAATGTTATATTTTGTCAAATTCTTTTTCTGTATCTATTAAGATTTTTTTTTTCTTCTTTAGTCTGCTGTTATGGTAAATTTCATTGATTGCTCTTTTTCTCAGAATAGCTTTTTTTAATTGAGATAAAATTTACATAACATAAAATTCACCATTTAAAATTTAGTTGTTTTTAGTTCATAAACTATGTTGTGTAACCATCAGCACTAATTCCAGAACATTTCCATCACTCCAGAAAGAAACCCTTTCTGTTAGCATCAACTCCAATTCCCTCTTTCCTCTTTTCCCTGGCAACGATTAATCTACTTTCTAGCTCTATGAATTTGTCTAAGTCAGACACTTCAGATGGATGAAATCATACAATATGTAGCCTTTTGTGACAGGTTATTTTCACTTACCATAAAATTTTCAAGGTTTACCCATGTAGCATGTGTCAACACTTCATTCTTGTTATAACTAAATAGTATTTCATTGTATAGATGTACCACATTTTGTTTACCTCTTCAAAAGTTGATGAACATTTAGATTTTTTTCACCTTTTGACTATTATGAATAATGTTGCTATGAACAGTCGTGTTTTTATTTGAACATTTATTTTTGTTTGGGGGGAAGCTATATATCTAATCTAGGAGGGGAATTTCTGGGTCATGTAGTAAACCTATATTTAACTTTTTGAGGAACTGCCAAACTGTATTCCAAAAAGATTCTATTATTTTACATTCCCACCAGCAGTACATGAGGGCTCCCATTTCCCCACATCCTCACCAATATTTGTTATTTTTTATTTTTTTAAATAGTCATTCTAGTGATATCTCTATTGTGGTTTTGATTTGTCTTTCACTAAAAACTAATAATGTTGAACATCTTTTCATGTGCCTATTGGCCATTTGTATATATCCTCTTTAGAGAAATGTTTGTTCAAATCTTATACCCACTTTTAAATTGCATGTTTTGTCTCTTTATTGTTGAGCTGTAAGAGTTCTTTATATATTCTAAATACCAGATCTTTATCAGATATATGGTTTATAGTTTCTTCCATCCTTTTCATTTTCTTGATAGTGTCCTTTGATGCTCAAAAGTTTTCAATCTGATGAAGCTAAATTTATCTATTTTTTCTTTGTTTTATTGTTCTTGTGGTGTTATATCTAAGAAACCACTGCCAAATCTAAAATTACAAAAATTTACCTATGAGTCCTTCTAAGAAGTTTATAGCTTTAGTTCTTACATTTAGGTCTTTGATCTATTTTGAATTAATTTTTGTATATTTTGAGGTAGGAGATATCCAGTTATCCCAACACCATTTGTTGAAAAGATTATTTTTCCCTATTGAATGAACTTGGTACCTTTGTCAAAAATCAATTGATTATAGATGTATAGGTTTATTTCTGGACGCCTCGTCCTATTCCATTGACCTGTAGGTCTATCTTTACACTGATACCACACTGTCTTGATTATTGTAGATTGGTAGTAGGTTTTGACATTGGAAATTCTTCTTTTTCAAATATTTTGACTATTCTGTGTCTCTAGCATTTCCATGTGAACTTTATAATCAGCTTGTCCATTTCTGGAACATTATTGAACAAGCCCTGCATTCACGGGATTAACTACACTTGATTGTGATGCATTATCATTTTTATAGATTTAAATTTTTACTAAATATTGGTCTGCAGTCAACAAAGTGTTTTAAACTGAAGATTGATATCAACAGTTTCTCATTTAGAAAGTTCACTCTCCCTCTATGGATTAAAGAGAGGAAACATAAGACTTTGGGAGACCCACAGGAACCTAAAGCTAGGTCCACGGAAATGATGGCATGTACCAGGCTGATTTCATTAGAAATGGAGGGAGTGATAGATTTGACATTAATCTAGTTCTTCCCAGTGTTTTCACCCACACTCCCCAAACCCCAATACACACACTCTGAACTGTGTCTCATGCTCTCTCCTTCCTTTGGCCCTCTTCTTTCCACATTCTTCATTTCTCTAGTTCTTCCACATCAATTGTCACTTTCTCTAGGAAACTTTCCTTAACATCCTTGTGTGGATATCCCTCCCATTTACTCTCATAACACTCAGACTGTCCCAGTTTAGTATTCATCATCCTTGATTCTAATTTGCATGTGTAATACCTGTGTATGGTAAAAGAGTTGACCATCCAGCCTTCTCCATGTAATTCTGGACCACACACACTTAAAACAGAGAAGTAGCATCACATTCACACTTGACTTCCTAGAATTCCCCAATGTATTCTCCCCCACCCTACCCCTTATATGTGTCAGGCACTGATGCCTATGTTTTATGTGTTGATAAAAACTATGAAAAGACCATATGAAGAATTTGACGATGGCAAAGAATTATGACAAGCTGTTCAGGTATCAGAGCAATCAGGTATCCACATATGATGCATTAATTGCAGACCAAAGTGAGCCAGTGATAAAAATGAAAGGAATACACACAGAACTACAGACACATGAGTGCAACCCTATTTCAGGAATTTTCAAGGATAATTTGAACTAGAAACTTTTGTGTCTCACACCACATATGATGCCACACATAAGATGCAACCACACTGCTTTTTCAGGGTGATATTCAAAATATTGAACTGCTAGGAGCACCGGGGTGACTCAGTGGGTTAAGGGTCCTACTTCGGCTCAGGTCACGATCTCATGGCTCATGAGTTTAAGCCCCACATCAGGCTCTGTGCTGACAGTGCAGAGCCTGGAGCCTGCTTCAGATTCTGTGTCTCCCTCTCTCTCTCTCTGCCCCTCCCCCGCTCACACTCTGTCTCTCTCTCCTTTTCAAAAATAAATAAACATTTTAAAAAATCAAAATATTGAACTGTTAGGATTGCTCAGGCACTGACTATGGGCTTAGATGAAGTAGGTCCAAAAGCTCCCCTGAGATGCCCTGTCTCACCTCATAGTTGTTGAATCATGGGGAATTTCAAAGAATAATGAGGAAGAGACCAGAGTGCAAGGGAGGGGGAAGAAAGCATTAATCTAAGGAAAGCGTCTATTGATTGACAGATATGGAATTATTTCCATATTCTAATAACTAATATGGCTATACTGGTTGTGTACTGGTTAAATACCAGCTCTTTGCACAGGGAGACTCACAGAAAGCTCTGCACAAGTCAAGTGTCATTATTGATTGTAGTTAGAAAAGTGAAAAAACAACATTCTCAGATACAAAGCTTATTCTTGTGACTGTCCAGCTCAAAGACCTCTGAAAGCTCCTTTACAAAACTCTGATACACATAGCACCTGGTGATGCCCATACTGGAATGTCAAGCCCCCAGGGTGCCTCTGTTTGCACATTTATGCTCCACATACTCTGCACTTACCTGGCTACCCTTGATAACAGTGTTGGTCTCCCAGGTACCAGCATTCTCTCTAAACATCACCACCAGGCCAGTGTGCTGATATCGAGGTGCCCCAAGAACCAGATTTTGCACCCTGCTCCTCCATATGACTTCGGCAGCATAACCTGAAGATGGTGATCTGAGAGGATAAGTGCTTTCCTTCACAGACTCAGCCCCCTCTAGGAGACCTATCCTTAGAGTAGGGGCACTGCAGCAGCCCCATGCTTAGTAGGTTGGGATAACTGGACCCTGCACTATATCCCCCTTTTTTAACATAACTAAAATGAAATTTTGAAATTTCTGTCTTTAAATTTATTCCAAGGGCCTTTGAAAGATCCAGTGATGTCTATGCTAGTTGAGGTATGCCCTATCAAGACCCCTTCTTAGAGTTACCCTGCCATCTCCACTTACCCAAGTAAGCATCATTCATGTCTGAATCTACCCTGGTTGTGTTGATGAAGGTGAATTTGTCCTTTGACACATACAGAAAAGCTCCACCAGCCCAGTCAAAGCTTCCCACAGCACCTAGCAAGAGATCATTCTGGGAAAGAAGGTAGAACAAGATTGAGCAACATACAGCTTCAGTGCAATCCTTATCAAAATTTCAATGGCATTTTTCATGGAAATAGAACAAACAATCCTAAATTTGTATGGAACTACAAAAGATCCCAAATAGCCAAAGCAATTCTGAGAAAGAAGAACAAAGCTGGAGGCATCATGTTTTCTGATTTCAAACTATATTGCAAAATTATAGTAATCAAAACAGTATCGTATTGGCATAAATACAAACATATAGATAAATATAGCAGAATACATAGACAGCCCAGAAATAAACCCATACATATACGGTCAATTAATTTACAACAAAAGATTCAAGAATATGCAATGGGGAAAAGACAGTCTCTCAATAAATGGGATTGGGAAAAGTGAAAAGTCTCATGCAAAAGAATGAAACTGAACCACTATCTCACATCACTTACAAAAATCAATTCAAAATGGACCATAAGACCGTAAACCATAACACTCCAAGAATAAAACTGGTGGTAAGCAACTTTACATTGATCGTGGCAAGGATTTTTTGGGGTTTGACACCAAAAGCAAAGGCAACAAAAACAAAAATAAACAAATAGGACTACATCAAGCTAAAAATCTTCTGCACAACAAAAGAAACCATCAACAAAGTGAAAAGGTAACCTACAGAATTGGAGAAAATATTTGTGCATCATATCTCTGGTAAGGGGTTGATATATACAAAATATATAAAGAACTCCTACAACTCAATAGCAAAAATTTCTGATTAAAAATGGGCAGAGGATCTGAATAGACATTTTTCCAAAGAAGATATACAGATGGCCAGTGCTCAACATCACTAATCATCAGGGAAATGCAAATCAAAACCACAATGAGATGTCACCTCACACCTGTTAGAATGACTGTCATGAAAAAGAAAAGAAAGAAATGAAGGAAATGAAAACACTAACTCAAAAAGATATCTGCACCCCATGTTCACTGAAGCATTATTTACAATAACTAAGACATGGAAATAATCTAAGTGTCCACTGAAGCAAAGATAAAGAAAATGTTATATATAATACAATGGAATATTAACCAGCCATAAAAAAGAAGGAAATACTGCCATTTGTAACATGTATGGACCTTGAGGGCATTATGCTAAGCAAAACAAGTCAGAGAAAGACAAATATGGTATGATCTCACATATATATGGAATCTAAAACAAAACAAAAACTGAACTCATAGATGCAGAGAACAGATTGGTGGTAGCCAAAGGCAATTTGTTGGGAAGGTAGGCAAAATGGGTGATGGTGGTCAAAAGGTACAAATTTCTAGTTATAAAATAAAGTCTGGGGTATAATGTACACCCTGGTAAGTATAGTTAATAACACTGTATTGGTATTTTAAATTTGCTAAGAATATAAATCTTAAAGTTTTCATCACAAGAAAAATAAATTTTTTACCTAAATGTGTGATGGATATTAATCAGACTTATTGTGTTGATCATTTCACAATACATGCATACATCAAATCATTATGTTGTATACCTAAAGATAATACCATATGTCCACTATATCTCATTTAAAAAAAAAAAAAGGTCTGATAAGGAAAAGAAAAGGGACCACTGCTCCCCATAAAAGACATGCCTCCCAACAAGTACCAATTGCAGATAAAAGCCACCATACCCTTGCACCTCTTCTCCCCCTTCTTCTTGCCCCATCACAATTTAATAAAGGACCACTTACAGAGGTGATGGCAGCACTGAAGCCTTCCTGAGACATCTCATGTTCAAAGGAGCTGGTACTTCCTGTCTGAGTACCTGTGAGGAGGAGCACTTTCTACATTAAATAAAGCAGAAGAGCTGGGAACTCAAATGTTATGTTGACCAAACAAAAAGAGAGTCATATGGGAGCTATGTTGCACTAGAAAGCATGTACTCCTTTTAAAGAGAAGGTGGCAATTTGGTCCCACCTTCTTTTTGCCAAGTAGGAATGCAGTCTAACCTTCCAACTTTTCAAGAGAAACCATAAATCCAGATTGTGTATGAACCTTTCCCTAATTTTTGAATTAATTTATTCAATAAACATTTATTGAGAACTCTCTATGTACCAGGCACTATTCTAGACACTGGAAATACAGCAGTGACTCAAACAGACAAATGTTGGTAGCATATCTAAATTTTTTGAAAAATACTATCTGAGATTTGGCTCCCTTATCCTCCAATTTTTCAGCCTATAGCCAAGGCTTACAAAGTAAATATAAAGTCTACATTCTTTGATTTCAAAGGAAATGACCAAGTGAGGCCAGAGTTGCTGGGAACTAGAGGAAATGGAGAAAGAGTTAATGCTGATAGGATATCAAGGGTTAAGAGGTTCTAGCTACTAAAGAGGAAATGCATGTTTGGAGATAAGGAGCTGCCTCTGGAGCTGCTACAGGAATATAGAACCTTAGCTTACCCTCAATTGCAAAGATCTTTTCCTGAAGCTGGTTTTGAATGGTCTTCAGAGCTTCAAAGTTATTCACCCGGAACACATAATCACGAGGAGGCTTTGATGCAATGGTATTAAGCTCTTCACGAGTTTTTGGACTGTTGAAAGCAGCTCCCACCTGTTATCAAGGAATAGAGGCCAAGTCAGACATCATCTGGGGGTATCAGTCTCATCCAGCAAAGAAAATTCTGTGGGAAAAGAATCTGAAACAATATCTGTCAGATGAAGAAATGCACCAGAATAGGGACAGGGCTACCAAGTATAGTAGGGCAGGTTATGCACTGCACATAACATTCTGTCAAGGGAGAAATTAGCTTTTGGTCCTTTTGCTGTGCTATGCCTCCTGGTATGGAGCTGACCTCTCCCCAGAGTAAAGGGAGTCTTTTTCTCTATATGAAGGGGTTTCCTACTTGCCAACCCATGCACCCGTGATGATACCTTTTTCTATGTCATACAAGGTACTGTGGTAGTTTGATTACACTGATGATCCCCAACTCTATACCTCTTCCTATATCCAAGCCCTTTCCCCCAAAACTTTGCTGTATCCTCCTATTTATGGCAGAGCAATCTGCCCTGCTTGTTGTCTCTGGGTCCGGCTATGTGTCTTGCTTCAGCCAATGGATATTATCATACATGATTCAGACAGATGCTTTTAAAAAAAGTGCTTGAAACATTTCCACTTGCTCTTTTTTATTGTTTTTTTAATGTTTATTTATTTTCGAGAGGCAGAGAGAGACAGAGCATGAGCAGGGGAGGGGTGGAGAGAGAGAGGGAGACACAGAATCTGAAGCATGCTCCAGGCTCTGAGCTGTCAGCACAGAGCCCGACAGGGGCCTTGAAGCCACAAGCCATGAGATCATGACCTGAGCTGAAGTCAGACTCTCAACCGACTGAGCCACCCAGGTGCCCCCACTTGCTCTTTTGTTCCCCTGCCTTCACCATGAGGACATGCCCAGGCTAGCCCACTGTAAGATGATACTGGGAGCAGCAGAGCCAAGTTACCCCAGTTGTTCCAGTCATTCCAGTCCAGCAGACAGACATAGATGGCAACCCTCAAAAATGGAGGGAGCCCAGCCAAGATCAGCAAAGCTGCCAAGCAACCTTCAAATGATTACAGATTTAAGAGTGAGCCTAGTCAAAGCCAGAAAAATTGTCCAGCTCAACTACAGACTTACTTATTGTTTTAAAAGACTGAATTCTGGGGGCGCCTAGGTGGCTCAGTCGGTTAAGCGTCCGACTTCGGCTCAGGTCATGATCTCACGTTCCGTGAGTTCGAGCCCCGTGTCAGGCTCTGGGCTGATGGCTCAGAGCCTGGAGCCTGCTTCTGATTCTGTGTCTCCCTCTCTCTCCGACCCTTCCCCGTTCATGCTGTCTCTCCCTGTCTCAAAAATAAATAAACGTTAAAAAAATTTTTTTTAAATAAATAAATTTTTTTAAAACGTTTATTTATTTTTGAGACAGAGAGACAGAGCATGAACGAGGGAGGGGCAGAGAGAGAGGGAGACACAGAATCAGAAGCAGGCTCCAGGCTCTGAGCCATCAGCCCAGAGCCCGACACGGGGCTCGAACTCACGGAACGTGAGATCATGACCTGAGCCGAAGTCGGACGCTTAACCGACTGAGCCACCCAGGCGCCCCTAAAAATTTTTTTTAAAAGTAAAGGACTGAATTCTGGTGCGCATGGGTGGCTCAGTCAGTTGAGCATCCGACTTTGGCTCAAGTCATGATCTCACAGCCCATGAGTTTGAGCCCTGCATCAGGCTCTGTGCTGACAGCTCAGAGCCTAAAGCCTGCTTTAGACTCTATGTCTCTCTCTCTCTCTCTCTCTCTCCCTCTCAAAAATAAAAATAAATTGTTAAAAAAATTAAAGGACTGAAATCTGAGATAATTTGTTGTACTGCATCATTGTAACAATAATTAACTGACACAGGCTCATGTGGGCTAGCAGTGACCTTGCCCTACCTTGGTTTAACCGATATTTACAAATTGAAGGGAGGGTGTATCCAAGGAGAAGCATCAGGCCACAGAAGCTCAGGCCAGAGAGCCACATTTCTTACCCCAATGACATAGCGAATGATCCCCTCTTTGTCTGCTTCAGGAATGACATCCTTGTACTCCAAGGGATCGCCAAACTTTTCTCCATCCGTGATGACTACTAGGATCTTAAAGGCTTTCTCCCGGGCTCCACTACTGCTCTGAAACAATTCTCTTCTGTCCAGGGAAGAGGAAAGAAAAGTCAAATGTGAATAGAGATACTCTTAATGCTAAGGAGGAAGCATCAGCAGTCACTGGCTCAGATGTAGCTAGGAGGGGTTTGGGCTCCCTTGGAATGAACACTGAGATGTGGCTGCCCCATGACCTGGAAAGGCAACAGGAGAAGGTAGAAGAGTGGAAGGAAAAGAAATCTTCACTGCATTTATATACTTTTGCATATATTGATTTTTTAAACTATTTTAAATTAAAACAAAAATTTTAAGCTTAATTGGGCCCTCACAAACCTTTCCTGGTTTGATGCAACGGGTCTCTAGCTCACCTTCCTATACTTTTGTCCCAATCCCCACCCTCACCTCTATACACGTACACACACACACACACACACACACACCAGAGTGAACTTTCCAAAACAAGATGTGGTGACATCTCCCCTCTGCTTAAAACCTTCAGTGGATCCCCACTGGCTTTTCAGTTGCCTTAAGGGACCTGACCTCAACTAATCTCTGTGGCCACCCTCTAGCTTTACCCTCACATCTCCCCTTCACTCCTACCTTTACTCACAACTTGTATTTCATGAACATACAATGCAGAGTCCCTCCTCCACACCTTTACTCATGCTGTTCCCTCCACCATAAATATCCTTTATCCCATCCCTGTCTGAACAACTGCCTTCATTCTTCAAATCCCAACTAAAAAATATCACCTCCTCCTTCCATCCTAAGCAAAGAACTTACACTACTTTGCGGATTCCTGTGGCAGTGTGTGTCCGCCCACGCAACTGTTTTATTGGCTTCACCAGCAATGATGGGTTAGGGTTTTTCTTGAATTCATTAAAGGTGAAATGAGTCTGGAAGTCTTCAGAGTACTGCATTAAAGAAAACTGGGAACAGGCATCTGGTATTACACTGGAGAAAGTGTCCCTCCTCACACTTACCCACCTCCTAGGAAATGTTACATAAATCTTGAAACACTCAAGTCTCCAAATCCCTCCAAATTCTACACTGCCCCCAATTCTTCTGCCACACCAGGACAGAGATCTGCCATCAGCTCCCACCTCTAAATACTAGAACTCAGCCAGAGATGACAGGTAGGTTTCATCTCCCATGCCAACCCTTATCAATTAGTCAGAGCGGCCTGCTTTACAGAGGGCTGGAAGAATGCTGAGGCTGCATCCAGAAAGAGCAGGAAAAAGGATCATGAAAGAAAACATGATCAATTGGCAATTTTGCAATAGAAGTAAAAGAGAAAAGTGGCAGACTGGTTGCCATGGATTTGCCAGCTTTATATGAACTATTTCCTAACCAACCCATTTGCCCTCACCAAGGTTTTGGATTTCTTGAATTGACCCATCACAGTTGAGACAAAATCCTTCATCTTCTGAAAGTCGCTCTGGATGATGCTACCAGAACCATCAATCAAGAAGGCAATATCGCTGTCTTGCCGAGGGCACTCTTGGGAAACAGGAGAAAGAGCATGAACTGATTAAGTATTAGAGACTGGGATTAATTCTTTTCCATGTCAACCCTCTACTAAGCAGTGAAAATAAAAAGTAAACAATATGCAACCCATGCTCCAAGCTTAATAAAAACATGGACACAGTCTCAAGATGGCAGTCACCATGAGGAAGGCATCTGTAGAATATGTCAATGTTACTTTTGAATAACAACAAAAAATAAACAATTTTTCAAGGAATGCAAGTAGAATCACAGAGCTGAAGGAAGAAATACAGTGAAAAAGAAACAACAAAATTTAGAAGATGCTTGCACTGTTGGTGGGAATGCAAACTGGTGCAGCCACTCTGGAAAACAATGTGGAGGTTCCTCAAAAAATTAAAAATAGAACTACCCTATGACCCAGCAATAGCACTGCTAGGAATTTACCCAAGGGATACAGGAGTGCTGATGCATAGGGGCACATGTACCCCAATGTTGATAGCAGCACTTTCAACAATAGCCAAATTATGGAAAGAGACTAAATGTCCATCAACCAATGAATGGGTAAAGAAATTGTGGTTTCTGACAATAAATTTCATATATAAATAAAAAAATAAAAAATAAAAAAAAAGCATAAGAGACTGTCGAGAACTGAGAACAAACTAAGGGTTGGTGGGGGGTGGGAGGGAGGAGAGGGTGGGTGATGGGTATTGAGGAGGGCACCTTTTGGGATGAGCACTGGGTGTTGTATGGAAACCAATTTGACAATAAATTTCATATATAAATAAAAAAATAAAAAATAAAAATAAAAAAAAAAGAAATTGTGGTTTATATACACAATGGAATACTACGTGGCAATGAGAAAGAATGAAATATGGCGCTTTGTAGCAACGTGGATGGAACTGGAGAGTGTTATGCTAAGTGAAATAAGCCATACAGAGATAGACAGATACCATATGTTTTCACTCTTATGTGGATTCTGAGAAACTTAACAGAAACCCATGGGGAAGGGGAAGGAAAAAAAAAAGAGGCTAGAGTGGGAGAGAGCCAAAGCATAAGAGACTCTTAAAAACTGAGAACAAACTGAGGTTGATGGGGGAGGGAGGGAGGGGAGGGTTGGTGATGGGTATAGAGGAGGGCACCTTTTGGGATGAGCACTGGGTGTTGTATGGAAACTAATTTGACAATAAATTTCATACATTGAAAAAATAAAATAAAATAAAATAAAATAAAAATAAATTTAAAAAATCCATTAAAAATCTGTACATTTTTTAAATATTTTAAATATTTTATTTATTTATGTATTTATTTATTTACTTATTTACGTATTTATTTTCAGAGAGAGAATATGCACTTGTACATGAGTCGGGGAGGGGCAGAGAAACAGGAGAGGGAGAATCCTAAGCAGGCTCCATGCTGTCAGCACAGAGACCAACTCGGGGCTCCATCTCACAAACCGTGAGATCATTACCTAAGCAGATATCACGAGTCTGATGTTTAACTGACTAAGCCACTCAGCCACTCCTCTGTTCATTTTTTTCTAAAATTATTTATTTAGGGGTGCCTGGATGGCTCAGTTGGTTGAGCATCCAACTCTTGATTTGGGCTCAGGTCATGATCCCAGGGTCATGGGATTGGGCCCACTAAGCATGGAGCCTGCTTAAGATTCTCTCTCTATCTCCCTCTACCTTTCCCCTGCTCTCTCTCCCTCTTTTCAAAACTAATTAATTAATTAATTAATTAACTTCTTTTAACATATATGTATGGAGGCTGCTGGGTGGCTCAGTTGGTGGCACTTCCAATAGCCAAATTATGGAAAAAGCCTAAATGTCCATCAACTGATGAATGGATAAAGATGTGGTTTATATATACAGTGGAATACTACTTGGCAAGAGAAAGAATGAAATCCTGCCATTTGCAGCAACGGGGATGGAACTGGAGGGTATTATGCTAAGTGAAATAAGTCAGTCAGAGAAAGACAGATACCATATGTTTTCACTCATATGTGGATCTTGAGAAACTTAACAGAAGATCATGGGGGTGGAGAAGGGGGGAAAATGTTACAAACATAGAGGGAGGGAGGCAAACCACAAGAGACTCTTAAATACAGAGAACAAACTGAGGGTTAATGGGAGGCAGGGGAGGGGAAAGTGGGTGATGGGCATTGAGGAGGGATGAGCACTGGGTGTTGTATAGAAACCAATTTGAGAGTCTGGGAGGGAGGGAAGATGGCGGCGTAGGAGGACGCTGGGCTCACCGCGCGTCC